>NC_080790.1:27364814-27667844 GCF_028018385.1 Neofelis nebulosa
AGAGCTCATATGGGGAGAAAGAGATTATGTCGGGACAGAGAGTGACGTTGTTATGCACCACATTAAAGGTGTGTACAAGGCTCTGTTAAAGCCAAGAAGTCTGTGGCTAATCCTGTGTGCACACTTCTGGGAAAGCTTCACGGAGGTGCTGCTGTTCAACCTTGGTCTGAAAATTTTGAATATGGAGGGGAGAAGAACTTAGGAGGAAGGGAAAGCAACACATAATCAAAGGTTGGAGGTGTGAAAGGGCTATTCTCTCCACGTGGCATTTAACCTTGGCCCCTATTCCAATTTTTCTTTGCATTATGGTCTGGGATAGGGTCAGGCAAGATCCCCATCTTCTGCTCTGGAAACCTGCATACGGACTAATTATTTTCCTTACTCCCAGTCAAAGCCTACCCTTTTTATAATAATAAATCGTATAACATCCTTTTTCCTCTAATAATTTCATAGTCTTTCCCAAACTACATCAGCTCAAAGATGTAAATTCTTCCCATATCTTAAATCTATCCTTTTTCCGGGGTGCCTGGGTGGCTCAGTTGGTTAAGTGTCTGACTTCGGCTCAGGTCATGATCTCATGGTTTGTGGGTTCGAGCCCCACATTGGGCTCTGTGCTGACAGCTTGGAGCCTGGAGCCTGCTTCGGATTCTGTGTCACCGCCTCTCTCTGCCCCTCCCCTGCTTGTGCTCTCTTGCTCTCTCTCTTTCTCTTTCACTCTGTCTCTCAAAATAAATAAATATTAAAAAAATTAAAAATCTGCCCCTTTTCCAATATTGCAACAACTGCCAGTTTCACCTTAGTGCTAAATATTAACTTTGTTTTCATGTCGCTAAAGGTCCTGAAAACTTTTTTTCAGGTTGTAAGCATATCATCTAGTATATTAAATCAGTATTTGTTTCTTTATATCTTTTGTATATCTGTGTCTTTCTTATCTCTTTATACATTTTAGCACTGTATGTCCTAAATTTATAAATACCTAGGGATAGTCTCTGTTTTAACTCTGGGATGGATTTGTCATAATAATATGTTTAAAAAGCCCCTTAAAGAAATCATGCTTGGTGAAAATGATACTTTCTATTTATCTTTTGGCACAAGAGAGAGAAGACTTTTGTCCTGCATGCCTATTTTATTAGAAAGCGTTCTTTTGTCATAGGAATTTTGTGCCTCATCAGAAAAGAAAAAGGGGTTCCCCTTTGGTCATCTTAAAGACCCAAAGATCACCTTATTCAAGATAACTGGATTACCTCAAGTTGTTCCAAATGTGTGTGTCATTACTTAAAATGAATTACTTCTGACAGTATTCCCAACATAAATGAGTAAATTATGTAAGATGTCTGCTTGGACAGTGCTTAGAATGGACGGTATATTTTCGCTGCAGACATCTTCACATGGGAATGCTTAATTTGTCATCTTCTTTGAGAAAGTCAGAAAGAGTCCAAGGCACTAAAAATGTTGTCAGACGTTACATGAGATCCAACAGGCTACACGAGCTGTTGTTGGTCTTAAGATCTTAAGCTGACATCTCAAGTATTTAATTGAATGTGCTGAAAGAAAATATGGTGTAGGCTGTTCTTTGCTGTCGACCCCTCCTAAAGCTAATAGACTTAGAGCATTTGGAAAGGTAAAAAATAATTCTTCAAATGAAATTCAGCTCACTTATTTCGTTTCTCTGTTGGCAGTCAGGACTTACTGTGTTGTGATGCCTTTTATTTATAAATAAGTGAAACAAAAATTGCTAGTGAAGTTAATTTCTCTTAAAAAATTAAAAACGATTTCATGAGTTCCTATTACAGTAATAGTGTTGGGAGCTATTTCAGGAAACACGGGATAATCTGACACCTTGCTTCTATCAGGATATAATTCAAAAGATCACGACAGGATAAGAAATACAACTTTGATCAGGAAACAGATAATTGTTAGTAGTACTTGAGGGGAGGGATTGCAACAAATGGAATTCTCCTGGCAAAAACTTTCAGATGCATTTTAAATAATAAGGTATTTTTAGGGGCGCTTGGGTGGCTCAATCGGTTAAGCATCCAACTTTGGCTCAAGTCATGATCTCACAGTTCATGGGTTCCAGCCCTGTGTTGGGCTCTGTGCTGACCGCTCAGAGCCTGGAGCCTGCTTTGGATTCTGTGTCTCCCTCCCTCTCTGCCCCTCTCCCACTTGTGTGCACTCTGGCGCGCACTCACTCGCTCACTCTCTCTCAAAAATAAATAAGTAAACGTTTAAAAAATTTAAAAAAAATAATATATTTTTAGAAGAAAACAGTAGTTAGACATTGATCTTTAGGACGTGGTCTTATAGCTTGATTTGTAGTCTCAGAGTTTAGCTAAGATAGAGACCTAATATAAAAAAATTGTCCTTGTTTATATTTACAGATACTGACGAGTGTCAGCAGGGGAATCTGTGCATAAATGGGCAGTGCAAGAACACTGAGGGCTCCTTCCAGTGTACCTGTGGGCAGGGCTACCAGCTGTCAGCAGCAAAAGACCAGTGTGAAGGTAGGAGTGTGGTTACGTGACCTACTGTGATTTTAGTTAGAGGCACCTGCCCTGAAAAAAGTGTCCTCCGTGAAGCGAGTGTGTCTTTCAGAAACAACCTGGATGATTGCTTAATGGTGCAAGAAAGCAAGGGACCTCAGCTTAAGTCAGAAAAGTCCATAGCACAGGATGGAAAAGGGCTAAATTTGAAAAATAGGGTATTTGTGAGCAGTGGCTGAGCATTAATATTAGGAAGGAAAATTATTGCTCTCTGTGTAATTCCTTACTGCAGAAAATCAGTTCCATTAAATTCATTTGTAAGTTTTACCTACTAGGATTTCAGCAATTAGAATGTTACTATATCAGCCCAGTATTAGGCTGTGGAATGTTAATGACCTTAGTTTTTGTGTGTAGTCAGCTTTTCACAATTTTTCCTTTTTAAAAAAATTTTACCAAACAAGAATTTTCAGCAAGATTGCAATAAGTAGCATCCCCCTCATATCACTGATAAGGTTTGTGAAATATATCCTGTTCCCACCAGTGATAGTATTTTGGACCTTGCTGTGGTTGACCTTAGAGTAAAAGTATATGTATTTCATTGAACCTTCTGCAGAATTACTTTACTTCTCAATAAGTATATGCTTCCTGAGATTGAAGATATTTATGGTTTCACCTGTGACAAGTATTAAGTGTCTCGAGTTTTTGAAAAGAAAGATCATTTGAATTTCATTTAAGAACAGAATACACACTCTACAAGGCCAATTTGTTTATTATTAGGAAACAAATCCTATCCATGTCTATATGTAAACTTGGAATAGTGAGTACCAATCTCTCTTGGGATGCTATTATAAAAGACAATATGTGATGGTCCTATAACGAGATCTACCAGTATTATCAGAACAGTCCCCAATTTTCCCCTTCTTGAACGTGGAAAGACATTACAATACCCAGTCTAGAAGAGAAGAACACACACAAGCATATCCATGTACACAGATAAATTAAATAACTTGTTCTGGATTCTGCAAGTCTGTCTCAAAGTATTTATACTTTACTTTGTGACTTTTGACCTTAATTGTTAATTAGCCAAGCATTTATCAAATGCCCATCATGCATAAAATACTGCAAATGTATATATAATAAGAGAAGCCTTACAGATAAGATAATCAGGCTATCCTATTCAGCATCGCTTATTTTGAAGAGCCTGTGATGTCAGTACCAAAAATAAGTCAGACACATGCAAAACCACCCACCAGATTATCCATCGGGGAAAACTGATTTTAGGTGCCAAAATGCCATGATAATCAAATTGATGCTGTAAGCAGAGTGAGGAGAGCAGAGTTGTGAGGGGTCGCTGTGAAAACTGATGTTTTTGTTAACTCTTCTAGAATCACATTGCCAGCAGTAGATAAATGTGCTCAGATGTGAGGAACAAAGTCTGTCAACAGCAACATGAATTAATGCTTGTTCACTGTAAAACACTAGATCATTTAAGTAATAAAGGATGTGGTAGACATAGTCCCTGCCCTCAAGAAACTTAAAATCTAAGGGTAGAAGTAAAATAGCTGAATACGTGTAATGTATCGTTGTGTCTTCTATTGTGTGGATAGGACACGAGTGTGCTTTAGCCTGAGCTCAGGGTTGAGGTTACAAAACAAATCATCTCTAAGCTGAGGTTATGTGGGTTAAGGAAGAGAGAGATTCAGTGGCAATGTAGATGTCAGATTGGCTGGGGGGAGGAAGGGCCATTAGATTTGGCCAGCAAATCATTCAGAGAGAGAGAGGGAGAGAGGAAAAGGAAAGAAAAACTAGGGAAGTCTAATTGCTAGGGGGCTGACAGGTATATCCGTGAAAAAGAAATGAAGACATTCATTGACTTGACACTTCGGCAAACTTCTCCTGTATGGGAGACCATGAATATGTGTACATGTATATGTACATGAATATAGTGATGCTATAGTACATGAATATGTGATGCTATTTTCCAGTAAAACTTTGTTTACAGTAGTAAGAAGTGGGCTGTAGTTTGCTGACCTCTGCTTTAGATTATTATAGGCATAAATGCTTTTAAACTCAAGAGTGTTCTATTTGAACCTGTACAAGAGACTCAGGAAGCTTCATTCAGGTTTATAGATAACAGCAAAGCATTTGCCACCCATCAGTAAATATTGGGATGAATATGTGCAGATTCTTAGCTCACAGGTTAAGATTTTAAGTTCATCTGGATTTTCCCTACTGGAGGATTCATGACCTTTTATTAGAGATCAGTTTAATGAAGAGGCTAAATTAATTATAAACTAGATAGTTTATAGACCTTTTTTTAATGCATGATTAAAAATATTTTTAAAGCACCACTTCTACAGTTTCTTTTTACCCTCTGGTTCCTAGATATTGATGAATGTCAGCATCATCATCTCTGCAGTAATGGACAGTGCAGGAACACAGAGGGCTCCTTCCTCTGCGTTTGTGACCAGGGTTACAGAGCATCCACCCTTGGAGACCACTGTGAAGGTGAGAACTGCTCTTGATTGCAGAGTCCTAGAGAGATCTGGACATCATCCTGGCTTCGCTTCTTGAATCCAACCTTTGGACTTCACAGTTGAGGACATTAGGTCCCTGGAAAAACATTTGCCTCATGGTCACACAAATAATGAAAAGAAGCTGGTAGAATGCAGGCTTTCCTTGTACTGCTTAGAACTGTTTTCTAGAAGAATTATGCCAACTAAAGGAGTAAAGAATTGAATCAGCCTTAGCTTCTCTCAGCTTTAGATGGTTTCTCCTGGGTATATAGTTCTGAATGGTAACACCTTGTGTATGTAGGTCCAGCATCCAAATAAGTAAACACAAATTAATTTTCCAGATTCCTGAAAAGTTTTTAAGAGCTAAAGTTTAATTCAGTTTTGAGCGTTTTGCCTAAATAGGTCTAAAAGATACGCCAGGTATACAGCATGGTGTAATTGTTAACTACCTACCACACCACTGCCTGGCCATGCCTCAGAACCCCTGGGGTGGTCTGGGCCGCAGGGCTGGTCTGTCACCAGCCTGTTCACATGTGAATTGTCTCTGCTCACTGTCTACCCAACTAACCATTTTTTCCCAATTTATCCTCTGTTGTACTGCAAGTAAGCCCTGTCAGTTGTGAAACCAGGAATGTGAGCTTGGCAGGGTTGTGTCTCACATGGAGAGTTAGAGTTGTGAGTGAGGGTCTGAACCCCACTGTGGAGAGAAGCACATGAGGTTTTTAGTGAGTGGTTTGTGACACAAATGCCACATATTTGTGGTACAGTGTGTCATACATTGAAAAATGGCTATGATAGCTTTCTCATTTGTCAGTCCCTGTTGGTTGGGAAAGATCCGTTATACTTTATAGCCTCCTGTTTTACTAACCAAAGAACTTTGTGCCAGCATGGACAACCTTTCCGGAGGGCAGTTGGGGGCAGTTTCAGAGGCCCTAAGATGTTGTTACTGCTGAATCAGCAAATCATCTAGGATTTGATCTTAAGATAATGGTGTTCTTTAAAGGGCTGATAACTCCAGTGAAAAGTTATAATTAACATACCTCTTGATAAATAGGCAAACAAGTGATAAGCCAAAGTAATGAAATTTGCTTGAGAAATCAGGTATTGGGAACTCCAGCACATATGGGTGGTTCAACATGGTGGCTTTCCAAGGTGGGAGAAGAGGGCATGTAGCTGGGAGCTAGTCATGAACAACCTATTCCAGAAGTAAGTATGTGACAAGGCACATGCTAAGGCATTGAAAACCTAAATTGACCCCCAGCATCTCTCCTGCCCAAATCTCTGACCTGGCCAAGAGGGTAACCAGGCCATTGATTGGTCCTCAGTAGAAGGCATGCTCCTTTTTTTTTTGGCTGTTTTCATGTGTAACCGTCTCATCAGAAGTCCGGAATTTTTATTCTATCAACATCAGTTGTGTGAAAAGCCAAACAAAAATTTTTTAGCCAATTTGCTCATCATTGTTAATATATATTCAATAAGAAAGTTTCTTTTGGAGTATATAATCAGTCCTTTTTCTCTTAAAGTCAGGGCTCATTTCCCTAGTGTTCTAGGTTATAAATAGGACTGGAGTCTATTCAACTAATTCAGTGCTCCCTTTGAAACTATAATAGCACTTCAGCCTGCTAATTCTCAACTAGTGGCGTTTCTGACCCTCCCCAGTGTTATGCAGCTGTAATTAACTGAGCTGTTACTGTTCACACCCCTCTCACAGCTGTGGGAGGAAGAACCGTCTTTCTTGTTGGCTTTTGTATTTACATGTGTAACTTTCTTCTAATAACTCTGGCAAAGGCCTTGTTTTCTTGCAGTGTTACCCTACAGTTCTGCTGGCCTTCTCGCAGAGTCAGAATCCCAAGGATTGTGCTAATTTCTGTGTGTTACTTACTCCAGCATGCTCGGTAGCCACTCAGTCTGTGAAGGGTGGCTTCAGCTGTCCTGGTCATTAGAGGCCTTGGCATCGCAGCCATCGAAGGCTCTGCCTTGGACATGTTCCCCTTCTAGATACAGTCTCTCCTTCCATACCTCCCTTAGCATCTTCCTTACCCTGTCACAGCGTTTGCTCCATGCTAGTCCCTTGCAAAACCTGAGAATGATACAGGATTCACTCTTTCTGTGGCCCGTCTCTCTTGGTCTTCTCTTTGTGGACCAATCCTAAAAGGTGAGAAGAAGTGCTAGTATTTGTTTCCTATGACACTTCGTTCCAAGTCAGAATCACTCATGTTTTCATGTATGCATTCATTCAACAAATACCTGAGTGCCAAGTTTGTGCCAGGTACTGACCTGGGTACAGGATATACAGCAATAAACCAAACAGGCAATTTCTGCCTTTGTGGAGCTAACATTCTAGTGAGGGAGTTAACGATGCACATGATAAACAAGTAAAACATATAGTTCATTAAGTGGCAGTAAACACTATGGAAGAAAATAAAGGAGGGTATACAGGGAGTGTGGAGGGAGGGGAGTGATCTTACAGAGACAAGCAGAAGTTTCTTTGAGATAATGGCATTTGATTATTTATAGGAAGACCATTCCGTTCAAAGGACTAGCAGATGCAAAGGCACTGAGAAATAGGCTTTGTAGAAGAGACCAGGAGTTTAACTTGCGCACTTTAAGTTTGGGATGTCTATAATGAGTATCCAAATGAAGATCTCTGAAAGGCAGTTGGAGCTGTGCATGTGGAATTCAGGGGTGAGTCCTGGGTTTGGAATCATTAACATGTATAGAGATAGTGTTTAAGCCATAAAACTGGAAGACATCACCAAGGGAGTGAGTATGGCTAGAAGAGAGAAGGGGTCCAAAGATGGAGTCCTGGCCTCTCATTTATAAGTGAGGAGGAGAATAGGAATTAGCAAAGGGGATTGAGAACATGTGGCAGGAGAGGAAAGAGGAAAATCAAAATCTAAGAGAAGAAAACACTTCAGAGATTAGGGAATCATGAACTTTGACATGAATGTTTGACACACATTGCTGCTAGGGAAGATGTAGGCCAGGACTGACCATGGGATTTAACAGGGTAGAGAGTCCTGGTGATTTTGACCAATGCAAAGGATTTAGGATTTAGCAGTGAAGGAGTAACCAAGATGAACTCTTGTTTCCTTAAAGCCTGTTGCCCAAATCCTAGAAGGGCTCTGTCTATCTTTCATGCCACCCTAGGTGGTGGTGCAGGACAATCCCGTGTTGGGCTCTTTTAACATTCAACCTACTTTTTTTTTTTTTTTTTTTTTTGTTCTTTGAAGATCTGAATTCAGGTCTGAAAAAAATTTAGATTAAATCAGACTCTAATGCACTGAGTTTTCAAATCTACACAGTTATTTATAAACATGAGATATTGTTTCTTTTTCTCACATGTTATTTCTCTTAGATTTTGAAAAATGCATGAACATGAAATTATTTTAAAGTAGTGTGAACAAAGCTGATATGCTTCCGTTATGCTAAGGCAAACATCTAGGTAATGGAGTATTTCTCTTGTTGATGAAATGCATGTTCTCAGGATTCTCCTTCATCTTTTTTTGAATTGGTATTTTTTCACATAATGCTGATAATCAAATATGCCTTTCCTTGGTTATCTCAGTTTCCTACAGAACACAGAAAGGTAAATCACAAAACCAACCATCTACTCAGCACTCATTAGAATAGCTGTAGAGCTGTTAGGATAAATATGGAAACCCAGAGCTCTTATTCCTGCCTTGGGAATGTAAGGTGGTGTAGCCACCTTAGGAGGCTGTTTTATCACAAGTAAACTTACTCTGTGACCCAGCTACTCTACCCCTAGGAATTTACTCAAGGAAAAGTGAAAACTTCTGGTTACACATAGACATACACATGAATGTTTATCAAAACTTTATTCATAATAGCCACACTGTAAACAGTTCAGCTACTCATCCTAAGTAAATGGGTCAACGAATTGCAGCACCTTCATATGGCACAGTACTAAGCAATAAAGAAGAGAGAGCTGTTGGTACACACAGTGACTTAGATCAATCTCAAAGACACTGGGCTGATCAGAGGAAGCCACACAGAAAAAGGGCACAAGGAAATTTTTAGGGTGATGGAAATGCCTACACCTTTTTTTTTTTTTTTTTCCTATGGCTGGTCCAGTTGATTCATTTAATGCATATTTTAAGGCAAAGATTCATAGTAGACTAGCATTTATCTCCATTTGGCACAGTCATTATTGAAAATAAATCAGAGATTTGGGGCTTATAAATTATTTTCATAGAATTTATATCTAAAAGCCTATTATCAATTAGAAATCTTTTAGAAATCTTGATTTAGCAAGGGTCAGTTCGCTGGTGAACAAAATATTCTGTAGCATATTCACATTTCATGGGGACACTTATGCCTGCATATGCTCTTACCTGTCTCGTGCATAATTTTCTTTTAGTGTCTCTTCCATGGCAGTTGTAACACCCAAGGCATTAGATTAATTATGAATGGAAATTTTAAGGTCAGACTGGCAAAAGAGTCAAAGGGAAATGTCACAAGCCTTATGTGTGTAACTACAGAATAGCGTTCTTACAGAGATCTCTCACAGTTCCTTAAAAAATGATTGCATTTTGCAATGATAGAAGAATCCAACAGTGATCCCAGCAGATGTAAACCGATACAGAAATGCCTATACCTTGATTCAGACTGTGGTCACAAGAATGTATCTACATTGGTCAAAAGTCATCGAACTGGATTCTTAAAATTAGATGCATGTATTGTATATAAGTTATACGTCAGTGAAGTCGGGAAAACACACTAAAGAAGAAGCGATAACCCACTTCAGTTGTGACAAAGTCACATCAGCTGGGTTTTATTTTTAGGATCAGGATTCAGAAACATTTTGATCTAGGGGAAGCATAAAACAAGTATAACTTGTTTTTCTTTTGGTGGAATAAAATTATAAGCTGCTTTCTTATTTCTCTTTTATTTGACTCACGAATGGTACAGGAGCCAGTTAGTTAAGTGGATTGGGTTCTATGAGGAAAATTTAAGCTGGTGTGCCAGCATTTTGAACGAGACAGCGAGGGAGGTTGAGACTACAGCGGTCTCCATGTTCACTTCTTCCTGGAACTTCTCATGCATTTTCACAGCAATCATAATTATTTGCAAGAAATGCCATCCTATGCCAGAATTCTGAGAAAACAAAGACGTTTTTGTTCCTCAGCTTTCTGCAGTGCTAATAATTGAAATCCTGCACAGACAACAGAAGAGGGAGTCATGGACTGTGTTAGGGATAATGAGCTCTGACTGGAAGTAAATGTGGTAATAAACAGCCTTCTTGAAAGATCTGCCCAGCATTCATGCCATGAGGGGGGTCATTAATTGTCTCACACGCTCACAGTCAGAACTCATTATTGGTAACGTAAACCATGTTTAGTTACACATATGCTATAAATACATACATTTAAAGAATCCAGTCAACCTCAAACCTATTGGTGATAGCTGCTGAGTAAGTGGCTTCAGTGAAGCTTTTGATCTTGCTGATTCCCTTTCCCTCCAAAATCTCCTCTTCTTCCCCTCCTCCACTTTCCACCCTGCTGTCCGGGCCTCAAGTAAATCCCTTCTGTTGGGCAAAGCCACCTTTGTTTTTTTATGATACCTCTTCTCTAAATCCATGTGACACGTGAAGTTGGTACCATTCTTTTGACAAGCGATTATATATTTTGACAACTCTTAGCTTAAATTTTTTTGAACTTATAAAACAATGTGATATTTTGTGTTCATTTTGATTAATATAATTTGGGTTTCTTTGAACAATCATTTCTCTTTGTATGAATCATGCCAAATACTTTCAAATTTTTCTTGTAATGCATAATACAGGATCTTGTATAAATAGATGCTCAAGATATTCTTAATACGTATTTGAAGAATCTTTTTTATTCCCTATTATCACCAAGAATGTAAACAAGTAAATTGTTTAGTACAGAGTTTTGACTTTTCCTCTTGCAAATTTCATTTGATGTTGAAACTTTAATTTACGTATTGTTCAAAGCCAAAATCTTTTCAAAATACTTCATTTCAAAAAACTCTGATAGTTAGAAATCTGTCCTCCATTAAAAATCATGTATTGTGTGAGATGTAAAACAATGTTCATTTATGTGATTTTTACGTGTAAGGGTAATGTTTAGTTTTTTTAAATATAGTTTATTCCACCTTTAAAATTATTTTAATTGACTTATAGATATCAATGAATGCTTGGAGGACAAGAGTGTTTGCCAAGGAGGAGACTGCATTAACACCGAAGGGTCCTATGATTGTACGTGTCCAGATGGATTCCAGCTAAATGACAATAAAGGATGTCAAGGTATTTCTCTGTTTTTTAAGTCCTAATTTACATAGCTGTTCAGTTCTGTGATGCTTTCTGAATATAGTCTGTGGCTTTACCCATTTGTATATAAATGAGCTGTGCCAGTTAATGGTATTAAAATATCTTTCTTGGGTCTGCATCAAGTATGAGAAGTTCTCACTTTGCACTGCACCATGGTAACCGAAACTCCTGCCTTTCGGAACTGTGTGCCAGCTTTGCAAGCTATCGTGGCAACTGAGGTCACCTGTACTTTGCTGTTCCTTCCACGGGCCAATCTTGGTGCTATATTATAAAGTCTGGCTTTTTTATGTCCTTCGTGGGTGTATTTCATTTTGTCTCATTGCTGGTATTTATCTTTCCTTGTCTTGATCCCTGTTTTATCCAGTATCCAGCTTTTCCTCTTCCTAAAAAACCTCATCAATAATTTGGTTAAAAGTATAAAGGTATAGAAGATAGGATTTCCTATTTCTTCAAAGGGCTATCACAGTTCATCTCCCAAACAAAGGTATAGAGGAGACAAGGTACTAATAAGAACACAGCACCAATCACAAGAGCTTTAATCAAACACCTACTATGTGCCAATTACTGTAGGTACCTTCAGGGATTTTTAGAGAATTGAACAGGCAGCTTTTTAAAATATCCATTTGGTGCATGAGTAACTGAGGATCAGAGAAGTTAATTAGCATTTTCCTCCCTAATAAGTAGTAGAGCTGAGATTCGAATCCAAGATCATTTTCTGCTGTTTTGCTCTACATTGCCCTACCGATTATTACTTCATTTATAGCCAAAATAAAGAAGACTGTGAGATTCAGTGTTTTCCCCCCAGTATAGCACACTGAGTTACCAGTAATGCTGCGACTAAAAAAATCAGATTGTCTAAACACCACCCCCCCCCCCAAGTTTTCCTTGACATTAGTCTTCATAAATCCATGCCTGTTGTTTCCATTGAAGGCTCTCATTTATATTTACCTTTATACGGATTCATTTCTGCTACTTGGATAAATTTTTTTTTCATCATTGTCTCCCCTCCATTACTATCCCAAAGTACATATAAGTAAAGGATTGTTAGAGTTCCTCTTTATCTACTGCTACTGGACATGAGTGACTTTCTTATTGTAGATTGTCATCAATTGTGTCTCCTTTCACATGCCCCAGATGTATAGTACTTGACAGGGTAGATGGTCTGTACTCTCTACGATGTGGTACTGAAATATGACTCTACCCTGTGTCCGTACCATTACCCACACACCCAGCTGTGTGTCACTGAAATACAAAAGACATGAGCCCTGGCCTCAACATCTTTTAAAATTAATTTACTCACTGATCCCAAGATTTAACTATACTGTGATACCCTCTATTTGTTTGCCATCTTGATGTAGTAAGGTGAATTTAAAGTGTTTATTATTTCCAATGCAGAAATTAAATGTGCTTGGATTTAATACAATAGAGAAGAAATATTTGAATTATAAAATTATGTGTGAATATTTCCATTTTGGAACTTTTGCATCTTAAAATGGATCTTGGCTTATATAAAAATGCCAAGAGATGCCCCCTAAAAAATAACTGTATCCTGCTTTTATTATAGACATTTGGGTTTAAAAGTAATACTTTCTTTTCTAACTCCTCGTTCTTTTCTAATTCCTTTCCCCCACAATGTTTTGACCTGCTAGAGGCAAACCAAGCCTTGTGTAAGTGGATAGTGATTTCATATTGCAGATTCCATAAACTTCTAGAGTCAAATCATAAGGAAGTAATTTAGTCATATGATTTATTAATTGCACTACTGTCTTCTCTCAGTACATTAAATTTGTGATTTGATATCAAGTCAAATATGTCACTCCTCCAAACATGTTTTATGAACTCTAAATCATTATTAAATTGACTTCATGCTCTGTCACATTGGTGATTCTTGTTTTCCAGAATAAATTACAATGTGTGCTTGAAAAACTTAAATCCAAAAAAATGAAAAATATTCCTGAAACGGGTTTTAGTAATGTTTAAAGAATATTATCTATGAATTTGCTACATCACCCACCTTCTCTGATTAGAGGCTGTTTACAATGGCATGTCCTAAATGGCATGTCTTAAATCCTCTCCTTTGGCTGTGTCAGTGGAGACAGCCTGGTGATCTTTCACTCTGCCTGAAGTCACTGGTCTACTTCTGTCTAGTCTCATGGCTAGTCACATTCTGTACATGGGCATAGATTTCAGAGTTTGTTTTAATGCTGACAATGTAATTGATGCCAGTGCTAATAACCATAGGACATATTTGAATGACCATGTGTGATAGACGTAAGCTTTAAACTTTACCTAACAATCTGAAGATAGTTCCATGTTCAGTAAGGCATTTTCAGTTGGAAGTGTAATAGTCTCTTCCCCCAGCAAAATTAATGCTGAGATACAGACAGCATGGAAATTCCATGTTAATAGTCTGTGTAGGAATGTGACAGCGTACATTTGAGATTCAGAACACACTTCAGTTTCGCGTTTTGACTTACACATGCCAAACTGTGAATTTCTGTGGAATCTCGGACCCATGAAAGAAACCCAACTTAAATATAGTCTGGCTTTCAGCTGAGTTACTAGCAGCATAGTTTAGAAATGCCTCAATAAGTACAACCCAAATTGAATGCATGTGTTTCTCTAGTTCCAGATACTCATGTTGTTCTTTTTTAGCGGTTTCCTGGAAAAAAGTCTGGGAATTCGTCTTCAGTTCCTGTCATCAAACTTTTTAGACAATTATTTGTTAATCAGTGACTTCTCTTGAAGCAAGAACTTTATGCACATTATTCCCTGTGCAGAGTTGCAAGCTGGCAGTGTTTAAAGGGCCAACATTGAGGCATAGGATAAAATAAGCCTATGGATAACCTTTTGGGTTTCACCAGGTGGATATGGACCTTGGGCTTGACCCCTAGGCCAGTGGAACTTTATTGAACCTTGTTGCCCAGATAGAAGTAACTCAGGGCAGCAGATTGGGAAGAAAGAATGCAAGTAAAAGCCCAGAGAAGGTCAGAGTTAAAAAGAGGTGACCAATGTAAGGTATTACCAGTAAGTAGAGACCAATCATAGAAGGTATCAGAGATTTTATAAAAGAAGTGAAGAATTTCACAGAGTGAAGTCACATTGATAAATAGTCGAATAGAAAATGATTCATTGCTCTTCCTTGAAATATTTTTAAATTAGTGCCAATAACAAAAATGGGGGAGTATTGTTAAGAAAACATGAGTAATTCCTGCTTGGTTTCTTATTTTGATTCAGTGGTGGTTAGGCCAGCTAGTGTGAATTACATGGCAGATGGAATGGTGAAGAGTTAAGGATTAATTCAGAGAAGTGAATAAATCAGTGATACTGCCAGCATTTCCATCACACAATGAGATGAGAAGGTAAAAGGAAGACCACCTGCATCCTGGATGCAGAGAAAGGGATGACTTTCTGGAGGAGAACTGTAGGGTTGATGGTTCGGCATGTTCTAGAAGTCACTAGGAAGGGCTTATAATCCATACCTTTCCCATGTGCCCATTAAGCTTGGCAGTTATTCGTGTTGGCTCCTGCCCCCCCGTTACACGGTGAGCTTCAAAATGGCAAGTGCCCCAGCCTGTTCAGCCTTCTCATAGAAAGCATTCAGTAAGTGAGGGGCGCCTGGGTGGCTCAGTTGGTTAAGTGTCCGACTTCGGCTCAGGTCGTGATCTTGCGATTCATGGGTTCAAGCCCCGTGTCGGGCTCTGGGCTGACAGCTCAGAGCCTGGAGCTTGCTTTGGATTCTGTGTCTCTCTCTCTCTCTGCCCCTCCCCCATTCTTGCTCTGTCTCTCTGTCTCTTCCTCACAAATAAATAAACATTAAATTTGTTTTTAAAAAAACCATTCAGTAAGTGTTTTTAATTAAATTAGAGATGGACTTCTAGAAAGATGTATCAAGGGCCTCTTTACCAAGAGGTAAAGGAGGGTTTAGGAGACTCCAGGAAGGTAGGGCAAAAGCCTTACTAGGGTTCCTGCCTGCAAGGTGCCAAGAACCTGTGATAGTTTTCATGGCCCCAGTTAACTAAGAATTCCTCAACCAATCATGGTTTAATTAGAGAATGAACATCACTGAAATTTTGTGGTGGGCAAATATTCGTAATACACTATGAATGTGCTGTAGTAGGAGTTAGGGACTCCATTCAACTATGCAGTTCTCTTCAAGGGGCAATCGTTGTAATAAGAGACACAGCTGAGTAAAACAACGATTAAAACAAGTGCAAATAGGTAGTTGCCTGTGTAGGTACCAGTGTGATTAGGTGAACCATTCTCCAGGATTGTTGAGGTGGTCAGTGTGAGCACTGCTATCCAAAATAATTAGGACTAGTTTGATGAACATTTCACTTTCATGTACTATCAGTGTTTAGGAGTGAATCATGACCCTGGCCATGAGGAGCATAATCATTCTTCATTCAGGACAAGCAGAGTATAAGATGGCCGACACAAGTTTACAGCATTATTTGTTCATGAGTCTTAATAATCATAGCTAGTGGGGCACCTGGGTGACTCATCTGGCTAAGTGTCCGACTCTTGATTTCAGCTAAGGTCATGATCTTGTAATTCATGAGATGGAACCCCACGTCAGGGATTCTCTCTCTTTTACTCTCTGTCCCTCCCCTGCTCATGCTTGCTCTCTCTCTCTCTCTCTCAAAATAAATAAATAAACGTTATAAAAAAATAATCA
Organism: Neofelis nebulosa; assembly: GCF_028018385.1. Classification (NCBI taxonomy): domain Eukaryota; kingdom Metazoa; phylum Chordata; class Mammalia; order Carnivora; family Felidae; genus Neofelis; species Neofelis nebulosa. The sequence continues at coordinate 27,380,805 of NC_080790.1, forward strand.
TAGCTACCACTTTTTGGCCCTTAGCTGTATGTTAGGCTCTGCACTAGGCATTTGATCCTCATTCCCTAATTGCATCATCACAAAGCTGTGCAGGTAATGAACACTTCCCTGGTCTGAAAGGTCTTCTTTTTCTTGTATTTTTATTTCTTTTATCCATTTTCAACCAAATATAGATTGGAGTCTATTTCATTTATATATTCTGCAGACGTATGTAAAGTGCCACTTGGAGCCAAACACTGTCAGTAAGATGTGTCCATCTGTGCCCTCAAGTTCACATTGGAGCGCCTGGGTGGCTCAGTTGGTTAAGCATCTAGCTTGGCTTGGATCATGATCAGGTTCTCTGCTGTCAGCGTGGAGCCCACTTGGGATCCTCTGTCTCTTCTCCTCTCTGTCCCTCCCCCACTCACACGTGCGCATTCTCTCTCAAAAATAAAAACTTAAAAAAAAAAGTTCACATCGTAGGAGAGGATGGGATGGAGGTGGCATGCTTGGTGTTAGAACGGATTCGTGTGCATGGAAATGGAGGAGGGCGAGGGGAACAAAGCATGCTCACTGATAAAGACTATTTCTCAGAGAAATTTTTTGTTAGAATGTTTGTAAGCCTCCAACAGGTCTTAAAATTAAATGGGGGCAGGGGGGGAAGATGGGGGGGGCCTCCAGGTTGAACCTATGAAAGCGAAAATACTCTTTGTGTAGATTAAAAATGGTTGAACATTGGCTTATTCATATGATTTGACCTAAATAGTTTCTCTCTTAAAACAATCCAATTTGTGGTCTGGTATATATACAGACAGGATAGTTGTGCCACAAAATAAGTGTCTGACCCTTTTGTGATGGATTTGCTTACTGTATGTCTGCTATCATGTGAAACCAAAGGAAAAATTTTTTTCACGTATTTGGAACTCTTTTCAATTCCAGATATTAATGAATGTGAACAGCCTGGACTCTGTGATCCTCATGGAGAGTGTCTAAACACAGATGGTTCTTTTCACTGTGTCTGCGAACAGGGTTTCTCAATTTCAGCAGATGGCCGTACATGTGAAGGTAAGATAAACCATAAGGGGTCATGCATTTAATTCATGTTAAAGCAGAGAGGAGATTGCTTTCTATTTAAGCAGGCAAAGACTGGAGGACACCAAGAGATACTCATAATTGAAGGCCTCAAAGTATGTATGCATAAAGGTGACTCCTGTCTGCAGTCATGGCTCGGGGATTGCTGGGGTTCACAAGTAGGATAACCTAAGGTCATGCTGGTGAAAATACTCACAGATGATTCCTTTCTGGTACTGAATTAATTGGTTGAAATGTGCAGGACATGATGATTTTAGGTACACCTGGAGGAGACATCGAGCAACCTCCCTGATGGAAATCCGTCCTCTGCCAGTTTTGATTAGGGGTCATATTGATCATCCTCATCGTTGTAAACATGTCTTGCATGATTTTTCTACCACTGTTAACAGAGATTTTCCAGGTATTTCTCTAACATCCTTAGCTCTCAGGCAATTTTCTTTCCCATGGATATTTATTATCGCCTTTAAAGTTAATTGCGGTATAAGACATTGAGATAAGCATGTTGGCTCCCTATTTGCCACCTCTGTGTGTTTGCAGGGATCCAGCACTGTTCTTATTCATAAGATGTGTGTTCTTCATGATTTATTATAGTTTGATACATTGAGGAATAATTCATCTGAACCTTTTTCAAAGTAAACACAGGAGATTCCCATAATCGTAATTTCAGTCTGTCTCTTTGAGAGTTTAGGTAATCAAAACCCAGCTGAAGTTTTAAAGAAGTAAATTACAAAGGTTCTGTGCTGGGCTCATGATAGTACCGAAATTCTTTGCCCTAAAAAAAAAAAAACAGCGCAACAGGAAGTGCCTGCTCTCCTTGCTGGTACCACAGTGGAGTCATGCCGAGGAACAGCGACCAGGGTCATCTGAAACTAATTATTATATTGGGAAGAATAAACTGATCTTATAAAAAGCAGGAGATTGTTGAAATTGCTCTCCTGCTGAGTAGACAAAACACTGATGCCAGATTTGGCTTCAAGCAAAAGAGAGATAGTGCGGGGTGCGGTTTGAGCGAGCAGATTTTGAGGGGTTTGGAAGCCATCAAAAGTTGGGAAATGGAGAAAAACATCATTAAAGGTGGCCATGAGAGGTTTGCAAGGAAATCCATGCTGCAGTGATTTGAGCTTTACATTAATTTTATATTTCGACCTTAGGACGAGAGTTCTTAAGAAATATACCACATGAACACATAATTGTTCTGCAGAGACCGCAGCGTTCCCTGGCAGAGGGTCCAGGGTGCTAGCCTATCTGAGTCACTGATGACACCTGACGCATGTTTTCCTGCATTCCAGAAAGGTGCAGGCTTGATGCTTCTGATGCTACCCTCGCTGAACAGTGTCCAAGTTATAACCGCCGATGATTGTGCCCTGCAAAAACTACATTCAGAGAACAGCGCAGGTCCCTTCACATGCTCGCTAGTCAAAGTTATTGTTCCAGAAGAATATACCAAAGCAAATACATTCACATCCACTCTGTCTTTTGTAGTTTGTGATTTCCTTTTAATTCTGTCTTTTTAAATACTGATTTCTGCAACTCAAGAGTTATATAATCACTCTAATGTGCTTGCAGTTCTAATTTTGTTAGGCATTTACTTGGCAAAGACTTGAATTGTAAAATGTGTTTTTAGAAAACCTCTAGTACTTTGTAAATTACTATACTTTAGTATACTTTCTTTGACCCTTGGTCCATATTTTTTTACTCCAGAAGCTGGACAATTTTATAAGTAATAAAATAGGTAATTTAGAATATGGTGCTGATATATGGCGGTGTAACTAAAAATCTACCTAATTAGTAGGCATGTTATTCTCTTTCTAGAATAAGCTTTGCAAAGCTTTCATTTTTTATGGGCTTACTCCACTACATTAAACTAGTCCAGATTTTCTTTTGTTGGACTTCGCATGAAACTTGTGGCAGTGGCAGTCTGTCCTGATTCTACCCCTGGCTGTGGTGTAGGGTGAAGCCAGCCCATGTGATCAAGGGTTTAGCTGTGGAACTGATGTACATAGGACTTGAGCGAACAGTGAGAAGTGGCTGGTTCTCTTCATGCCCATCCACCAACTCATTTCTGAGCTTCCAGTTTAAGCAGCTGAAGCCTTGGGTACACAGGGCTGGCGTCCCCTGTTCTGAACTGGGCTGACTGAATCCCGATGCTCTAAGCTGGGCTAACTGAATCCCACGAACTGAGGGAAGGAGGGCCCTTCCCCGATTTCCCGTGGCTTAGGGGAGATGTTGGCGTCTGGTCAGAATTACTGAACCACAGTGAAGAGGCATACTCTGTCAGCATAAACTGTCTCAAGTTATCAATTAGCATGGCAGATAGTATAGAAATAAAAACACCATCACTGGATCCTTCCATTCCCATGTGTACGTGGTGTTCTGGGAACATGTACCTGATAGAGGAAGGAGGAACACCTTGATTCTCCTACATGGCATGAAGAACAACAGTGTTTTTTGAAATTCAGCTGGAGTGGAGTGGGAAGTGTGTGGTGAGCTGTTAATTCATGTAGTCATTTGCTCAGAGTTAGCGAGCCTGTCTTGTGCCAGGCACTGTTACTGTTCCCACTGTAACTGTTCTGAGGGCAAAACACATAGTTCTTGTCCACTTGGAGCCTAGGTTCCAGGAGGAGAATCTGGGATAAGTAAGTAAATAATACATACCAGAAAATTATGTTTTTGTCTTTAAACAATATAGCATAGTTAGGCTTTGTGGATATAAATGAGTACAGGTTGCCACATGCTGTAAATATCATAAGGGTCGTTTTTCTCCTTTCCCGTGCATGGATGTCAGAGAAGTTCAGACTTCCTCCTCTTTCCTTTGCTTTCTTCTTGGAACTGTGGTTCATCTCCTCCTGCCACCACCTTTACATCCTCTGGTCCGAGTGTTTATCTTGTGTAGGAAAGCAAAGAAAACTTTTTACCTCTTTCACTGAGTTCACTGTTCTGTATCCCAATTTATCCTATTCATGTTTTTTTTTTTTTTAAATCACAATTCTTTTGCTCCTTTAGTTTTTTTTTTCCTTTTGTTGTTGTCGTTGTAGAGTTTTAACTCATGAAAAATATCTCCCATCCCATTTATAAACTGACCCAAAGTTTGGTTTCATTATTGTCACCGGAATGTATGTGAGTGGGCAAATTGGGACCCTTGGGACGGTCAGATTCCTAAGTGTCACACACCTGTCCCCTGACCCCTGTGGAGAAGCATCCCTTGGCTTCTTTGCATCACAGCATTCAAGGCTCTCTTTCCACGCTGCTCTTGGCCAGGGGCCACAGTGCTGTCCCCATTGGGCTTCCAGGTTGAATGAGAGTTTATACAACAAGTAGAGTTGGGGACATCAGACATGTCTAGACCTCACTGTGCTTTCCAGCCTGTTCACACCTTAGAATGGTCACACTGGCCTAGCGGGGACCTTGAAGGATCCCAGCAATACAGCACCAGTGGCTTGCAGAACCTGGTTAGTCATGGCTAATTAGGCCTCCAAACCACAACCAAAATCACTCCCTGTCTTTTAGAAGGTATCCCCATTCATTCATTCATTCATTCATTAGACAAATATTCAGTGAATACTACATGCCAGCCACTGTTCTGGGTACTGGGGCCACATCGGTGAACAACAAAAATTTCTACTTGCTTGCAGGCAGTTAACTAATAAGTAAACTACATAATAGGCTAGAAGGAGATAAACCCTGTGAGAAAACCAAGTAGAACAGGGTATGAGAGATCTGAGGCCTGGAGCAAGGAATGGAAAGCTGGAACCATACTAACTGGGGAGGTCTGACTTGACCATTTTGCCTTAGAGAAATAATAAAATATTGTGTCTGGGTAACAAATGAAACCATATTAAGTGCCTTTTTCACACTGCCCATCTACCTGCTAATAATAGCCTATCAGTAAATAAAAGGGCATGGGATTGTCTGCTGAGGGCCTTTATTCTATTGCCAACATCAATTCTGTTGTGTAGACTGGGGAGTAGAAATCAGCGAACATCACCAAGAGCAAACCCTAATGTAAACTGTGGACTTGGATTGATAATGATGTGTCATTGTGTGTTCATCAACCATAACAAATGTTCAGGGATATTGATAGTGAGGGCACCTGGGTGAGAGGACAGGGGGTGGAGGGGGTAAGGGGGAATATGGGAACTTTCTGTGCAATTTTATTGTGTATCTAGAGCTGCTCTTGAAAATAACCTCTGGGGGCGCCTGGGTGTCTCAGTCGGTTGTGTCCAACTTTGGCTCAGGTCATGATCTTGCAGTTTGCGAGTTCGAGCCCCGCGTCGGGCTTTGTGCTGACAGCTCAGAGCCTGGAGCCTGCTTCACATTCTGTGTCTCCCTCTCTCTGCCCCTCCCCCACTCATCCTCTGTCTCTCTCTCTCTCTCTGTCAAAAATTAAATAAACATTAAAAAATATTTAAGCGAAAATAACCTCTGATCTTGAAAGTCAGGCCATTTCTAGAATGACCTGTTTTTCATCAGAAAGGAAAAAATCAAAATCCTTAATATGAATTCTGTATTCTCCCATATTTTCCTCCCCCGGATAGTTATTGCTTTTCAAAATAATACCTCAGACAGAATATGTAATCAGAAGCTTCTCTCTCACTTTCAAAATAATTCTAAAACTGATCCAAATTCGAGAACTCTAAGGATTGGAAAGGGACTTCTTAAAACATGGAGCCTGAGCTCTGAATCCCAGAGTATTCAGAGAATCCAGTCCTGTTGTTCAGCAGCTCTAGAGATTCTAATCCTGTAAGTTTTTAGAGTATCTTCTACAAACCACTTCTTGCTAATTCACTCATTTGAAAGGAAGACGTAACCAAAGGCAAGTGGTGGGGATGGCTAGCTTCTTGAACTTTACTGAGACTGGTGGTATCAGAAAAACTAAAAGAAAAACTGCTTCAGTTGGAAGAGCATGTTTCTCTTGATCTTGTTGTCATGAGTTTGAGTCCCACGCTGGGTATAGAAATTACTAAAAAAAAATTTTTTAAAAAGTGAGAAAGAAAGCCTGAAAGAAGTTAGGTTCAAACTTTTAGGCTAATTTTGTGTTCATTAGAGCCAGAAAATATGGTAAAGTCTTGCCAAATCAAAGCAATAAAAGGTAATCAGGAGCAAGCATGGTTTTGTTTGTAGACTTTTAGGTACATTTTCTATGAACAGTATAGAAGGAAAGTATAAAATCATTGTTGATAGTATGCCACGCAATTGGTGACTTTGTGGCGTGGAGATAGAACTTTGTATCTGTCACCAAGGAGAAACTATATTTTTTAAATGATTTAGCCAAGTAAGACATTGAAGTGCCGTATCACAATAATATATTACATCTGGCCACTTGGCCCAAAGATTTTTAGGGTTGTTGGGGGTTTTTTTTTTGTTTGTTTTGTTTTGTTTTTTGTTTTTTGTTGTTTTAGTAGCTTTATGGTCAGAAACTGAAAAATCTAGTGAGAATACAACCTGAGTGTTTCTTTTCTAAACAAAGGGAATTTAGGTTAACAATAAGATCCTTTTTCTCCCATGTATAAAAAAAGGAAAGGGATCATACAACATTCCAGGTGAAGAAGGGAAGTGGCTTCCTGCTGTAAAGGCTCCTGTTCCTCACGCTCACTCCTCCTGTGAATGTACTTCTGCAGAAGTGAGTGAAAATGGATGTTTAAATCATTAGGGAGAGAGCTGAGGAAATTTTGCTGGAATAAGCTGCTTTTGGATCTGGAATACATATTTTCCATGCATTGCTTGATTGTCTTCCGTATATCAACATTTTTATAAAGAAATTCATAATAGTAGCACAGAAATTCAAGAGCTCTTCCTAAGCCTTTTATCACTGCTGACCTTTTAAAACCCCAGAGCTATGGAAAATCATCCGTGCATAGACAGAGAAGTAAACACTTTCCTTGCAGCCAAAAAAATCGACACGAAACTGCCAGAAAGTGAAGTCTGTAGATAGTCAGCTGCCCCTTCAACACCTTTTCCTGCCACCCAGCTCACATCCAGGGCGTCAGGCTTCCTGCATCTATTTCGGTGAGTCTTTTGATGTCGTCTACAACCGGAGTTCTTTATAGGTCATGGAAGGTTGTTGTGATTGGTAGGTATTTCTAGACTTTAGGCTTGAATTGTAACACTTAATGTATTGATTCCAGAACCGGTTATTTGTCTAGGCATCCAGCTGATGGAATATTGTGTGGTTGTCTCGGAGTCCCAACATGAGTGGACTAGAGATTATTCCTACAGTTGATTTCATGACTTTATTAAAACAATAGCAAAAATAATAATAGCTAGCATTTACGGAATTGTTTTTGTGAGCCAGGCACTGTGCTAAGTGCATAATACCAATTTGCTCATTTAATCTGCCTGACAAACCCGTGGGTAGGATTAGTATTAATCAGAATGCTTTTGGCTGCAGTGAACAGCTTAAGACAAAGAGACTTACCGTACTAAGAAGTGTAGAGATGGTCACCTCCTCTCTATTAGAGGTCTTTATTCAAATGTATCTTTCTCAAGGAAACCTTTTCTGATCACCCTTTCTCACATTCACCTCCAGAACTTCCCGTTCCCCTTTTGCTTTTTTTAAACCACCTTATTCTAATTTCTCTTATTTATTTATTGTCAGACCCCAGTCCTAGACTCTAAGACTGATGGGACTTCGCAGTGGGTCTTGTTCACACCCGTATAGCATTGAGAATGATCAGAGCATGGTAAATGGTGACTAAGTGAAAGGCTGAAGTCTGTAACTCCTCCTGGAATATCAGGAAATAGATACAATAAGATTACTCCAGATCGAGCGTATTGTGTGTTTTTGTGAAATCTTTCCTATTTTTTCAAGACTTAATTCTCTAAAGCACACCCTGCATAATTATTGGGTACAGTAGTGGTTAAGCAGTTAGGCTGTGGGTTCTGAGTATGTGGGCTTGGACTCTTACTCTGCTTCCAAGCTGTGCGAACTTGAGTAAGTTACCACAGCTCCTGTGCTTTGGTTTCCCGTGTGCATAGTGAAAATGATGCTCCTACCTACATGGAGCCATTGTAAGAATTAAATATGTTGTTGTGTGCTGGTAAGTATCTACCTAGAATGGAGCCGGGTCCCATAGAACGTGCTCCATGATGTGAATTAGTCTTAGTATTTTAGCACTTTTTACATTGGTACCCTCGTTACTTTGCCATCTATTGCCATTTTTTAAAATATGTGGACATCTAAAGCATTTAACATCTATTTGTTTTTAAGTGATCAGTGCTCACAAAATATACAATACACAGATTACCTAAGTATTTGTGATTTAAATTGATAGTTCTGAGTCATCAGGTCTGGGTCTAAAGAAGGTACTATGTTATATTTTATGTGCTTTTAACCCCAAATGTATTTATTATAACTTATTTATTAATTATGTAAATTAATACATAAACCATATGAAGCATAGCAGGGTAACTCATTTATACATAGTTTGCTTTAATTCTTCACCCTTTGTTTTCCCTAGGAGTGCCACATGACTGACTTTCTCCAGGCACCCCCTAAGTATTTCGAGTTTCAAAATGTTTCATGAGTCAGTTGCCAATAAACCGATGGCTAATGCTGATGCCTATTTGCATTTAAATATTGGAGTTGTTATTTCTAGAGATACGCTGTCTATTTTCTGTGGTTTCATAACTGATCTTTCTTGGCCTCCTATTTGAATATAGAAAGAGAAAAATTAGAATAGTGAAAAAAAATGAGAATTTTTTTGGCTGATCTTATGTTGCTTTTGGGGCCTACGTGTCAAAAAGATGAATCTGGGGTTTGATATGTTTGGCCTGTGCTTAGGGCTTTCTCCCAGCTCTGCTGGCAACACGTCTTAGCCTGAGAAAGGCTATATGAAAAGAGAAAATGTACACCATGACTCTGAAGTTAGAAGATGTTTATTTGTTAGAAAGTCTTGGTTGTAAAAATGTACAACTATTAAATTAACGCAAAGACAATCCACTGGTTATAAATAAATATGTGCAAAGTAATAGTGCATTTAAAAAACTTTATGTAGTGTAGAAACACAAAATGCATTTCACACGTTAGTGCCTGCAAGTAATTGGGTTAGAAATATGTGGTTGGAGTTCAGACTCTTTCCTGTATCTAAAGAAACTTTTCTGAATGGCATGGAATTTATTCACCATGGAGAATTCATTCCAATACTTCACTTTTTGTGATAGTCTGTTATATAATAGTAAATTAGGCTCATTCTTTATCTTCAGGGGCAGAGAAGTTTTTTTTGTTTTTTTTTTTCAAGCTTTCTTCTCATTTCTTTCCTTGAAAGTCTTAGAGATGTTTCTTTCCTGTAGCAAATTTAAGTCCTTCTCATTCACTTTTCCCGATTTTCTGTAACATTGTCAGTACATATAGTGGAGGAACTAGGAAGAAATGGCTTTTCAAATTCAGAAATACACCGTGATACTCTTTTTCTTAAAAGAAGCGTAGTTGGCTTCTGTATCCAGGTTTCGCTTTTGTCAAAAAGACTGGTTTATGTCTCATTAAAAATGTACCGTTTTTCAACTTGATTTAGAATTTTTCCTTTAAGTATCACAGACACTTAGTTTTGGATTTTAACCCATAATAGATTGTTACTGTAATCGAACCAACATCTGGCTCACGCAGTGGCTTCCCCACCCATTGCCTCTGCCTCACCCCGGGCTCTCCCTCTGTGAGTGGGAAGATGTGTGCCCAGTGCAAACTGCAGGCTTTCGAAGCTGTTTAATGACAAATGTCCTCTCCACGTACAGAACCTGAGCCTCGTGAGTTTCCTCAGTCACTGAGACATAGCACACTTGCCCCATTCTGTCGGTCTTTCCCTCCATGAGCAGGGAAATTTGAAATATAAAAGCTGAAAGACTCTTCTTGAATTTTGTTTTAAAGCAGTTAATCTAAAATGATTTGGTTCATGGGGCACCTGGGTGGCTCAGTCGGTTAAGTGTCTGACTTCTGCTCAGGTAGTGATCTCACGGTTCTTCAGTTTGAGCCCCCCCCATCGAGCTCTCTGCTGTCAGCGAAGAGCCGGGATCAGATCATCTGCCCCCACCCCGCCTCTCAAAATGAATAAATAAACTTAAAAAAGAAAAAAGGTTTCTGGTGCCTGGATGACTCAGTCGGTTAAGTGTCTGACTCTTGATTTCGGCTCAGGTCATGGGTGATCTCACTGTTTGTCGTGCTCTGCCCTGGCATTGTGGAGCCTGCTTGGGATTCTCTTCCTTTATCCTGGCTCTCACTCTCTTGCTCTCTCCTGATGTAGCTTCTTCCTAATTTTTACCCCATTCCCTTCCCCATTACCCACTTAGGGCAGTAACCACTATTTTGTCTTCATTACTGTGGCTTTGTTTTACCTGGTTTTGAACAGTTTATCAGTGGAATCATATAGGAGTTATTCATTTGTGTCTGACTTCTTACCTTCAGCATTCTGTTCGTATGCTTCACCTATGTTATATGTAGCAATATATCAGTTACCTTCATTGCTATATAGTATTTTGTTTTGTAAATATACTGTATATATTTTGTTGATGGGCACTTGGTTTGTTGCAGTTTGGGACTATTATGAATAAAGCTTTTATAAATATTCTTGAACATGCTTTTAGTGGATATAGTCACTAATTTCTTGTGGAATATTACTCAGGAGTATAATCTCTAGGTCCTAAAATACGTGTATGTCTCCCTTTCATAGATACAGCCAGTTTTCAGAGTACCAGTTTCCGGTGCCCCGACTTCTAATACATGTTTTTGTCCTACATCCTTGTCAGTCATTGGTATTGTCAGTTCTTTTAAAGGTTAGCCATACTTAGTAATGTATTCTCCTACCCTGTCAATTTGCATTTCCTTTGTGAGGGTTGATGTTCAACTTTTCTACCGTGTTGGCTTTTTGAGCATTATTTCAGCTCTCTAATTCTGCATAGAAGACCTCTTCAAAATGAGGTACTCCATACAACAACTGTGTTAATGGTAAGTTGAAATGAACCAAAATTCTTTTAATGAAGGCCAGTGTTTTAATTATTTCATTTGAGATCAGTACACTCTGTGTCCATGATCTTTGCAAACCCTAAAGTCATTATGATACTCTTTGATATTGTCTTCTAAAAGCTTTATTGTTTTATATTTAGAATTTGGAATCTGTAATAGCACTAAAACTTTTTTTGTGTATGGTGTGAAATAGAGGTCAAGATTTAATTATTTCCTAAATGGATTCTAATTGGATCATCACCCTTTATTGAGAAGAGTACCCTTTTCCCGCTGATTTGCACTGGGAACTTTGTCATGAACCACGTGTAAATATACAGGACTCTTTTTCTTCTTCATTCCATCCCTAGATTGGTTTATCCTTGTACCAGTAGCATATTGTCTTAATTATAGTAGCTTCATAATGGACACTAATGTATGTACTGTAAATTCTAAGTTGTGCAGTTTTGTTCTTAATCAAAATTGTCAGACTTTTTCATGGCCTTTTGCATTTCTATATAAGTTTTATAATCAGCTTATCACTTTTCACCAAAAAAAAAAAAAAATCTGCTGAGATTTTGATTGGAATTGCATTGAATCAATAGATCAATTTTGGAAGATTTGATATTTTACAGTATTGACTCTTTTAATACATAAACATGACATATCCTTCTATTTAGGTTTTCTTTCATTTGTTTTGGTGTTTTGTGGTAGTCTTTTTTGTAGTATTGGACAGAGTTGTTGCTGTTGCTAGGTTTTCAGTATTTTTATATTGTTGTGAAGGGTATTTAAAATGTATTTTACCTTGGGATGCCTGGGAGGCTCAGTCAGTTCTTGATTTCAGCTCAGATCATCATCTCAAGGTTTGTGAGTTCGAGCCCCACATTGGGCTCTGTGCTGACAGTGTGGAGCCTGCTTGGGATTCTCTCTCCTTCTCTCTGCCCCTCTCCCCCATCCCCTCAAAATAAATACATAAACTTTAAAAGGTGTATTATACCTTTATAACAATTTGATTTTTGTGCATTGACCTTGGACCTATGAGCTTGCTAAATTTACTTGTTATTTTTATTAGTTTATCTGCAGATTCCTTTGGCTTTTGTACTTAACAGCTATGTTGTCTACTGATAATGTAGTGCTAGTTTTATTTATTTTCTTTCAGTAATTATGCCTTTTTTAATTATACTGTCTAGGACCTTCACTACAATGAAAGTAGTGATAGCTAGCTTACTTGTCTCCTTCCTCATCTCAGCAGAAAAAGCACTAAATATTTCTTTAACTTTGATGTTTGCCATAGGCTTTTTTAATATGTGCTCTCTGGAGATTCCCTTTCAGTTATGGTTTGATGAGAGTCTTTATTATGAATGGTTTTGAATTATCAGAGATGCTTTTCCTGCATCTATTGAAATAATTGTGTTCTTTTTTTTTAATTGTATTTTCTCCTTTTTTCTATTAATGTGGTGAATTACATGGACTGGTTGTTTTTATTTTTGTTGTTGTTTTTGCTTATTTGTTTTAAACAAGATAAAAGCTTATTTTTTTCTGTGTAACATCAAGCGTAAGTAATCTCGGGCTGAGGATTCAGATCTACCATGCTGGAACCCAGGCGACATCTATCTTGTTCTGCTGTCTTTGACATGTGATTGTAAATCATGGTTGAAGATGGTATTTCCACTGCCTACCATCACATACACATTGCAGCCATATTGATTTTCCTTTTTAAGGAAAAAGACTTTTGTGTTCTTATAATAAATCCAACAGTCATGATATAGTATCCTTCTTTTTTTTTTTAATTTTTTTTTAATGTTTATTTATTTTTGAGACAGAGACAGAGCATGAATGGGGGAGGGGCAGAGAGAGAGGGAGACACAGAATCGGAAGCAGGCTCCAGGCTCCGAGCCGTCAACCCAGAGCCCGACGCGGGGCTCGAACTCACGAACCATGAGATCGTGACCTGAGCTGAAGTCGGACGCTCAACCAACCGAGCCACCCAGGCGCCCCTAGTATCCTTCTTATACAGTATATCCCTAGAGCCATATTGCTAACATTTTGTTGAGAATATGTGCATCATTAGAGAGTTTGACCTTGAATGTACTTCTGATGTTCTCTGAAGTTATAGAATCAAGGTGGTTATGGTTTCATAAAATAAGTTCCAAAGTGCCTCCTCTGGGTTTTTTTTTGGACAAGTTATGTATAAGATTGATGTGAGTTCTTTCTCAGATTCCTTGACGAATTCATAAGGAAAGTCATTAGGGCCTGGAAGTTTTTGATTATCGTGTGTGTGTGTGTGTGTGTGTGTGTGTGTGTGTGTGTGTGTTGGGGTCCAGGGTGGTATTATGAAAGTCTTAAAATTACAGTTAAGAATTCTTTAAAAGATAAAGTAACATTCGGTTTTTTGACTTTGCATGAGAATTTTGGTTAACTTTGTTTTTTAAGGAATTTATCCATTTTAGGTAAAATTTCCAATTCATTGTCACCAAGTAGTTCCTAATATCTTTTTTATATCTCTTTTTAATGTCTGTAAAATGTGTTAGTGATGCCTTTCATTTTTTATTTACTAATTTGTGCTTTCTTTGTTTTGTTCTTTTTTTTAAGTATATTTATTTATTTCAAGATAGAAGAAAAGAGAAAGTGAGCAGCAGGGAAGGGGCAGAGAGAGGGAGAGACAGAATCTCATGCAGGCTCCACACTGCCAGTGCAGTCTCTAACTCACGTACTGTGAGGTCTTGACCTCAGCCATGATCAAGAATCTGATTCTTAATGGACCGAGCCACCCAGGTGCCCCTGCTTTGTTCTCAGTCTTTCTACAGGCATTAGTCTTGGCAAAAAATAACTTGTGTTGATTTTTCTCTTTTCTCTTATGTTAATTTCTGCTTTTATGTTTATTCTTTCTTTGGGCTTCATTTGTCTTTATATCTTCTTGAGATAGATCCTTAGATCATTGGGTTTTCAACATTCTTTTCTGTAATATATATATATATATATATATATATATATATATATATATATATATATATTTTCTAATATACATTTATGGCTATGTACTTCTTTCTAAGAATGACTTTGCATCCTCAACTTTTGATATATTTTTTGCTATTCAGACAAAAGTATTACAAATGCATTGTCATTTTTTTTTCTTCAGCCAGTGAATTATTTATACATGTTTTGCTTAATAACCAGACATTTGGGGAATTTTTAATAATCTTTTGTTATTTATATACATTTTTTAATGTTTTCTTTCTTTCTTTCTTTCTTTCTTTCTTTCTTTCTTTCTTTCTTTCTTTCTTCCTTCCTTTCTTTCTTTCTTTCTTTCTTTCTTTCTTTCTTTCTTTCTTTCTTTCGAGAAAGCGCAAGTGAGGGAGGCACAGAGAGAGGGAGACAGAGGATCCAAAGCAGACTCTGTGGTGACAGCAGTGAGCCCAGTTGTAGGGCTGAAAGTCAGGAACCTTGAGATCATGACCTGAGCCCAAGGTGGACGCTCAACTGACTGAGCCACCCAGGCACCACATTGTTTTTTATGTCTTAATACCTCTCTGGCCACAAAACATACTTTCAGTGATTTCAATCCTTGGAATTTGTTGTGGGGCAGAATATGGTCAGTTTTGGTAATATTCCTTGTGTACTTGAATACTATGTCTATTTTTCAGTTGGATCTATAAATGTTAATTAGTGCTCAGTTTGTAAATTGTTTAAATCATGTGTATCCCTACTGTGTTTTTGTCTGCTTGTTACATAATTTACTGAAGGGGTCTTTTATAATCTCCCATTATTATGGAGATTTATCTGTTTACAATTTTAGTTTCCCGGGTTTTGTTTTATACAGTATCTGACCATGGAATTAAATACAGAATTTTTTGTGTCTTCCTGGTGTATTGACCCTTGGTCCATGTTTGTCTCTACCTGTGCATCTAGTCTTTGAATCTACTTTATCAGTATAGCTACATAGCCTCTTTCAATAAGATTTTGTATGGTTTGTCTTTCCCCAATTTTTCATGTTCTTATCTTGAAGCGGCCTTTTTCTTGTAAGCAGAATAGTTTTTTTTTTTTTTTTCTAAGCCAGATGACCATTTTTGTCTTCTAATTGGAGAATTTAGTTTACATACATTTACCATAATTATTGGTATTGGAGGGTTCAAATCTATACCTTTCTCTTTGTCTTCTGTTTGTCTCATCTCTTTTTCCTTTGTTTTTGTTTTTGGCTGCCTTTTGGAGTATTTATTATTATATCAATCCCTTTCTCCCCTGCTTTTTTTATGCATATTTTTTGGAGAATGTTTCCCTATTTCCCTGATTTTTAACTCAACAGTTGATGAAAGGAAAATAAAATAAGTTTGGGATATGAAACATACTGGTCCAAGATCTATTTTCACATAATAAAAAGTAAAACTGTATACAATACTTAACTATATACCATAGAAAAGTCAGTCTCCAGTAGAAAACATTTACAGCTGAGAATTTACCATTTGTATTGAAGGAAGGGATTAGGTCTAAAGTGTTTTTACTTTTCATTCAACAGAATGTCTGAATTAATGTTCAGAAATTTGTACTTTTGGGCAGTCTCCAGAGTTTTTGAAAACTAAACAAATACAGCTTTGTGTGCAAGAAACAAAACTTGGCTAGATTAAAAAGCATTAAATTTTTTTTTGTTTGCTTGATTTCAATTGCAGTTGCAATTATTGAGATTTGCTGTGGCTTTTTTAACAGAATGTGTGTATACTATTGTTAATAATTATCAGCAGCATTTTTCTCATGTAATTTTTATCATTTGAAGCAAAATACTTTATTGTAAATTAAGACATTCTGTTTTTTTGTCAATTGGAAGACATGTTTAATGTTTTCAGTTTTATAATTCTTTTTAGAATAGTTATGAATATTCTATTTTTGTGTATATAGTTTTATTATACTCATTTGCTTTTTCTGGTTAGAGTGCAATATATACTTGGGTATACACTCGTAAAAGAATTTTCTACTTTTGGTATCTTCAAATAGTTGTTTTCAAGTATATAATTGTTCTGATTTTGAGAGTAATGTGCTCATTGTAGAAAATTTAGAAAATGCTAACAAGTATAAAGTTATTTATCTACCAACCAGTTAATATTTGGCCTATATTCTTTTTTAGAGTTTTCGGTGCTTAAGTATTAAAGTAAGATCTTCTACTTTTTATCTTTAGTTTTTAAAGTTTACTTATTTGAGAGAGAGAGCATGCATGCAAGGGGGATAGGGAGAAAGAGAATCCCAAGCAGGCCCTGCGGAGCCTTACTTGAGGCTCTAACCCATGAATGGCGAGGTACGACCTGAGCCAAAATCAAGAGTCGGATGCTTAACCAACTGAGCCACCCTGGTGGCTGTCTTTACCTTTATGTTTTCACTTAGCATTACAGTATTTATATTTTTTGATAGTTATATCCCTTTGAAAATGAATTTGTGATGACCACATAATTTTATAACATGAGCATACCATATACTTGTAAAAGTATCTTCCTAATTGTGGAGATATAGACTGTTTCCTTTGTTGTTGCTATTTAATGCTCTGTGAATACACTTGTATATAAACATTTATTTTCGTTAATGATCATGTCCTTAGACTGGCTTGTAAGACACTTGATACAAGATCAAAGGATATTGGCAATCTTGTGTGTCTTAACAATACGTGGGACCACCTTGCTTTCCAGAAATGTTCTGCTGGCTTCTGTTTCCACCCCCATGCAGTGAGTCTTGGCTCTTGACACTCTCAACAAACTCCTGTTCCTATTTTTCTGTTAATTTGATAAGGAGAAAATAATATCTCATTTTTTTAATGTTTATTTTTGAAACAGAGAGGATGTGTGCATGCATGAATGGAGGAGGGGCAGTGAGAAAGAGGGGGACAGAGGATCCGGATTTTCTACTTTTGGTGTCTTCAAATAGTTGTTTTCAACTATATAATTGTTCTGTATCTTCAAATAGTTCTTTTCAACTATATAATTGTTCTGATTTTGAGAGTAATGTGCTCACTGTAGAAAATTTAGAAAATGCTAACAAGTATAAAGTTATTTATCTACCTATCTATCAGCAGAGAACCTGATGCAGGGCTTAAACCCACAAACTTTGAGATCATGACCTGAGTCGAAGTCAGACACTCAACTGATTGGGCCACCCAGGTGCCCCAGTAATATCTCATTATAATACATTTTCTCTTAGTGAGGTTACCTTCTTTTATATTTATCTTTTCTGTGAAATATTTTTTGCCTGTATGAGGTGGAGTTTGTGTTTTTCTTATGTGTATTAAGGATAATATTGATTTATCAATGCTTGATAGATAGTTCCCCAATTCTTCAGTGTGCCTTTTTAATTTTATGATGCTGTTATGTCCTTACCAGCTTTTTACTTTGCCATATTCTGTATTATGATCAATCGTATCCTCCTGTTTTTCAGACTGTTTTATCTTTATGGCGCTATTTTTATATTTAACTCCTTCATGCTCCTGGATACGAAAATGAACATTTTCTTACCATTCAGTTCTTTTATCTTCATCCTAGAACAGCTTTTCATGTTCGCCTCTGAAAATTTCAGATACAAGGTTCTACATTATAAATCTAACTTTTTAAACTTGGCGTAGCTTTAACGTGACTGTTGCTTTTGAAGGAATGGAAAATGGTTGTGTCACCAGCTGCTTTTCTAGCCCCGTGCCACTGCTTCATTGGTTCTTTTCCCACTGTGAGTGGCTCAGCTTTCTTTGGGCTTTGTTGCTAATGTCATGTGCCATCTTTTTAGGGTCTTCCTAAGTGTCTAGTGAGGGGCAGGAGAAGGCTATGTGACTAGGCACATTTTTCAACACAAAATTGGGTCACGAGCTTCCAAGAGACTCCATCTGAGCCTTGAAGGGCTTGGAGGGCAGACAAAGGTTCCCTAGGTAAAAAATGTGGCCTAGGAGCTGCGGCGGGAGTGGGTCCTGGTGGAATAAATACCACAAGCTAAGATTTGGAGACATAAAATACTGAACAGGTTGAGGAACACTAAGTAAATTAGTTTCAGTTGAACATGTGAAAGAGAAAAGTGATGAATAAGATATAGCTAAGCAGGTAGGCACAGGCTGGATTGTGGAAGCCTTGCTTGCTTTTGTATTAAACAAGTAATATGTTGCATATTGCCATTACACCCCTATTATGTGCCAGGCTTGGTTCCATGCTATGGGCATGTGGTGGTGAGCAAGCCAGGTATGGTCTCTAACTTCCAGGATGTGCATGTGCACAGGGCAAGCAGTAAATGCACAAATAAGCTTTCCAGACAGCATGTGACCAGAAACCATTACGGCTGCTATAAAGGCAAGGAAAGAGTCGGTGGAGGGGGGAAAGCTAATTTATTTCATCTAAAGGATCTCTTACGGAATGGCATTTTAGCTGAGCTCTAAAGAGTGAGTTACCTGCTGGAAGAGTGGGGTGGGGATGCCAGGTGGTGGGCAGCATGCCAGGTGGAGTTGTGGTGAAGGGAAGGACACTGAGGCAGGGAAGTAATAGATACATTCAGGGAAGTGGTAAAGACTGGTGTCAGGTGCTGAGAGGGAAGGAGGCATAGTGACTCATGGGCTGGAGAGTAAGGGGCAGAGTATACAAAGCCTCCCAGGAAACTTGGGTTTCGATATCATTCTAGGTGTAAAAGAAACAGACTGGTTAATTTTAAGGACAGTGATACACTGTCCTTAAATACATTTATGAAATGATGAAATAGTTCATCATTTCAAAGGTGCGTATTTTTTTTTAATACTGTAATATTGGAATGTTGCTTATAGGTGTGATTTTTTAAAATTTTGTTTTAAATGTTTATTTATTTTTGAGAGAGACAGCGCGCTAGCTGACGAAGGCAGAAAGAGAGAGAAACACAGAATCCGAAGCAGGCTGCAGGCTCTGAGCTGTCAGCACAGAGCCTGGTGCGGGGCTCAAACTCACGAACCATGAGCTCATGACCTGAGCCAAAGTCAGATGCTTACTCGACTAAGCCACCCAGGCGCCCCTAGGCGTGTGATTTTTTTTAAGGCAGTGCAACATAGTTTGATGAATTCTTTTCCCCATTAGCTAGAGGTATATAAAATAATTGTGTCCTTTTCAATGTGTGTCCTCTTAACACACATTGAGTTTACTTACACACATTTGAGTTTACTCAGTACTCTAATTTATATACAGTAAGACCTTGGTTTGTGAGCATAATTTGTTCTGGAAACATGCTAGTAATCCAAAGCATTTGTATATCCGAATGAATTTCCCCATAAGAAATTATGGCAACTCAGATGATTCATTCCACAACCTAAAAATATTCATGTGAAAATGATTACAGTACTGTAGTATAATACAAAATAATAAAATACAAAATATAAAGAAAAGTAAACAAATTAACTTGCACTTACCTTTGAAAACCTTCATGGCTGGTGTGAGGGAGACAAGAGAGAGGAGGGCTATTGTGTAGGATGACTTTCACTATCACTAATGGATGTTGACTGCAGTACAGTATTAATAAGCTCTTGTCATATACTGAATTTAAGGTAACTGGCACTAAGGCACCAGAGGAAAGAAAGAGTCTGTATCTACAGGCAGCCTGACCAAGAATGAAGCAAAGCATTCCTAATTTTATTCTTGTGTGGAAAAGCAAAGGACTGCCTGTGGGTGCTTTGAAGTGACAAAAAATACACTACTAGTGCCAGATGTGGGCTCTTTCCAATGTTCTGAAAAGTCACTGATTTCTGCCAAACACCACGGCCTGAGACTGAACATCCAAGCATGGGAGATGATCACCCACCATCCCTCAGAGAGAGAGAAAGAGTGAGAGAAGAACCATTGACTTAGTTGTGATCATGAGACATTTGGCATCGTGTACTACTCGTCTTTCAGGACACACTCAGAACAACTTGCAATCCAAGGTTTTACTGTATTTAAAGTGCACATCACCCAAGGTGCTGTTTGGAAGTGGGATTAGAGGAGCATGAGAAAGGTCAGGGGGTTTCTTGCAGGATGTTGTTCAGGCCAGACATATTGGTACTCAGTCTAGAGCAGTAAAGCATGATGGAGAGAAATGAATGACTCAGGAAATCTTTTGGAAATGAACCTGGTATTGGGTTAGAACATAGTGTTGGGTTGGATGTAGGATAAGGAGAGGGAGTATTGAGGATACATTTCTGGTTCTGGATTTAGCAAGTAGGAGTTTGCTGGTACTATTTGCTGACAGGGGTAAAAATAAAGCATTTTTTTTTTTAAAGATCACAGTTATAATTGTAGTTTATTAGAGCTGCCCATGAAATATTCATGTGGGTATATCAGACAAGCAATTGGATCAATTTAGATCTAGTGCTTAGTAGAGAAGTCTAGGCTGATGATATAAACTGGGAGTCATAAGATATAGATGGTATTTCAAGCTGTTAGAATGGATGAGGCCATCAAGAGAGAGCATAGAATAAGAAGAAAAGAGCATTCAGGACTAAGCCCTGAGAAACACCAACATTTAGGAGTAAGGTAAAAGACAGAGGTTGTGTGGGAGTGGCCTCAGGATTAATAGGAAACCCGGGAGCGTGTAGGACCATGGAATCCAAGGGAAGAAAGAAAGAGAGTACTTGAAGAAGACAGTAGTCACCTGTATTAAATACCACTGAGAGATCTGTGAAGGTACCAGTCAAGAAGAATCCTTTGGATTTTACAGAATGGGGAGCTTATCAACAGCCATTTCAGTGGATTAGTGTAAATGAGAGCTACCTAAGAATGTATGAGAACTAAATGGAGTAGATAGACACAGCATGTGTAGAAAGGTCTGGAACCTTGACTATTAAAAAGACTGAAAAATATGATTCTAGCTAAAGGGCTTATGTGCAAGGAGGCTCTTGGTTACTTTTAAGACGATAACTGGAAATGTTTGGTCCTGATGGAATGACCCAATAGAGAGGGAAAGAGGGAAGGAATAGAAGATACAGGAGCAGAGGGTCAGCTAGAAAAGCATATGTCTTGAGAAGCCAACTGTGGATGAGCTCCAGAGGGCATGTGTCAAGGACCTTTATGCTGTTTTCCATGGAGAAAAACTGAAGAGGTTTAAGCAGAGGATTGTTTGATTGGACTGTTTCAATAGGTTAATTATTCTGTTATTATGGAGGATGGATTTGGAGAGGCTGAAAGCACAAAATCCATTAGAATGCCACTGTGGGAATTGAGGTTGGAGGCAGGGAACCTCTGGATAAAGTTGAGAGGAGTAGAGAGCATGGAGATAGAACCAAGAGAGAAAATCAGAAGAGAGTGATGGTTGGATGTGGGGAGGTAATTGAGGATGAGTCCCATGTTTTTGGACTGGGATGATGTTCGTGATTTTAGGGTGGTTTTCCTGGTGTCTTTAACTGTGCATGGTGAATATCCATTGTCCACATAATGAGTGATTAAAATCAGAACACAATTTTGGTTTACTTTCTCTGGAACTTCTAGCTTTTTCCAGAAATCAAATGGGAGGCTGCTCTGGGTAATTTTTAAAGCATAATTTAAGTAAATCTTTTTTCAAGTAGTGGGTTTCAAGGGAAGGAAGAAAATGATCTCTCATGGGCTAGTCTCGTTTTCTAGAATTTATGTACTAGAAAGTTGAATTGAATTATAATTTGCTACTTCTGTCATTTCTTGCTGCTTAATTTAGGCTACTAGCTTTCAAGACATACTTGTGACCATCAAGGCCCCATGTTTTTTGCCCGCCCTTTGCTGTCGAACAATGGCATGGTAGTCACTCTCTGCACAAGGGCATCGATTTGCTGCTTTCTGGCTCATCCCCATTTCCTAGAACAAAGTTATTTTCCATAACACATAAGGCCCATATTCTTCAGCCTTGTCAAAGCTGCCAGACCTCAGTGGACCTTTTTTTATAAGGCTCTTTCCATATCCTATTGTATTGTCTGGACCATATCCAAATCCAGTTTTTAATTTCCTATTGGCTAAATTTTATTTTTTTCTTTAGGCCTTGCACCCCTCTTCTGTTTAATCCTGGCTTCTCTCCTCTGCTGTGAGAGAGACCTTAATCTCTTTTGGGCCAGCAGCCATGCCATTTTAAAATTCCTTTGGGCAGCTATTCAGCTGGTTTAACATTGTTCAATCCTACTTCTTGGCTGGGATTTACTGTCTCCTGGTCGGCTTCCGTTCCTCTCAGTAAGAAGTATGAAGTCTGCATTTCCCCTGAAGCAGGAACCCTCCATCCTTTCCAGTGTGAGCGCCACCCCCCACCCCCAAATCTTTGGGCTTTATTTTCCTAAGATTCTGGCACCAAATATTTAACCACTTGCAGTTGGTCAGGAAGCCCTGGACTGAAATTGTGTGTCATTTCTTTTTACAAAGAAATTGAGAGAGCAGCAATGCTAGACATGGCCATGGGATTTCCTGTGGCTGGAACAACTTAGGTGCTTGATGGGCCTTCTTTGCAAGGGTTCCCAGAAAAATCACCTCTTTAGGACCTACAGTACCTTGGATATTTAGGTTTCAAGTATGATGGTAATTGGTGTTCAGGCCTTGTTGAAGGGCAAGAGGAGAGGATACTGGGTCAGTGAGGGCCAAGTTAAAAAGTGTGTGTCCTGACTTCCATCTTTGTAGTGAAAAAACTCCAGTATGCTTGTTGGACTCACAGTTTGGTTCTGTTTGTCCTCTTGTCCTGGCCTTTTATAGCCATCACCGTGATGGGACGCAAGAGGCTCTGATGAGTAGAACCACACAAGAGGCTGTGGTGAGTAGAGCCACAAAAGTAGATTCAGAAGGTTGTTCCTACACTAGACTCTGTTCCTTTGCCAGCTCTGACTGGGTAACTTTGAGGCAAGCTACTTTGCCTCCCTAGGCCTCAGCTTTCTAGTTCTTTAAATGAAGGGGTTGAACTGAATAATCTTCAAAGTCCCTTCAAGTTGAGATGAACCCCATCATTCATATACAAAAGGTTTGATGACAGGAAGGCTTTTTCTTCTCAACCATGCAGTTGTGGAGATTTTCCAGTGAATGATCAGAACTGGGACCTGTTTCTGTCATCTGTCTCTCTAGAGTGTCCTGGCAGCAAAAGGCTCATTAGCGAGCTCTTTCTTCCAACAGGTAGTCGTGTCTTACTCAGAATAAAGAAAGAGAAAATCAATAAAACAAAGATAGGACATGTTAAGAAAGAAGAAGCAGCACAACAAGCTGACAACTGTGTTTGAGAGAAAGAAAACCAAATCATTTCATTGACAAAATATCCACAAATACTCCTTTCTCCCCACACCCATACTTGGAGGGATATAGTACAGAAAGTCTAATGGAATCCTTGAGGTTTTATTAGGAATTTCATTGTTGAAGTCTGAATGTAGTTGTAATTTTCTGGTAGGTAAATAAGGTTTACCTTTTAGAAAATCATGCCTCTTTTCCGTTATTTGACCTTATTTCATAGTTCACTTTACCTAAGTGGGAAGGTGACACCATTTATACCTTTATTTGGGAATTTGAGGAATATGGTTGGAGTTCTGCTCTTATGTATAAAATCCCCGATAATAATTAGTAGGTTTTGAAAAACTTTGGTCTTTTGATAAAATGTACCAAGTAAAAAGCATATGGACAAGGAAAATAGATCTACCAAATGGGTCAGAGGTTAAGATCTTCACAGTGTGGGCCTGTCCAGTCATTGACAGTATTGCTACTTGAAAAACGAGCCACTGGTAGTTCCAGTCATCCGGAATGATGCTCTGTTTCTCTTTCTGGCATTTATATTAATGTTGTTATTAGAGGATTCATGTCAGCGATCTACTATCCTTGGTCTGTGTCATTCTTCCGTGAATCCATATCCATAATATTTATATCTGCCTTGCTCTGTAAAATATTAATAGCAAAAACTCGCACAAGAAATTAACAGTTCTTACAGGGGACATAACTAATTCATCAGGGTTGCCAGTCAAGAGGTTTCTGGACAGTCATTTCTTTGTCACTCCTCTGGTAGACAGTATGAGTGGTGATAATGCCATGTATGGCTTTTTCAGATGTCTAAGCAAAATTGGTTTCAGTAATTTAATAGGATGGCCATTCATTAAGCAAAGAGAAAACCTGTCTTATTAGCATCTTTCAAAATTGTGTTTCATATTCAAAAATCAACTTCAACAAAACAAGACGGCTTTCACTTGTCCATTTCATGAAACTTGCATCTTGGTAGGGCTTTTCTTCTAACATATTTTTATTTTTATAGAGTTGATCTTAATTATAGCCATTCCTGTTCACAGACAGGGCTAACAATGGAAAAATATCTCAGCGCTCACATCATCAAAGAGAGTTCTAATGAAATAATGTTGTTTTATACAGGTCATCAGAGAAGTAAAACAAATGTTGTCCTCTTATTAAGCTATTACCTCACCTCTTTGTTGAAAACATGAAACTGTGGAGAGTTAGAGTGTATCATTTTCATAAAATATTAGTTGCTGAAGAGCTCGTCTCCAGCAGGCATTCCACGTTATTTTTTCCTATTCATTCAAATCCAAAATATTGCTCATCTAAACTTTCTGTGTGTTAATCACTGGTACATTAAGTCTGAGACTGCAAGGCGCCCAGTAATTCACAACCATCTCAGGACTTGTTCACCTTAAGGTCACTTATTCAGTTCCCGAGCTGGTGGTCATTAACACGAAGTCATCATCTCCTGTAACTGCACAGGATTAGTAAAAGGGAAAGCAAGAGATTTTACTTCAAGAATCTGGACTGAAAAGCCGCCAGATTTTTAGGCACTGGTTTTCTTTCCTCCCTCTTTACTATCTACAGTCTCATTGAAGTAGGGCACTAGGTTGTTGGTGAGAGCCTGTCGAAGGTTCTCCACCCCAAAAAGTGGCCCTGATCGGCGCAGCAATTGCACGAAATGCTCTGGGAGCAGAGAGGAGGGACCATGGAGTCTACTGTGTGGGAGGTGTCCCTTGGGCTGATTCCTGATCAGCCTGGAGGAGTTTCTGACCAAAGCGGATAATGGAGAGACTTTCTAGTAGAGCCAGGGCATGGGGGGGGGCGGGGGGGTGGTGGTCCCATGTCATTGAGAAATGAAAGACCACGGGGTTTCAAGAAACTCTGGTATGCTCAGAGGGCTGGAGCATAAATTGGGAAGGAAGTGTTGGGCTAAGAACTCTGGCCAGATATTTAGCCAGGAGCCCAAGGAGGAAGGGTCCTCTGTGCTCAGTCATGGAGAGTGGTTGGTGCCCTCTAGCTAAGAAGAGATAACTGAATATTCTGAGCAAGGGAGTCTCACTGACAGGTTTGCAGTTGTGGAGAATGGATGAGAGGGAGGGCAAAGCTGGGGATAAGAAGTATGGGGGGGGATAGATAAGAGGGTATGATAGGGGAGGGACAGGGCTGAGGAGAGAGGGAGGCATGCCCCTAAGATTTCTGGCTGGGGTGACTGGTTGGAGTCTCTGATAAAGACAATGTAGGAGAACTGAAGATGAGGAGAAGGGTGATAATAAGTTCATTTATCATGAAAATGTCCCGTAGTATCAAATAAATGGTTTTCAAAGGACAGAGGTCAACCTTTGAGAAAGACTGGGGAATCACCAGTATATAATTGGTAATGTGAAGGATTTCTGAGTTTCTTTCCAGCCCTTAAATTCTGTGGCTCAGCAAATAATCTCTTAGGTAAATAACATTTCCGTAAGTCTAAAATTAACAGTGATCTGTGTTAAGTAATTTGATGATACTGTGTAGTTACTCTTACTGTTGTGATCAGTAAATAAATTGCCTTATGCTGACATTGGAAAGCCATCAGAACAGACTTACTGCATATCATCTTTGTATTAGATGTTGCAGGAGAGATTCATTTTTTTAGATGTGAAATAACGTCATTGAGTTTTTGGTTTAAGTTGAAGTAAGAGATGGAGGTAAAAAAACAAGGATAGAAATCAGAGAGATTTGTCAGTAAGCTCAGGAAGTGTGGCTTAGGAGGAATATAGTGAATTTGGTTTTAGGCTTGATGAGTTTGAGATTATACCAGAAGATGAAATGGGAATGATTAAGAATAGGAAAGATCTTCTGGCTAGAGATGAAGCTTTGGAATTCCTTCCAGGGACAATGGTAATTGAAGTCCAGATTGTCTGGAAAGGGTGGAACAAAGCAACACTGAGGAAGCAGCAGGTCCTAGGGAGGCCCAAGCCCTGGCAGACCCACCTTCAGGCTGCAAAAGGGTGAGGTCCAGCCAAAGCAGTTAAAAGTCAAACAAGAATTGGAGCATCCAGGTGGCTCAGTCAGTTAAGCATCCAACTTTGTTCAGATCATGATCTCGCAGTTCATGAGTTCGAGCTCTGTGTCAGACTCTGTGCTGACAGCTCAGAGCCTGGAGCCTGCTTCGGCTTCTGTGTCTCCCTCTCTTTCTGCACCTCCCCCGTGCATTCTCTGTCTCTCTCTCAAAAATAAACATTAAAAAATTTTAAAAGTCAAACAAGAATAATATTTCACTGTGGGATATGAAAGAGAGAGTTGAAGGTGGCAGCTGGCCAGCCTTGGAGGTCAAGGATGATGGTGATGACCGACTGGAAAATGACCATCAACTTTACTGACAGGTCAGCCTTTGGTGGCCTTTCTCAGAGGAGCTTCTTTGAATAAAGAGGGAGAAAGTGAGTTTGTAGGTCATGAAGGAAGAGGAGGAGAAATAATAGTGATAATAACGGTTGGCCTATATTTTCTGCTTCCCGTCACATGCCAGGCAATGTTATAAGCACTTTATACATGTTATTTTGTTGGGTCCTCACAGTAATTTTAGGACTATACCAATATCACTGGTAGTAGTATGGTTACTACTTGTTTTTACTGATGAGATAGGTGAGGAGCAAAGGCAGTGCGTGTAGATAGTTCTTTTGAGACATTTTGCAGCAATGGAATGAATGGAAAAGCACAGTAGGTGACATCATCAGTAAGTTAATGCTTTTCCAAGAGCTTTTAATATGTTTTTCTTTAATTTTAACATTTTTTTAATGTTTATTTATTTTTCAGAGAGAGAGAGAGAGAGAGAGAGAGAAAATGAGCATAGCGGGGGAGGGGCAGAGAGAGAGGGAGACAGAATCTGAAGCAGGCTCCAGGGCTCTGAGTTGTCAGCACAGAGCCTGATATGGGACTTGAACCCACAAGCTGTGAGATCATGACCTGAGCCGAAGTCGGACGCTCAACCGACTGAGCCACCCAGGCGCCCCTGAAATTTTAACATTTTTGAAGTCAGTGAGGGTAGAAGTAACTGAGGATGCTTCAGGTAGGACTAGAGGGAGGAGAGACTGGTAAGGAGGGGAGAAAGAACTTTGGCCTTGAAAGGAGAAGGGACAGCTTTGTTTGTGTAGAGAAAATTAAGAAAAGTGGGTAGTCACTTATTTTTTACAATTCAAAAGTGATACAGTCTCTGAACTTACTCTTGATTATGTTAGAAAATGAGGGAAGGAGGTGAGACAGCCACCAAATAATTATTGCATTCATCTCTTTCTTCTAGAACATTTCTTGACTCGGAGTTAACAAATTTAGAAAGAGCAGGGGTGCCTGGCTGGCTCATTGGAAAAATTGCTCAACTCTTGATCTCAGGGTCGTGAATTCAAGCTCCATGTTGGGTGTAGAGACTACTTAAATTAAAACTTTAAAGAAAAGTGAAGAAGAGGAAAGAAAGTTCAGTGTTTTTAACTCCTCCAAACTAAATTCTGTCAAGGGCTGCGTATCATTTTTTTTAACCATTTGCTATCTTCCCATGTATTTGGATGCAGTAATTGCATTTTCTTAATTGTTTCTCCAAAAGCCTATATTTGGGGACCATGTAATCCAAAGGCAGAAAGGACAGAACCCAACAGATGGAAATGTGGAGTGTGGCTGTAACAAGGAGAAGGGGGATGAGAACAAAAGGGAGAAGTAAATTAGTCACTGTAACGATAAAAAAGTGTATCTCAAAGTCTGTTTATAGGTTTATAATTGAGACATCACTTTTATGAGAACATTTTTATTGGGGAAAAAAGGCTCAGGACCACTACCATCATGTTTATAGGGAACACAGTGAATTTACAAGTCGGCCACTGCTAGTTAGTTGGAGCAGATTGATGCTTAGGACCTTAAGTGACTCTAACTTGGTGACAGCAGATATTCTCTTGTGAATAAGTCAAGACCGGCTGGTTACTCTGCTGAACTCATCAGATTCTCTGTCTTCCTCGCCCTCCTCCCACTCCTTCTCTCCTCCCTTCCTGGGAATGCTGTTGAGACTTGACCAAGGTCATACGTAGGGTTGAGTGAGAAACAGCCAGGCAGGTCAGGGCTTCTGTCGGCCCCACCTCCTCAGATAGAACTGTGAGCATGGGCCACGATCCAAAAAGGTGACCACACTTTCACGTGTTTCCCTTGTAGGGGAGTATACTGTCCTTGGAAATAAAGGGTAGAAAACATGTAGAAAATATGACCATGGCAATTACAGCAGTCATTTCCGTTTGAAAACATTTCCTGAGGCAAAGTAAATGTTTTCTCACAGAGCCCAACATTTGTCTATGAAGACATTTTCATCAAAACATTTTATTGATATGTAAAATGTTTTAAAAGTTCATTCTGTGTAAACATGATCATCTCATGCTAACCGGGGTGTGCTGAGCACCTCTGTCTATCCATTAATATCTGGTGTTTGTCAGTCTGTGCTTTGTGTCTGATGTCAGATGTCTTTTTTGCAGATATTGATGAATGTGTAAACAACACTGTTTGTGACAGTCACGGGTTTTGTGACAATACGGCTGGCTCCTTCCGCTGCCTCTGTTATCAGGGCTTTCAGGCCCCACAGGATGGGCAAGGGTGTGTGGGTGAGTTTTTAGATTTCTTTCCCCAACGTGTTTCACATCCCCTCTCCCCCACTTAAATGTAATCAACAGCAGGAGAGGTTGTAATAAACAAGGTAATTTGGGCAGAATTCATCATCATTTGATTTTGTCAAACAATTTTGGGGATGCGCAGAAGGATGGCTTCTGAAATTGTTCAGGACATTAAGAACTAGAGAAGTAGGGCTTGGAATTTCACATATATTAAAAAAGAACATCTGTTGAAACTCAGCTGCGGGTTTGGAGCCCTTCTGGAAGAGTCCCTCCTGCACAGGAAATAGTCTGGTGTGTGGTGTAGCTTGTCTGTCTTCAAGATGTACCTCCTTAGGCGGTGTATTTAAGGAAAAGTGTTGGCAAGAGTTTCATTTTCCAGGAATGACACCCGTAAAATGATGCTTCGGATTGTGCAACTATATTTCTTTGGTCTGTCTGGGATTGATGGAGCTGGAAGGAATCTTGAATATCATCAGATGTCCTAGAACAGGGTCCAGCCCATGCTCAGATAGACAACATATTTCATATTTCATTTTATGATCACCTCTGATTTTTTTAATTAAAAAAAAAATTTTTTTTTAGATTTATTTATTTTTGAGAGACAGTGAGACAGAGCATGAGCAGGGGAGGGACAGAGAGAGGAGACACAGAATCTGAAACAGGCTCCAGGCTGCGAGCTGCCAGCACAGAGCCCGACACAGGGCTCAAACCCACGAACCGTGAGATCATGGCCTGAGCCAAAGTCAGACACTCAACTGAGTGAGCCACCCAGCCGCCCCAGCTCTGAGTTCCTTAAATAGCGTTCATTGGGAAACATTTGCAATTAGAACCATTAAATGAGAAAGAAGATAGGTTAAATTCAGAACATCACAGACAATCAGACTTTTTCTTTACCCTTACTCTGTTCATTTTCATAGCAGATAATGTCTGAGGAGGAGTTAGCAACTTCTTAGTTTGAACATCTGCAATTAAAAGCATTAATTCATTTCCTGTGCAGATGAAACGGGGAAAGCAAAGTCGATTTGGAGGTTTAGTGATGAAATCGCTCACTTGAGTAGTCACGGCTTTTAAACCAGCACTGTCATAATTGCTAGTTCCAACTCCGACTTTAATCTCCTTTGCGCTAAAATACAAGCCATAAAAATTGTGTAAATATTTTGACTAAACAGGTCCTGTGATCTGGCTCCCATTTCTCAGCCTCACCGCCTCCTTCTGCACCTTTTACAGCCGCTTGTGGTTGCCCATGCGACTGTGAAGTCACTGGGCTGTTGTTTGCTCCTTTTGCCGGGAAGGGAAGAGCCTCCCGACCTCCCCTTGCTTGCCTGGGCTCATCCCACTTCCTCCTGAAGATACTTTCACTCTTCTCCCAGACACTGTCCCTGCTCCATCATCTCTCTCAAGCTCAGCTCTGACCCCTCCTTCTGCTTCCAGCATACCTTCAGCAGGTGCAATCATAGTATTTACACACTTTAGGGGGAATTGTCTGTCTGTGTGTCCTGCCTCAGCCACCTTCCTCAAGGCCTCAAGATCCTGTGGTTGAGAGCCTTGTCTGTCTCCCCCGCCCGGGACTAATGTTTGGCCTATTGTGTGTGCGCAGTAAATTTTAACTGTTGCATGATGAGATATATTAGGTGTCGGGCCACTGACATCACGCAGCTCCTGAGCCCCCGATTAATGTTCACTTCTAACCGGTCAGATGAGTGCACCAAACCCATCTTGACATGTCATTTCAGCCTACAAAACACCACCGTTAGAGGAGGAATATTTGTTATCGTTTTATTGGGCTTCAGAGGTGTCATTTTATTTGCTCATTCACTCTCAAGAATATTAACTGAGCACCTAATATATGTACTTCATGCTGGGTGTTCTGTAGAATTTAAGAGTTGAATCAGCCCTGAGACCAAAATTTGGCCATGCTGTTTCCTCTTCTTGGATCCTTCCTGCACCCTCACTTCCCCCAAATCCCCACCAGCTCTGCTTGTTACCCACTCATCCTTCATTTGGAACTTGGCTCCAATATCCTTTCCCTAACCCACCCCTTCACTTAAGGTCCACTGCTCCATATGTTGTGGCCTGTGAGATGATCTGGTTGACTTCCCTGACTTGACTGTAAGCTCCATGAAGACAGGAGTCAGGCCATCATTTCCCCAGTGCCTGGCCCAGCGACATAAACTAGAAAATATTTTGGGATTGAGTAAATTCATTCTGGTGGGAGAGATCTCAATAGTCGTGTAAATGATACATGCTAGAAAGTAGAAAGTTCCACTTGACATTTACCAAATTGATAAGTATGAACTGGCACATTTCTAAAGTCAATTTTTCTGGTCTAAATTATGACTGTCTGGGTTGATTAAATATGCCAACTCTCTGCTTTCCTTCATGTTATAATACCTTTTCATAAGCAAAACCCAGCTTATTAGGTTTATATCTGTTTATATACAAAGTGAAATGGAAAACTGAGGTAATTATCCAAATAAGTCAAGATACATAAACTTTTTGTCCAATTAACTGGGTATAGCAGGTGAAAATAAGATCTTTTCCCCTGAATGATTTGGGTAATTGCTCAAATATTTAACTTTGTATAAACCATCTCAGAGCATGCTCATGAAAGCTGATGTTTGTACATGTTTAATGCATAAAATACATGAGCATTTCAGATGTCAAGTCAGGTACTTTGTTGAATTGGACATTCATTAATAAAATTTCTTTGAAAGATACCAGGTAAAAGGTAGTATTGGGCAAGGTCAGACATTAGGATTAGCCTTTTTTTAGGGCTATGTGTTTGTATAATATCGAATAAAATGTACTCATTAGTAGATTCCTGGACTGTGTTTTAATTAAGTATAAAGTCCAGATGAAAAACACTTAGCAAAATAGAAATTACACTGTGGAACACCCACAGAATTTTTAGAGGCACGGTCAGTGATAAGTTATTGGAACACTTTGTTTCATGCGAATGATTAATGTATGCTGGCGAATATTTACAGGGGTCTTTCCTTTATTCCCCAAAGGGATACACAACCTGAATTCTGGTTGTAGAATTATGGACATCTTGGCGGCTAGAGAACTGTATTTTTAGTTATATGAGTAGATTTAAAGCAATTTTTTTAACGAATGTACGAAATGTTATTTCTGAAGTGCCAGTTTTGCTAATATTCCTTGAATTTAAAACTGAGAGTACATTGTCATTTCATTTAAGACCTCATTATGTCAAAAAGTTGAGGAAGAGAAAGTTACATGGTCAGAGTGTACATGCAATGCTTGATTCCTTTAAAGAGGAATTGGAATTTGGAAACGTTGCTTTGTGTTTTCACGGTCCTTTTACACAAACCAAACTGTGCAGCCTGGCCTTTAGGAGCCCCTTCCCCAGAATACTAGAAGGGTTTGATTGCTCCCTGGGGACCATTTGTGACCAGTGGCCACCACGAGCCCTGGCGCAGCTGGTAAAACAGAGAGCTGTCAGGGGTGAGGCACACATCTGACTTGATCTGTGCTCCCTTTTCCAGATGTGAACGAATGCGAGCTGCTCAGTGGGGTATGTGGCGAAGCCTTCTGTGAAAATGTGGAAGGGTCCTTCCTTTGTGTGTGTGCTGATGAAAACCAGGAATACAGCCCCATGACCGGGGAGTGTCGCTCCCGGGCCTCGGGAGGTAAGTCACAGTGGCTCCTCCTGGGGACTTGTACCTACACTGGTTTGGGCCAAACACTCTGGGAGTGAGGTAAGAAATAACCGAATGTTCTGGCACACTGCTGTCTCTGGAAGCTTCCATGCTTTTTCCGAGCCTGCCTTATCAGTGAATTAGGATGTGGTCAGTGACAACTCTGAGCTAGATGGCCTCTCTTGTGCTTTCCAACCCAGAGACGCCATGTGTAGGGTAAAGGATCCAAAATGATGAGAACATTCACTGGGAATTGCTTAAAACTCAGTGACAGCCATCAGCTCAGGGTTTAATATGGCATCATCTCATTAGGTTGCATAATCTTTCTTTCTTGGCCCTTGGAGAAACGTGTCTTGACACTTCTCTAAATTAAAAGCAACATATAGGCCTCTCAGGATCTACAAAGACTTCCACTTGTTTTTTCAGAAATTGGCCCAGAGAGTGGCTGTGTTTGCGTTCATTTAAAATTTGATTTAGTCTGTGTCGTCAGGGCACGAATTGAATTGGAGAACTGATGGTTTTCCAGATAAATTAATCAACTTCCAAATCACTCTCTTAGTTTGTGCCATGTAGCTATAGCCTGGTTATATTTTAATGAAAGCAAAAGACCAAATGATCATTTGAGAGCCAAATAAAATGAAACATTGGCCATTTGACTTTCTTGCTCAATCTCGGTTGTTTTTATCCATGTGTCTAAGAGTGCTCTCACTACTTCTCAACAGGGCACACTTGTTCTGTATGAAATAACCATCTTTGCAAGTAAAAGGAAATGCAATTTAAAAATATCTTCACATACACATATTCTTCTTAATTGTTAGATATAGAGGGGAAGGGTACAGAATTACAGAATTACACAAAAAGACAATACAATGTGTAATTCAAAAACACTGTCTGTGAGGGGGAAGAGGTGATGTATTGCTGGAGGGAGGGGTTATTCCTCGTTCTAGTGACCACCTCTGTGACACATGAGCTGTAGAGAGAAGACTTTTCATCTTAGTTGTTCCTAAAATAGCAAAAACAAACACACAGTTAAAAACCTGGCTGGCCCATAATGCGATTGGTTAAGTAACTGCCTTTTCCTATTTGTCTTTAGTTCCGTAGAGGAGTGCCTCACCCATGGTATGATGGTGAATTTATAGTATTTGACTGAAAGATTATAGTGTTATAGCATCATTATTATAGTATAGTGTACTATATTATAGTATTATAGTATTTGAAATAATTCACATATCATCATATTGTACACTCATTAAATGATTCCTACGAACGTTACGTAGTCCAGATAAATGCATATAGTACAATGTTAAGTCACAAAATGGACTGTTCCAGTGATTACAGCCTGTGGCAGGAGGGAAGAGGAGGACACATAAAATAGATAATTATTGGAATTAATGGAAATTTTAGCCTTTTCTTTTATTTTCTAAATTTCTTATACTACCTCAAATTTGGAATAACCATGGTGGTCTGCGATTTTCCAGCTGTGTAAGCTTGGGCATATCATTCCACATTTATGAGGTTTGGTTTTCTCACTTGTAAAATAGAAAGGTTTTATTTACCTCACAGAATTTTATGATTTAAAAAAAAAATCCTATATGTAAAAGGCATTTGTTAATGGCAGAGTACTCTATGAAGTATTAAAATAGTAAGCTATGATCCAAATACTTAAGGGATATCTATTTCTTATCCTTTTATGATCTGTTCTGAAATGGTGGACCTTTTTAACTATGTTTTTTCCTAGATAGGTATTTTTTTGCTGGAATGTTTCAGCAACATCAGGGAATGGTTCATTCACTTCACGTAGATTCAGTTTAGGTAAATGTCTGGGATCCTAAAGTTTGTTCATTTCTTGTTTTGGAGATTAATAGTACCTTAATAGGATCGTGAGACCATCTGAATCATATTTGGTGAACTGGAGTAGTTCATCATAAATGGCTTCTTAGGGACGCCTGCGTGGTGTAGTTGGTTCAACATCTGACTCGTGATTTTGGCTCAGGTCATGATTTCACGGTTTGTGGGTTCAAGCCCCGCCATCAGGCTCTGCACTGATGGTGTAGAGCTTTCTTGGGGTTCTTTCTCACTCCCTTTCTCTCTACCCTCTCTCTTTCAAGATCTCAAATAAATAAACTTGAAAAAAAATTTTTTTAACTGCTGCTTAAAACTGTACAGTGATTCATTTTGTAAGCTTTGTTCCTCATCTCCTATTTTTAAGCTTTTCTTTAATAAAGTCCCTAACATCTGCTTTGCCTTTTTTCCTCCGTTAGAGTCCTTGCTCTCATCTACTGACTGACTCTTTCTGGAAAGTTCTTCCAGTCAGAATTCACTAAGTACTGTCCTGCGTTTTTAAAGAACTTGGTTTTGAATACTCAGCTTCATAAAGCTGCCAATAGATACATAGTTTCTCCTTCCTCTTTGTATCTAATCTTTTCTTTTATGGTTTCTTACATATTTTCCCCATAGTTCTCTGGCTTCTGCTAAATATTATACATACCCAGTTGTTTTTATTGGTCCATGTCAGTATAATCTGACTAATTTATCTTGTTTCTGGCAGCTCTACCATACCTCAATCTGCAGAGTTCCTGGCGAACTGTAACTGATTATATGCAGCCTTCAGATTGTCTATGATGATATCTTCATCTGAGCAATTCTCTGTCAGGGTCCTGAGAGGCAGGCCAGCTGTCAACTGCAGGAGGAGACTTCTCTGCCCGACTTGAGCAGGGCTGTTTAATTGACCTGCCATTTGAAAAGGCATTTGAAGCTAGGAATCCTGGAAAAGATAATATAGTTTCTAAATATTTAAATTTTCACTTAAAGCGTATCAATGTACATTCATTTGCCAATCTTTGAAGGAGGGCCGAGAACTTGTTTTGAGTACAAGTCCACTCTTAAGAGTCCTGCATGGCTTGTCTTGCATAAACTACATTACGCATGATCTCCACCACCTACTTTAAAGGGAGAAAGAATTTAAAGGCCTTTGCCAAGTACGTGAGTGTAAAATTCCTCTAGATTTTTATCATTTTTCTCAATTTTTGTGTAGTTGTCTTTTTTTAATGTTTATTTTTGAGAGAGAGAGGCAGAGACAGAGACAGAGCATGAGCAGGGGAGGGGCAGAAAGAGAGGGAGACACAGAATCTGAAGCAGGCTCTGGGCTCTGAGCTGTGAGCACAGAGCCTGATGCAGGGCTCGAACTCACAAACCGGAAGATCATGACCTGAGCCGAAGTCGGATGCTTAACTGACTGATCCACCCAGGTGCCCCTACAGTTGTCTTATCCACACCTAATTTGATAGCGTTCCATTTACTGAATCAACTTTAGTCTTTAACTTGTTCTATAAACAACTCCTCGCAATTCATACTTTATTGGTGTATATACTGTTTAATTATATAATTACAGTAATTAATTCACTGGCACAGAATGTTTGAGAATAATCACAGATGAGTCTTGGTCAGCATACAGCTCAGCATGTGAGAGCAGGAAATGTGTGCTTCTGCCCAAGAGCAGCTTCCTGGCTGTGAGCATTCCACCTGCTGTGGGCACAGGCCTGGGTGCCTTTCAGAGGGCAAGAGAACATTGGTTAACGCAACAAGTTGGTTAAATGGGGGCCATCTAGAAGAGTTTGTATCCTACTCTAATCAAAGGATCTGCCGTTATACAGAACAAAACTTTTTATACCAAATTTAAGTGAGGGTTTTTAACAAAGATTCAGAATAATTTCACTATATACATTCTAGACCAACAGCTCAGATCTCATCCTTCCTGAAAAGTAATTTGGAAAGGAAAGATGAATTTGCAAGAAAGATGAATTTTACTAAGCTGCTAAATTTCCCCAGTCGGAGGGGATCCCACCAATGAGCAGTAGCACAATCCACAGTGGTATCGTACTGAGGACAGAACAGGAGCCAAGGGGTGATGTCAGGAAAGCAGATTGTGGATCAGTGCACAGAATTTTCCAATAAGTAGGGATAGGTAATGGTCATGAAATTACAGGTGTTTCCCTAGACGTGTCCCAAAACAAGTGGGATACCCACTGGTCGAAGGGTACCCCCTTCCCAGCAGGGTATTGTACCAGGTAGCCTTTATGGTACTTTTGAATTTTAATGTCCTAGGGTTTTTGTTTCTAAACTACTTCTTGGCTCCCACCTAATATTTTTTAGGTCTGGTCTAATGGTTTTCACTGCCTGGGCCTTTGGCCACTGATTTACATTGTTGTACATTGCCTAAAAGCACCTGCAACAGAAAGAACTAAAAAATGTCCATGCCACTCATCACGTGTAAGAGGGTATGGATATGAAATACAGCCTGATGCTTTTATTTTCTCAGTGCCTGTGATAATTGCTCCATAAAAACTTTATGTCCTCGGGCACTCTAAAAGAAGCAGTAAATATGTGGTCTTGGCAACTGCAGCCTTCAAGCCTTACCCACAGAATGCTGCTCTCTGTCTTGATTGGTGCACAGAGGAGACTCTGGGGTAGGAACTGAGCTTATTTTTAAAACAGAAGGTATAAGGAAAAGAACACAAAAAAGATATATGTTATAATTGAGGCAGGTATTCCTCACTTGAAGAAAAGCAAATAAACGAGATCAGAAATTATACAACATAAACTGGAGTGATTATTTGCATTATAGAAGAATTGTTCTTTATGCAGTTTATTGCAGCGTTTTCTTAAATATCCATTTTTCTGTCATGTATTTGAGAGCTTATTCTCACATCACAAGGTAGAGCCTAGGCTTCTACAACTAGGAAGCACCTTCATGGTTTTCTAGCCCAGCTCCTGTATTTATCTGTCAGGAAGCTGAGCCCCAAGGAGAAACTGAATGCTCTTCTTAGGGTCCCACAGCTAGGGCTGTGCGGGAACCTAACCCCGGGATCTTTTCCACTTTGCCATTCCCCTTCTCGAGGCCGAGGACCCCATGACTCCAACCTCTAACAATTGGCTTCCTGGGGCACCTGGTGGCTCAGTTGGTCCGGCCTTTAGTTTTGGCTCAGGTCGTGATCTCTGGGTTCATAGGATCAGGCCCCATGTGGGGCTCTGTATCAGGAGTGCAAAGCCTGCTTGGGATTCTCTCTCCCCCTCTCTCTCCACCCCTCCCCTGCTCACACTCTCTGTCTCTCTCTAAAAATAAATAAATAAACATTTTTTTTTAAACTGGCTTTCTTTTTGAAAAAAAAATAATGCATGTGATTTTATTTAAAACAATGCATATTCTTCTCAGAAAATTGGCTTATACGAAAATATATCAAAAATGAAAATCCCCCACAGTGGCACCACCCAGGAATAATCTCTGTCACTGTGCTGGCCTCCAGATTCTTTGATGGGGACCTCCAGGCTCCACCTACCTCCACAGAACTGTCCCCCATTTGATCCAGGGCCCCCAGGCTTGTCTGCTCAGAGCGCCTTTCCCTTGGGCCAGTGGAGAGCACCTACATGCTAAAGCCATTCGTCTCACTGCTCATTCCTTCTTGTGAAACAACTGACTGTGGTTTCCCGTCTTCCCTCCTCCTGCTTTCCTTCTGATTGATTTAGGACATTCCTTCCCCCATCCTCCTCCCTCTTGCTCTGGTCTTTTTCTTTCTCGTTTCCAGACTCTTTTTCCTCAGCCCATTCCTTAAATAATAATGTCCCGGGGAGTTGCATGTTTAGGCCTCTTTTTACTCTCTGTTCTTCTCTTGGGATATTTAATCGTCTTCTCTGAGTCAACTCTTACTTACGTGATACAGCCTGCCAAGTATCTTCTGCCTCCGCCTCTGTCCTCAGAGCCACACTCCTATTTCCAGCTGCCTATTATTGGCCCTTTCTCCCAGGGTGTCTTGTCAGAGTATCTGCCTGAAATTATCCCCAAACCAAATTCATTACCATCCCTTCTCCAACCTGTGTTCACTCATTAATTGCGAAACATCAGTCCTGGGAATCCTGACGTCACACCTTAATTTTTCTCCCCATTCCTCCAAGCCTCCAGAACATTCTGCCAATTCTATCTCAACAGTGTCCTTCAGCTCTCCCTGCTCCTGTGTTACCACTGCCCTGGGCCAGTCCTTCAACAACTCTTACCTGGACCATGGCGGTAGCTTCCTGACTTCCCTCCATCCCCTCCCACCGATTCCTCTTCCTTGCTGTTGCCACCATTGATGTTTTCAAAACATGAATCTGGTTTTATATTTATTTTTATTCAAGGTTTTATTTAAATTCCGGCTCGTTATGGGGAGCCTGGGTGGCGCAGTCGGTTAAGCGTCCGACTTCAGCCAGGTCACAATCTCGCGGTCTGTGAGTTCGAGCCCCGCGTCAGGCTCTGGGCTGATGGCTCGGAGCCTGGAGCCTGTTTCCGATTCTGTGTCTCCCTCTCTCTCTGCCCCTCCCCCGTTCATGCTCTGTCTCTCTCTGTCCCAAAAATAAATAAAAAACGTTGAAAAAAAAATTTTTTTAATTCCGGCTCGTTAACATTCAGTGCAACACTAGTGTCAGGTGTAGGATGTAGTGATTGATCACCACCTACAACACCCAGTGCTCATCACAAGTTTTAGCTGCTTATTGCTGCCTACAGCGTGAAGTCCAAAGTCATTGGCAGGGCGGCAGGACCCTTATACTCTGCCTTACTCATCTTTGCGTCCCCTGTAACCTTGCTCACTGCCTCACCTATGGCAGACACTCACTACCTCTTGAATCAAACTGCGTCTCGACATTCAAGAGTGTATCCCCTCTGTATTTATGGCGTCATTCCCAGCTAGTTCTGTAGAATTAAGACTGATTCGTTTTATCAGAGATAGATTGGAGGCCACAGTTGAATGAGGAATGATCTATTTATACTTCCTTGTAGGGCAGATGGTTCCTTCATGTCTTTCAGTTAAATAACAAGTAGAACAGAAGAATGAAAGCGTTTCCCTGCTGTCAAGGGACACATGTAAATCATCCTCCTGATTCTGACAATTGAACTCAAAGAGCATCCTTGTTCTCCTCCTAGAGAGGTCCGCTACAGGTTTTATGTATGTACATATTTTTTTAAAGGCAGGAAACCACATATAATATCATTGAACTGTTACATTTGGCGGAGTAGGGTTTTTTTTTTATGTGTTTAGTTAACCTGTAAAATAAATTAACATTGAGACAGTTTTTAAAAAATAATTTCTGATTAGAAAAAAAGACCTTCGATAGGAAAAAAAAAAATGAAAGACAGTGAGAGCATAGTATTTAAAATGCAAACATTGTAAAATGCCATAAAACTCCTGAGGTCTTACTGTGTATTTGTAATAGATCTATACTATAAATGTAGGTAAGGCTAGGGATAACATACTCATTTGTTGGGGGCGGGGGAAAGTTGAATCAGGTTTCTTCCCACGTTCAAAGAGCATAGAAGAATTTACTAATTACCAAACTGTGCTTTTACCTTTATAAAATTTTTAACTTGCTATATATATGTAAAATAACATCTGAGTTTTTAAGTGAGGAGATGTCCGTGTTTGAATGAACTGATGGCAGTTGATGCAAGTGACAGACTCCAACTGGATATGAGCCATTGCATGTTCTTGAGACAGGAGATGCCCACACTGGTGCGGCAGCAGTCATTTGGGGCCCTGGCATTTGCTATAAATATGGCCCAACGAGGAGGGGTTGGTACATTTCCTTTAAACATTTCCTGATATTTTACCTGTCACCTCAGATGTGGCGTTACTGTCCCAGTCATCTTCACAGGCCCTCACAATGCACCTGTGACAGTGTTTTGCCACGACGCTTGCTGTTGTGACATCCTGCCTCTTCTCTGTCTCCACGGGCGCCACCTGCTCACACGTCTCTGCGTGTCACACCTGTTTTTCTTTCTCCATGGAACGTCCTTCTTCTTTCAGGAGCCTCCTCTTTCACCCCGGTCTTGTTCTGACATTCCCGGTGTCCAGTACTGTCTCCATGAATCACAGGCTTTCTCCCCCCCCCTGCCCAGCCCCAGCCTGTTGTTATCTCAGGCTCGCTTCCCCTGTTCTCTTCTGTTCCTTTGCTGGAAAAAGAAACAAAAACAAAGAACCTTCATTCAACCTGGCTGGTATTTATTGCCTGCCTTTTAAGTTGAGGCCATGAGGTGAGTCTCAGTGACATCGTCCTCTACCCAGTGCCTAAATCAGGAACACGGCTGTCGCTTGTTGCATGACAGTGCCTCCCGGGCTCTCTGTCACCTTCAGTGACTTCCTTCACAGACCACCGCTCCCCTCACCCCGCTCTGCCCAGACCTGAGGACAGTCGTCCTTTTTATTCCTCCTCACCCCTGTCCACCTTATCTCCTGTCCAGTTTCTCTAGTTATTTTTGAAGAAGTTGGTTCACATGTCAGCTCTCCAGGCAGCCTTCTGTGGTAGCCCTGCCCACCCTATCCCTGTGGAGTGTGGCTTAGGCACCCTACATTTGCTCCCTTAGCGTTGTCACAGCCTGACTCCCCCATCTGCTTGACTTAAGGACAGGAACTGGGTGGAGGAGTCCTCTTCCAAGTGCTTTTTCTCTTACGCTTGGCTTTCTAATCTCTTGACTTGGTCCATATCTTTACCATCAAGGTTACCATCTGTTCCCATTCTCCCTTTTTCCTTGCATTCATTCCTGTTCAGCCCACTCCTATTGTCCGTGCTTGTTTTCTGAAACTCAACAATGGCTGTCTCCTGAATTCCACCTGAAAGACACACACTTTCGGTACATCTGGAGGGCTCAATTGGTTAAGCGTCTGACTCTTGATTTCGGCTCAGGTGATGGTCTCATGGCTCGTGGAGTCAAGTCTCACATGGGGCTCTGTGCTGACAGTGCAGAGCCCGCTTGGGATTCTGTCTCTCCCTCCCTCTTTCACTTGTTCTCAAACTCATTCTTGCATTCTCACTTTCTCTCAAAATAAATAAACTTGAAAAACACACACACTTTTTATTTTTCAAGTCTTGGAGAAAACTAGGAAAAAAAGGAAATATGTGAATTTTCAAGTTCTCTTTTATTCCTTCTTAGAATATTATGCTAAAAATTCTTTTCCCATAAAAAACAGGAGTGGGGGTGCCTAGGTGGCTCAGTGGGTTAAGCGTCTGATTTCAGCTCAGGTATCAGGCTCTGTGCTCACAGCTCAGAACCTGGAACCTGCTTCGAATTCTGGGTCTCCCTTGGTCTCCCTCTCTCTCTGCCCCTCCCCTGCTTGTGCTCTGTCTCTCTCCCTCTCAAAAATAAATAAACATTAAAAAAATAATGAAAAGCAATAAAAAACATGAGTTGGCATAAAACATTAGTGCCTATGGTGATTTTAAAATAAAAAACGGAATAAAGCTTTGTGAATGATTGAGTTGAAAGTAATTTACTGAACATTACCGGGGTCAGAGTTAGATAAATTGATGCCTTTTTAGGACTCTAGCAGGTGTTTTACTTGGAGGCATTGTTTGCTCATGGGTATTTGCTCATGGGTCTTTGGTCATTGTCGTAAACCTGACTGTCCCAGAAAGGTATGAAGAAGATTAGCGCATAAAAGCCTTCAGAATACTTTGCAAATGTAAATTGAAAGACAGGGGCCCATTTAGAATGCTCG
Organism: Neofelis nebulosa; assembly: GCF_028018385.1. Taxonomy (NCBI): domain Eukaryota; kingdom Metazoa; phylum Chordata; class Mammalia; order Carnivora; family Felidae; genus Neofelis; species Neofelis nebulosa. The sequence goes on from NC_080790.1 coordinate 27,422,757, forward strand.
TGTCTCCCTTAATTAGAAAAATGTTGCAGATTTCCTCAACCTGACAGCAAGGCTAAGATTAGACCGAAGGAAACCATCCTCTAAATGAACACCACATCTTCTTCTTTCTGAGGAACCAAGAGAGAAGATGTTTCTAGAAAGTGCTCTTCATAAGTGGCACCATATGACTCAATCCATGACTTTCTCTTCAGAGCCAGGGAACATGATTATACTCTATGTGACCTGGTGGCTAAACTCTACACCAGCAAGGATTATCTGCTGTCCCCTCCCCATTTGTCTCAAAGAAGTTAAAAAATAAATAAACAAACTCATGCTAGTTGAGACGCTAAGAAGCTGAGCCCCATAGGAGAGGTTTCGGAAAGGCAACAGGCATGAGACATTGGACCCAACCTAAATCGTCTCTTCTGGAAAGTAAGGATGCTTTGTAACCTGCACATACTGTTTCATGGAGTTGCTCTGTGGATCACAAGAAAGGGCCTCTATAAAAACTGTTTCAGAAACATGTGTAAAAGTTCAAAAAACTCACTTCTTACCATCTTCCATACCCTAGGATTAGACTATGCAAATTGCTGTTTATACATAGATGTGATGCCAACCTCTTAATAAAATTGAAAAATCAAATCCAAAGATACCGGAGGAGAGGTAGTATATTTCTTAGAAGTCTGTGGCATGAGGTATATAGTATGGCTCATGTTACTCATAAAATCTTTAATAAAAATAAAATTTATTCTTTTTAATGCCTGGCACTTTACTATCCATTGATTAGATCTTTTAAAATTGCTTGGCAATTTAACCATTCTTCCTGTGGCAGCAAGTGACCTAAACTCATAGAGATTCTTTAAAGAAATCACATTGCATTGTGTTTACTGATGAGTTTTCCCCCCAGTGGAAAAATGCTCTAGGAAGTTAGTTATTTAAAGGTTAGAAAGATAGGGAAATTGCTGTTGTTTCACAAAATGACCTTTGTGGACTGGTTTTTTTGAAAAGAATTTGCATCTCTTTCCAAACACAGATGAGGGCCTGACTAACCCCCAATTTCAGCTGTATAAACATTGAGCTTTCAAACTGCTGGGATAAAAAACAAGACTTGTAACAACCGATGTAAAACCTGAATAATAGGATGATATTACTGGTTGTCTCCCTTATGCAAAAACTTGTGAGTTTCCTTCCAAAAAAGAAAAAGAAAAAGATAATTTTATTTCTTAGTTTATGTGCTATGAATATAACAAACATTGTAGAAAACAGGCCTAGGTTGGTTTGTTTGTTTTTATATATATATATATATATATATATATATATATATATATATATATATATACACGTATATATATACATGTATATATACGTATATATACGTATATACACGTATATATATACGTATATATACGTATATATACGTATATATGCGTATATATACATATATACGTATATATGTATGTGTGTATATATAGATAGATAGATATAGATATATATGTTTTTGTCTCCTACATAAGCCTCTGGTGTCTGATTACTTAGGAATATAGCAGTTTTCATGATGCCCTACTGTATAGTATTCCATGTTGTAAGAAATGCCATGACATACTTACAACTTGGAACGCAAGAAGAAAACAATTATTCAGCCCTCTCTTTGCACAGACTGTAAACTTGATTGACAAGCTAATTACACTGCTGATTTGATTTGTATTTCCAAATGCATACATTAATAGCTGTACTTTTAGGTCAACTGAATAAAATGAGCAAAATCATTAGTAATGGGCTGCCAATTAATTTACAAGTGTTGGGGGAAAGTTTATAAATTTTTCTGCAAGACTCATGGTGGATTTTAATAATAACTTCAAACGCCCTTTTCCCAAAGAATTCTGTTTATAAGAGCTTGGAGCCCCTCGTAAAGAGAAGGAAGCGGTGGTTGACTGCTCTCTGCGTGTGGGCACAACACATTTCTGTCTTTTGCACACTTGAAAGCTAGAAGAGATGAGGGCTGTGGCAAGTTTTATCTGATTTCACATCCAAGGAAATGGACTTAAAACCACTTCATAATCTGTTGTAGAAATCAGCATTTCCTCTTTTTCCTGGACCTGTATTCAAGGTTGGAATTTGCCATCAGCTATTGACACTGACTTAGAATCCAGCCTGAATTATGTCAAAGATAGAATGATCTAACAGCCACAATCAAGTGTGAAAGGGGTCTTCTACATTCTCATTGATGTTCTGTGTACGTCAGAGTTTTGTTTGCCATTTTGCTTGTTTTCCTTGCCCTAGGAGGAAAGAAAGGGTAGTTACTTTTCTGATAGAATTTTGTGGAATTCTATTTTAGGAACACTTTTGCTAAGTGGCGTATTAATCTAGTCCTTACAGTCAATCTGACCCTGCCAAAGTAAGTATATAGGGCACTATTGTGAAAATAACGCCTTAAACTTTCCTAATTAATTGTGCACCAACTGCAAAACAAAGGTAGGTGTTGACCTTCAGGTCTTATCCCCACTGGCAAATGTTTTCCCTTTGTCCTTGTAGTTCCTTCATATCTAAGAAGTGTTCTAATGAAAATATTTCATTGAAATTAATCTAAGTAATTGTCACGGCAGTAGTCAGCTTTTTATTTGATATAGCATAAAATAAAAACTATTAATAAGTCCTGACTGGATCATACACAGTAACTGAACTCTGCAGCATATGGTAGAGAAGAGATTAGACCACTTTACAAGCCTACTCTCAAAATACTGACCTTTTTTTAAGTTTTATTTATTTATTTTGAGAGAGAAGGTGGGGGAGGAGCAGAGAGAGAGGTAGAGAGAGACAATCCTGAGCAGACTCTGCACTGTCACCACAGAACCAGATGTAGGCTCAAACCTATGAACTGTGAGATCATGACTTGAGCCAAAATCAAGAGTCAGACTTAAGCAACCGAGCCACCCAGGCGCCCCCAAATACAGTACTTCTAAAAGCTTTTAAAAGCGCAGTCTTGTTCATAGGCTATAAATCTGATGGGATTAAATCATTTATAGTATTATCTGAAAGTAAGTGAATTTTGTTCTCATCGTTTGTATTCTCTCATATCACTTTGTCTTTTATCACAGAGGGTTAAACTGAGTCTGTTGGAAAATATATTCCTCTAGAACACACATGAGCCAGGACTAGAACCGAGCCTTGAAATTCTTCCCCAAGGCTTAGCTGGCACTCATTGTTTCATTCAAAGTCCTATATTTGCAGCATTTTAAGTAAACTTTCAGTAACAAAAGGTTATTTTAGAGATTTGGGGTTATTGCAGTGTTTTCCTGGTTATTATACTCTGTCTTGTACTGTTCAGAAAAGATTGGGGCATTGTTGATTCAAATAACCACCTAAGAGTTAAATATTTTGTGTGGCCCCACATCTCTGGTCAAATGTTGGGGAAAATTTTCATTGATTTAAGTAGGTGTTATAGCTCACATAGAATGGGCCTATGTTTGGCAAGAAAGCAGATATGGAAACTCTTCTCACAGCCAAATTTATAGGAGTATAGCAATTGGTTTAATGTAAAAGAAAATGATTTTGACAGATTTACACTCTTGGGGTGTGTTAGAAATGTATCAAAATTCCGGATTCCAGTGCATTTTTATCTTGAAGTGGAAGGACCCACACCTGAAGCAGAAGGCCGTTTTTTGTAAATGAAATGCTGCTGGCACCCCCCCCAACCCCCCACCCCCGTCTATCTCTTTATTATTGTGTTTTCCGCTCTGTTGTGATACCGATCTGGTGTGTCCTAGAGGGCCCCCCTTTCACTCTCTCCACTCTCTTTAGACTTAGATGATGATCAACCCAAAGAAGAAAAGAAAGAATGCTACTATAATCTAAACGATGCCAGTCTCTGCGATAATGTGCTGGCCCCCAATGTCACCAAACAAGAGTGCTGCTGTACCTCCGGTGCCGGCTGGGGAGACAACTGTGAGATCTTCCCTTGCCCTGTCGTGGGGACTGGTAAGGACCAGCTGAGCAGTGTGTTCACACTTGGGTTGGGTCCCGTGGTGTCCAGGGCCTTGGAAGCTTCTCATTTTGGTTGCTGCATTGAAGCCTTGAAAGGATGACATTGACTGGTACCTGCCGTAGTGGCATTGAGATGAGATTACCGTACAGTACGTTTTCATTCAGAGCTGGAGCCATCCCCCTCATCCCACCTCAAAATGAATTCTTAAACTTAACATCAGTCCATCGCAGAATACACTATTACAGTATGGTTCCATATGATATTTTGGCAGAAAGGCAATTCGGTTTTATTCCATTTTTAAGTTAAAACCCGTCTTTTTTAGCTAAAACTGATCCCGCATTATCCGTAGCTAGAGCTTGCATATTTAGGCTAAGATCTTGCCTGACTGGAATCTTATTCAACCTTTAAAATGCTAGAAACCACAGTAATGGAGAAGTAAGTCATAACATCAGTCAAAACGTTGGTAAATGAGAAGTGCATGAACTAGGAGGGTTTTTTTTTTTTTAATTACAAGTAAAAAATTTTAAAGTCATTAGATCTATTCGCACCTAATCCATAATTTTGGAAATTATACTGAATTTATTTGTCCAGAATAGATGACAAGAGTTGCCTTAAAGTTAATGGAGTCTGGGGGAAAAAAAACCAAAAACTGAATTTCAAAATTTAAAACACACATTAATGGAGAACGTTTATTTTTTTCTCTTTTTAACTGGTTTTTTTTTGTTGTTGTTGTTTGTTTGTTTGTTTGTTTTTTGGTCTCTCCTGAAATCAGCTGAATTCGCTGAAATGTGTCCTAGAGGGAAAGGCTTTGTCCCCACTGGAGAATCCTCTTATGATGCTGGTGATGAGAACTATAAAGGTCAGAATCAAACAGAAATGAATTTGTAACACGTGTGCATATCAGCATTCCGGTGAAAGCATGGCTTGGGCTCCACAGAGTTATAGCTCTTCTCATCATAGAAACTGATTAGAAAGCCTTTAATTCTTCCAGGGGAAGGCGCCTGTCAACTCTGGACAGCGTTTGGTCTTGGGAGTTAGAATACTTAAGACCACGCAGCCCAGGGATGTCATGTGACCCTCCTGAGTTTCCATCTCTTCATCTTGGAGATAGGAATGATGTCTCAAGGGTTATCGTAAGGATTAAATGAGATAATATACTAGAAATACTTAAAACTCTGTACCTAGGAGGTGCCTAATAAATTTTAATAAATTTATGCTTTTATTCCAGAGGTATATTATAAATAATACAAGCTAAGACCATATAATTTTGACCATCATTATATTGGTCTTTGTGGTCATCAACAAAGCTAAGATTCTTGACTTTTTTTTAGAACTCATCCTATTTGCTAAGATGCTTTGACTAATGGCTACCGATTCATCATAAGGAATGGAAAAGAAGAAAACTAAAGTAAATGTGTTTTGTGTATTTAATGCTGGTAATCTATAATTCTGAAATAAATGCACAATCTTTTTATTTTGGTGAAATTTAAGCCACATCTATGAGTATTTCCTTGTTAACTACTCACTTTTGACATTTCCATGATAGAGATATTATGACCTCTTATATACACTATGGGTTTTTTTTCTTCCCTTTATAGTCTAATACTGAAAACTGCTAAGTGGCTAGAAAACAGACTAAACATTTTTATTGTCCATCCGTTTTTGAGAACTACCGTTTTAATGATACTCAGTAGCTGGATAAGAAATTCCATATGTGCTTTTTAAATAAATCTATGATTCAGTCCAATTAAATAACAAGAAGCCTTGATTTGTAGTATGTGTTTAATAGTTTTCAAGTTCACAAATATCATACTTTGTTTTTGCAGGCATATAGTTAAATCTCACTTCATATTATGGAACAGAGCCCTGATTTTACCATAAAGTAGCCCTCTCTTTCATATAAAAATAAGTTCCTCCTCACCCTGTCTTAGCAGTGCTGTAAATGGTTGGAATATTAGTTGCAGATCCAAACAGCTATGTATTATGGACTTGACTTTGCCATTTTCCAGCTGTGTAACTTTGAGTGATTCATCCATGAAGCCTATGATTTTTTTTTTATGACATGACATTTGCTCTAAAATGCTAGAACTGATGGTAATAATAATAGCAATGAAAGCAAGGGATAAACACTTTTTGAGAGTCTGTGGAATCTTCTTCATGGATTTTCTCATTTAATTGCTTCATTCCTGTCAGGCAGATGTTCCTCTTGTCCCCAACTTACCACAGTAAACTGAAGTTTGCAGATAGACGGTGAGCACTTTACGTTCTGTGGAGAAATGGGCCTTCCAAGACCTTCAGAACTTGTGCTTCCATTAGCTGGTCATTATCACCGAGACAGACTCATCAAGTTCCATCAAACTCTTCGTGGGGATTTTTCTTCATCCCAGTTAGTTCATGAGCCAACATACACATTTAGAGAAAGGCACATTTCTTAAAAGGTATATTCTTGAGAAAATACTGTTGGCTGCATTGTGAAGTTCATAAACTATTTCATTGGATAGGAGGTAGTGACCCAGAAATTATATTTACAAAAAGACCTCCTCCAATAATGTTTTGGACATTGTTCCCCAAATGTCACAGATTCTGTTTCTACATCTGTGAGTTAGGCTTAACTTTAAGAATTTTCTCCTGTTGTATCTGAAGATTCTTTGGACTATGAATATTATAATATCTAAGTCAACTGAAGCCCAGTATTCATTAGACTGTTTTTAACTCAAAGACCAAAGCTCAGTCTTCTCTTTCACCATTTTGCCCCCCATAGATGCAGATGAATGCCTGCTCTTTGGGCAAGAAATCTGCAAAAATGGCTTCTGTCTGAACACTCAGCCTGGTTATGAATGCTACTGTAAGCAGGGGACATACTATGATCCCGTCAAATTGCAGTGCTTTGGTAAGTATTAGGAGGATACAGGGTGCTCTGAAAATATACAGATGGAAAAAAATAAGTGATGCTGTGTAGTCAAAAAAATTGCTTTGCATCTAAGTCACATGTTGAAAAGACCTGTAAATGGTTTATGGATCTTTTTTTTGAGCAAGATTTAAGAAAATAAAAAAACCTCCTTCCTACTTTTGGAACAGATTTCAAGCAAAGAGTTAATATTCAATGTGGAATTATAATTCAGGTCACTGGTTTAACTGAAGTGTTCTTTTGGTCTGGGGAGCCTCCTGTTTCATCACTCATACCATGCAAGTGAAAGTCATTTTTAAATACTGACCAGACTTTAAGGCTTAAGCAGAAAACCATATACACTAGACAGAAAAACATAGCAAAAGGAAATAGTTTTAAAACTATCATAAAGAGGCATTTTATCTTAAATTTCTAAGAATATCCTGTTCCTAAATGTTTTCTTTCTTTCTTTAATGTCAGCAGCAGCAGGGAAACATTATTGTTCCAATCAATACAACTTAATATTTTTATAGCCAAAGCTGTTCTCTTTTGGATGATGATGTGTAGTTAATTAAAATGTGGCAGCCTCTGTAATCTAGACTCAATTTAGCAGTGTATAAAGTTTGGTGAGTGTATGAGGTAAAACTGATTGTTGATTTTCTTTAATTTTTTTTTCTTTTAAGATCTGGATGAATGTCAGGACCCCAATAGTTGTATTGATGGCCAATGTGTTAATACAGAAGGCTCTTATAACTGCTTCTGTACCCATCCAATGGTCCTGGATGCTTCAGAAAAAAGATGTATACGACCAACTGAATCACATGGTATGTTTGGATGTGAGATGCAAGTCTCTGTCCAAATAAATGTCAAGGTTTTCCTTTTGACTGAACTGTGAGCTACTGGGAAATAGAAAAATTGACTCCTTGGGTATTTTGGAGTAATTAAAATGAGATGCTAAAAATAATAAGAGAGAAGGGGTGCCTGGGTGGCTTAGTCAGTTAAGCATCTGACTTCAGCTCAGGTCATAATCTCACAGTTGGTGAGTTCAAGCCCCTCATGGAGCTCTGCACTGACTGAGCAGAGCCTGCTTTGCATCCTCTGTCTCCCTCTTTCTCTGCCCCTCCCCTTCTCTCTCTCTCTGGCTCTCTCTTAAAAATAGATGAACAGTTTTTAAAAATGAGAGAGAATAAGAAGAAAAATAATAAGATGCATAACAGTATGTAGGAGATTCAGTACCCTACACATATTTAATCGACAAGAGAATATAGATCGGCTGAGCCGATGGCAGAGCTCTTCTGTGCCTGTTCGTCACATTTCACCCTCAAAAGCAACTGAGGAAGATGTGAGTTCAGGAAAAGATAATCAGGTTTGCTTGACTGGACTGAAGGAAACAGAAGAGGCTGGGCCCAACAGACCCTGGAATCCAACAAGGTGGTGGGGAACCCTGGCATCCATTGATTGGAATCCCTCTCTGTCGCCAGTGAGATGATGCACCACTCCTAATTGGCTTAATTGATCTATCCATCATCCCTGTCAGTAACCACTTTGGATGAAGTCAATTGAAGGGCAGAAACTTTGGAATTGAGTACTGTAGCATGAAGTGTCACTAGGGCTTTGGTGAATGAATTGAGTGAGAAAGCAAGAATCTGCAAAGTGTTACGTAGAAAGAAATGGTAGGAATTGACAGAAGGGTCAAGGTAAAAAAGGAAAGATTGGGAAATCAGAGATCAGTGCTTTAGGATTATGGACTATAGAAGGAAGAGTGTGCAGTGCTTTCTACAACGATGGGAAGCTGCAGACGGAGGGATTTAATTGGAACATGATGGGCAGGTTGAATTTCAGCTGATGGAATGACACCCTGTTAGAGATGACAGAGGTTTGATCCATGGAAAGACCAGGCTGGCTTCAGACTTTTACTTGGAAGTCAGTCTGAGAAATAGAGATGGAAACTTTGAGACTCGCTGGCTTCCACCGCTGTGTTTATGAAGTAGGAATAACAGTGCAATTGTCATGGAACCATGTTTTCCCTTTCAGAACAAATAGAAGAAACTGATGTCTACCAGGATCTGTGCTGGGAACATCTGAGTGATGAGTATGTGTGTAGCCGGCCTCTTGTTGGCAAGCAGACAACTTACACTGAATGCTGCTGTTTGTATGGAGAGGCCTGGGGTATGCAGTGTGCCCTCTGCCCCATGAAGGATTCAGGTGAGCCCTCACCCAGTTCCTTCTGCCGGAGGCCTTTGGGAACAGGTTCACCTCCCTCCTTTGGATCCTGACTGTTCTTTCACGTCTGTATCTTCATCTTCACTCCTGATTCCTTACTTTCATCAGAGGTGGGGATGGGGGTGTGTGTGTGTAAGAGCAGGGTTGCATAAACATATGGCTCCTGGTTTACCTCCAGTCTAGACCCTGCCATTAATTTTTGAAACCTTCGTTCCCTTCCCCAAAGAATGATAAATGACCCAAAGAAACATAATGCAACTTAGCATTTGGTGACATAGATCTTTAGAATTTCTATTTCTCGATACTTCCTTTTTCTCGACAGTCTTACTCATTTCTAACAGTTTCTACTTAGATCAAAAAGTATTAGAGGCTATAGAAAGTCTGTCCTGGTTTTTATGACAGCCTCTTTGTGAGAGAGACCAAAAAGGAGTTAGAACAATAGAGGAAGAGGGTAGAAAGGAATTGAAATGTATGCAAACAAGTGTCCTTTCATTTCAAGTTTAGTTCCGAGGATAAACCTTTGCTCAAATGGAAAATGCAGCAGGCTAGGCTCCTGGTTTATCCCTTCTCCTTGTGTTGCGGGAAGACTGAAAGGTGCTGAGTCTGGGCTATTTGGTGACTCCTGGCCTGTGCACTGACTGCTTACTTCTTACCTCTGCCGCCACTTAACTGCTCTTGAAAGAAAAGCCCTTGAAAGTGTTGGGTATATCATTTTGTCTTTAGCTCTGAAATCGAGTTGTTAAAGCTAGAAAGACACCGTGTGGGCATAAAGTGAGGGAGTTTATAATGAACAAATTCTCAGAATGGGCAAGAGTAGAAAAAATCCTTGAAAAGAGGAAATGCATTGACTTTTAGTTCACGAGAATGCAACTTTTGAGCTGTTTTATAGCCTTTCAGATTGGCGATAACTTAAAACCAATGTAGCATAAAAAAGAAAATGATTTGAATATGCCTTAAAAGAGAAAAGACTTGCAAAGGATAAAGAGCAAATACATAAAGAAATAGATGGTGATGATAGTAGCCTGGTAGTGGAAAGAGGTTGGGTTCTGGGGCCAGACAGGGTGGATCTGGAATCAAGAACTGTCCAATAACTTCACCCAGCACAGCTCGTTTGTACAACAGAGGTGTTTGTGCCTATCCTGTTGGGTTGTTGAGGAAGGGGAGGATGTAGGTAGAACAGGGACACAGGGAGTGAATGCTAATGATTATTAGCATTACTATGGCCTCTGTTCCCAGAGGCAGATGCCACAACGAGAGGAAAGCAAAATCCATAGGAAGGGAGTACACAGGGCCTTGAGACATGTTCTCACAGTGCTGTTATATATGTCAGATCTATTGTACTTAGCCAGTGGTTTTTATGGTTGATTTTTTTTTCAAAAATAGACCCCTTCTAAAGAATTAGTCAAAGGGGTTCTGTTCCTCTCCACCTACCCCATCACAATTGAACTGTGCTCCTCCTTAGAGATGTTCATTCTTAACAGTTGGGCTTTTTTTTTTTTTTTTAATCATGCAAACATTTTTCCTACACATTAATTGTTGTTATATAGCTATATTTATATTATTGTCATATATTTACATTAAAGAGCTTATTTAAAACTGAACTCTGTATTGTCGATAAGACACGTTTCGTTTTTTGTTTCACTCTTCGGCATCTCTGAAATGGAAGGTATCTTATAATTGATGGCATTGAACAATGGCCACAAGCTATTTTTTTTACATTTTAATAATGTCTGTTATATCAGAATGTATTTTACAATATGGTATCTTGGAATAGAGGAAAGATGATAAATTTTTAAGTGGTTGCACAGACTGTTTTATGGATACACCTACTTTTATTTAGTCACCAGCAGCACTGGACTTTGAGGTTGTTTGTCCCTCCCACTGCTTGCTTCTATCTTGACTTTCCTTCTACAAACAATGCTGCAAGTGAACTTTCATGTATGTATCTTATATACACCTGTGGGAGTGCCTTAGTACGAAAATTCCTACAAACGAAAATGCTGGGTTGGCAGGTATGTGCACTTTAAACTTACTATATTACTCTGAAAATATTGTGCAAATTTGCACTCCCCGTGGCAGCATTTGAAATGCCTCCTTCCTCAGACCCTTCTACCATTGGATATTCTGTCTTTAAAATTGTTTTTATCAGATGGGTGAGAAGCATATTTACATGCACCTCCCTTATTCCTAGGGAATTTGAGTATCTTTTCTTTGTTTATAGGTGATGTGTATTTCTTGGTGAGTGAATTGTTTATCACCTCCTTCGCCCATTTTTTGTTGGACTTGGTGTCTTATTAATTTTTAGGAGCTTTGTATATATTCTGTTCACATCCCCAACATTTGGATTATGGTGTATGCTTTTTGTTACAGAAACTCCTTTATAAAGGTTCTGCACATATTTTCATTTTATTCTGTCCCTGTTCTAATAGTATGATTTTAAGTATTTACTGCATATAAGTCTGACGGGCCAATGGCTTTGAAAGTCTAGTTTAATTGACATAGCTTTTGGAAGAATAGTCAAGTATGTTGCTGTTAGAAATGAATTTTAGAATATTGTATCAATTTTCTTTAGCTGAGACTTCATAACATTTTAAAATATAAATTTGAACAAACGTGAACAAATACATACTGTATAATATTTTTAGTAGAGCATGCAGTATCAGGAAAAATATGGTCCCCATTGCCAAACTGAAAAAATAATTAGCATTGCTAATTATGGTAGCACTATAAAATTACAATAGTTAGCATTGCAACAATCTTTTAGTTAACATATGCACAGTACTTAGGATAAAATCTCCAAAAAGAATCTCTAGCATATAGTCAACCAAATCTTCAAAATCAGTGGTTTTCCGTCTTTTGTTTTTTAAACAATGGTAGTTTGTCAACTGAATTGTTATTTTAACCTCTAATATAGAAATTCGTTAATCTCAAAGTTGCTGGGGGAACTGGTTGGGAGAATAACTACTTAGTCTCTGCAGGTATCTCTCAGGGACCCCAGGGTTCCAGGGGACACATATTGAAAACTACGGTTCTAAATGTTTTAGTCGGAGGATAGGAATAAGTTAGGCAGCTCAGAAGGAGTGTTTCTGTTATATCCCTAAAATTATGGGCCTAGAACTATACTGAGTTCAGAATAAATCCACAGAGAAGGTCCACAGCAAAGGTTTTCCAGAGGTCCTCTGACCAACTGCCATTGCCTTGATCAGCACCTGACATTCTAGTTATACCCACACCAAACCATCTTCCATGGAGCATTTCTGCTGGAGTACAGTCACTAAGGGGAGCCAGAGCAGAGAGGTCAGCGTGTAGGCTCTGGAGGCAGGTTGCCTGAGTTTGAATACTGGTTTGGCAACTTCCTATCTAGGCAACCTTGTTACATTGTCTCCTGGTGCCTCTGTTTCCTCATGTGAAAGTAATTTCACCTGCCTTACAGGGCTGTTTTAAGACTTGAATAAGTTAATACATGAACACCTAGAATAGTCTTTGACACATTTGGAAGATAGCAACAGCTATTGCTACTTACTGCTAAGTGACCCAGATCAAATGCATTTTCAAATGTAGCTGAAATCCAAGGATCTTATAAAGCATACAATTATCTAATAGCATCTGAGCATGAATTAAGGATAGACAAATGCAGAAATAATTGTTCTCATATAAGCCTTGCTTTTCTAGACAACTGCTTCGTAAATATCAATGGGCATGTCAGTTCTCTGTACTCCCCAGATCTTATGAAAAAACAGATTCTGGTTTCTAAGTGTAGAAGGTAGGGCAGGATTCTGCATTCCTAGCAAGGAATGCTACTGGTCCTCAGCAAGGATGCTGCATTCCTAGCAAGGATGCTACTGGTCCTCAGACAACACCAGCAAGGTTCTAAAGACACCTAAGAGCATCCACCTTGATTTTGTTAAACTCACTTTAATACTGTTAGAAACTTTTCAAAGAGGAAACAAAGAATGTGTGAATTTTAAAACATGTTTACTCATAATTTCTGTCCTTGAACCTTTTAAATATGCCGTTCATGGATATCTTGATAGTTGAAAAGGACCACATTGTCTGTTGGTTAATATAAGCCCTGGATGAATCCCAGCCTGTCGGGCACTGAACCTTCCAGTTTCCCTAGTTGCTCAGCGATGCTTTGGGGAGCAATTAGTTACTGATGGAAACAGTGCTGGAGGAATTTGAGGAATAAATCGTAGCACTTGTCATCAGCTTTGAGCATTAAAGTGCAGTGTAAAGTAAAGCTTTGGCTCTGGAACAGGCTTTCACACTTCTGGTGCAATAGGTCATGGGCACTAATTCTTGCTAAGGCAGCAACTACATCTGAGAATACTGGTAGTTGGAGGAGGTAGGAGTGGCTTGTTCAATCGTGTTCTCCAAAGTTAGATGGCGTCTTGTGGATTGATACCACATGCAGGGGATGGAAGTGGAGGGGACAGATTATATCAGGACAACTTGACACGAGGAGACCTGCATAGTTGTGCAATCCAGTACATTTCTGGGGCTGCTTAGGATCCCATGTTAATCCTCTGCTAAAGTCATGGAGGCCAGACACCAGGCATTCGTAGAGGTTCCAGATGATTGAGGGAGGCCCTGCAACATGACATTGGACAATTTGTTGAAGCCATTGTGCACCGATAGCTTCCCCGTCCTCATCCTCTGGAGGCCTCGGCTCCCATATTCCTGTTCTGGCCTCCTCTCCTTCTCGTTCCTGTGCTCTTGGCTGCTTCCAGCTTTTCAAAGGTTTGAGAGAGGGGGGCTGAACTGCTTTGGGAGGACCCTAGAATTTGAGCTCTTTATCATGTTATATCATTCCAGACTCTGGGAGAAAAAAAGGTGTTTGGAAAACCAAGTCAGGCAAGACAAGTCATTTTATCCGTGTCATAAACAAGACTTAGAGAAACTACAGCTTTAGAGCGAGATGGTAAGATAAGCAAAATGAGAGTTGGTGTCTCATCAGCTGTCCATCACAGTCTAGCACACTGGCGGGCATACTGACAGTATGTATTTGATGAATTAAGGGACTAAAGTAGGGCAGTTATTCTTGGTAAATAGAACTTAGTGATACCTTGCACTTAAGTAAAATGAACTTTTAATGTTTTTATTGCTACTCTTGAAAGCATAAGCTTCAATTTTCTGGAAAATGTGCCTATGAATTACAAGATATGTAGGATGCCGTTATCGCATGGAAATAAGAACCCACTAACCCACATGGGAAAGAAAAATAGACACACTTGACTACTGGAATCTAAGATTCCCAGGGCTCCCAGTGTCTGTGGCTTTCTTGTTCAAATAATTAGACTTCTGTTAAGTAAATTATTGAAATAATTAGACCTACTGTAAGTAAATTGAACATAAAGACTTAAAGTCTTGATCTAAAACTTTGAAGATAAGAGGAAATTCGACAGGACCCTTAGTGTGTTGGGAGAGTGCCACCTATTGGTGGTATGATGTACTGCACCACAGTGTTGGACCCTCTACAGTTACTCTTAATGAAAGTCAGGTGTACAAAGGTGAGGGTAGTTAAAACTCGAAGGAAACTAGTGCCACAAAAGAAACTGGCACATGTTAAAAAAAATTGTAAAACACTAATATTGATCAAAATTCAGAGGAATGGTCCTCTCAGTTTTGCTGAGAGAACAGTTGGAAGATACAAATACATAGAAACAGTTGATGCAGAAATTCTGATTCTGGGGATACGGATTATGCTTGTACTTGAGTGCCAAGGGGAAACTGTAATCATTACAGCTGAAGAAAAATTTGAAATCAATTCTGTCATTAGAGAATTTGTTAACTGTTACATGCAAGATGCAATTAGGAAGAAGAACCATGTTTGAAATGCAATCTTAAATTATTTATAGTTTGCCTGTTTTCAGCTTTAGTTAAATTACTTACATATTCCTTCCTTCATTCCATTATTTACTTCACACCTGCTATGCACTGTCCAACAAATTTTGGAACAGATGTACAGGTTGTGTTTACATGAAATGTAAATTTTGATTCTGCAAAACTAACATAGTGTACAGTTATGTTACTAAATCAGAATTGTTTTTTCCCCTAATTGTTGCATCTAAAACATGCACGTGATACCCTTGATTCCCTTATTTAATAAATGCGCTATTTGTTGCAACAGCAAATGTTTTGATACTTCGCAATAGCTTATCTACCCCCAATATTTTCATGTGGTTTTGCAAAAGTGACAGACTTTGGAATCTGTGTTCGAACAGTTGAGCTAGTGATTTCTTCCATATCCATGCACAGCTCTTACATGTTCCCAAATATCTCCATATAAGAAGTTTCATAATACCCTTGGAGGTGTGAAGGAAGACGGGGATTTGAGTCATGGACTGAACTTGAAAAAATATTGTAACTGGGCAGTGGTTGCAAAAGGCCTTTCAGCAGTCATGGTTTAAAGGCTTTTCCAAGAAATATGTTTCCAAAGAATGTTAATAATAACTTTGGAACATCCTACATGTGAGGCACAGTGAGTGGTCACTGCCTTTGGTTGAGGCAGTCCAGGGATCTTGTTCTGTTTCTGGCACTGCTTCTGTCGATTGCACTGGACAAGTTACTTCAGTTTCCTTTATCCAAAGTTGAGAACTCTTGTGAGGTTATGGTAATTAATACTCTCTGAGTACAAAAGCATTTATCATTTTGATCATAGATCCTGAATATTATGATTAAAGGAAGTGTAGCTGTTAATAAATTATAGTGGAGCATTAAAATCACACTGGAAAGATATAAAAGGCCTCCTAGATTGTCTGGCTACCATGCCTGTACACGTAATGTATACCGTGTATATGTAGAGTGGTAAGTGGTCCAGTGCTTTGGGACGTAATTCTTCGTATCCATGGAGCTAAATCGAATTGGATACTGTAGGGAATGGCAAGTAAGCCATTTATGTGGTTTCTTATCAAAAGGATTGGTTTACTTAGAAAGCTTCCTCTTACTCCCTCCAAAAAGCAGTGAAAATACTTTTGTTACTATAAAAGGACAACTGGAAAATAAAATTTAGTAGTGAATTATGCACATGCAGCTTTGTGATTTAGTCCTTACGTTAGTCTCCTCGCATGTAAAATGGCAGTTAGCAACAATAGGTCATTTGAGGGTTAAATGTGATAAATGCGTGTGAGATGCTTGGATTACAGTACATGCTTTGTAGGTGTTAGCAAATCAAATCCTGTTCCAGGAAATGAGTTGAGCTAATGATTATTCCATGGTAGAAGTCTTTTTTGAAAGGAGGCGTGAGTTAAAGACAATGAAGAAGTGGAAGAGTGTTTAGGGACTAACGCAGAGTCAGACAGCTCTGCAGGACCCTGAGTGAAGCTGCCTCTTCTGTGCCCCTCCGGACTCCAGAGCCACGAGTGTCCGCTAAGGGGGGCTTTATGGCTGGAAAGGACCATTTAATGTTGGCTTTTAAATGAACATTTGGTGTATTCAATTTATCAATTTTTTAAACAGAAAAAACAAAATAATGTATTTTATGTTTATAAAGAGTATAATCTATGAATGTTCAAAGAGAGATTTTCCTAAGAATTTAAGTCCAACTTACACATTTTGTCATTCTACTTATAAGTCCAATATTTTTAATATAAAATATTGATTTTTATTTTGTGATGAATGTTTAAATATAGCAAGGAACAGATAAAATTTTCCTTGAGAGTGACTTCTGTATCAAAACTGTGTTAATTAAATCTCTGAACACTTTGGTCTCCATTTATAAATTTTATGGGGCATCTGGGTGGCTCAGTCGTTAAGCATATGACTTTGGCGCAGGTCGTGATCTCACAATTTGTGACTTCAGTCCCCACATCAGGTGAGCTGGAGTCCTACTTTTCTCTCTCTCTCTCTCTCTCTCTCTCTCTCTCTCTCTCTCTCTCTCCCTCCCTCCCTCCCTCCCTCCCTCTCTCTCTCCCTTTCTTCCTTTCTCCCTCTCCCTCTCCCTCTCTCTCCCTCTCTCTCCCTCTCTCTCCCCCTCTCTCCCCCTCCCCATCTCTCCCTCTCTCTCTCTCTCTCTCTCCTCCCCCTCCCTCCCTCTTCTCTCTCTCTCCCCCCCTTCTCTCTCTCTCTGCCCCTTGTGGGATTCTCTCTCTCTCCTCTCTCTGTATCTCTCGCTGTCTCTCTCTGCTACTCGCTCACTTGTGCCCTTTCTCGCTCTCAAAAAAAATATTAATTTTATGTATTTATTTTCTCTCCAGCACTCTATATACTCGAAAGGGCAGCCCACAGTCCTAATAAGTATTTTCTTCTTCTTTTTTTAAAGTTTATTTATTTTGAGAGAGAGAGGGCATGCATGCACATGCCTGTGTCAGGGGAAGGAAAGAATGAATCCCAAGCAGGCACCACACTCAATGCAGAGCCCAACATGGGGCTCGATCTCACAAACCATGAGATCACAACCTGAGCTGAAATCAAAGAGTTGGTCACTTAACCGACTGAGCCACCCAGGCGCCTCAGCATTTTCTTCTTAAGCGCTTAAGCAGCTCTTCTAAATCTTAATAAATCAGACTTAAGATGCAGCAAATTGAATTTTTAATAAATTCAAATACTGTTTACCAACCTGATCAAGTCCTCTTAATACTCATTCAACACAAATCCTAATCGAAAGTCTGCTTTATTTCAAAGTAAAATCCCAAGGTCTGTCTGTCCAATTCCCTGTGATATGGTTCTTACAAACATAAACATATGAAATAACAAAAACCTCATTCTAAAACCTTCATAGTAAAGTTACTATTCTAGACTTAATATACATCATTAATAGAGTTTCCATCTCAGGCCAGCTGAGGTCACTGGGTGGAAAAATTCACGACTGTGATGGTCAGTTATTGGAGAATGAACACCAGGGATGTGTGTGCTCAAGTGTGAGTCTGAACATCCGTGCATGAGATGATGGGCACGTTCCGTCACTCCCATGTCAGCAGGGGACCACAAGTACTTCTCATGTTATTACTTTTATTTGAAAAATTTTTTTAAATGTTTATTTTTGAGAGACAGAGTGTGAGTGGGGGGGTGGGGTGGGCAGAAAGAGAGGGAGACACAGAATTTGAACCAGGTTCCAGACTCTAAGCTGTCAGCACAGAGCCCACCATGGGGCTCGAACCCACGAACTGTGAGATCATGATCTGAGCCGAAGTTGGACGCTTAACCAACTGAGCCGCCCAGGTCACCCTCATGTTATTACTTTTATAATCAGTATCTTTCATTATAGGGACTCAAGGGAGTAACAGGGCAGATAAAATTAGTATATAAAAGCTTTTCTGGGACTTATGGGTGGCTCAGTTGGTTGAGCGTCCAACATTGGCTCAGGTCATGATCTCATGGTTTGTGAGTTCGAGCCCCACATCGGGCTTTGTGCTGACAGCTCGGAACCTGGATCCTGCTTCAGATTCTGTGTCTCCTTCTCTGTCTGCCCCTTTCCCACTCCAACTCGTCTCTCTCTCTCTCTCTCTCTCTCTCTCAAAAATAAAGAAACATTAAAAAAAATGTTAAAGCTTTTCTCCAAGTACACATGACTCCCCTTAAGAATCAGATACTGTCTCCCCAAAGGGATGTGCTCACCCCATCAGGATTCCCTACCACCCTGATGGCTTGAACCAATGATAAACTTCCCTTGTGCCTGTAAGGCAGGCTGGAGTGTTAGGGTTCTTTAGAAAAACTGACCCAATAAAAGAGAGAGCGATTTATTGACTGATTCATTCATTATAAGGAATCGGTTCACATAATTATAGCACCTGATAAATTCAAAATCTGCAGGGTGGGCTGATGACGTGCAAGGTTTGAGGGGAGCCAAGGCTCCAGGTCAGAGGCCTTTAGGCAGGAAGAGCTGATGTTGCAGAAGCCGGAAGACAGTGGACAGTGGATGGAGAATTTTCTCTCACTCAGAGGAAAGACATGCTCTGTTCTCTTCAGTGATCCAGTGAATCAGTAATTCATGAGTGAGTGAGGCCCACATTATGGAGGGCAATTTGCTTTAACTCAGGTTCACCAATTTAAATGTTACCCTCATCCAGAACACCCTCATAGAAACACTCAGGGTTTGACCAACTATATCAGGGCACCCCATGGCCTAGCCAGGTTGGCGCATGAAATTATCACAAGTGAGATTGTGAAAAAGTTAAATATTTGCAGTTTGTGGGCCATCTGCACTGTAAGGAAGGACATTGGTTTTAATTTCTATCTCCTCCCCTGGCACATGCTAGAGAAGGGCAGGGAGGAGGTAGGATATTTAACACTTAGCCAGGGCCCCCAGCTGGACAGGGCTATGACAGCAGGTCAGGGCCTCTTTAACTAAGCTGTGCAGAAGATACAGGACTTGAGAGAGGGAATAAGCAGGCAGGGATGAGTGACAGAGAAGCCTGCTACAAATAGCAATGTATCAGAGGAAGAATACTAGAAATGAAGCTTTCTAGAATGTGCTTTTTAATTTTAAAAAAAAATTTTAATGTTTTTTATTTATTTTTGAGAGAGACAGAGACAGAGCATGAGTGGGTGAGGGGCAGAGAGAGGGGGAGAAACAGAATTAGAAGCAGCTCCAGGTTCTGAGCGGTCAGCACAGAGCCTGACGCGGGGCTCAAACTCACAGACCGTGAGATCGTGACCTGAACTAAAGCTGGATGCTTAACTGACTGAGCCACCCAGGTGCCCCCCTGGAATGTGAGTTTTTAAAACAACCTTGTCAGGGCTCCTGGATGGCTCAGTGGGTTAAGTGTCCGCCTCTTGATTTCTGCTCAGGTCATGATCTCACGGCTCGTGAGACTGAGATTCTTTCAAGCTTGAGATTCTCTTTCTCCCTCTCTCTCAAACCCTCCCCTGCTCATACTCTCTCTCTCAAAGTAAAAAGATAAACTTTCAAAACAGCAACTTTGCCTTTGGCAGGTGCATTAGACAACAAGCGAGCCCCAGGCAAGTCAGGCACCTTCAGGTTAGGATCATATTTTGTAGTCGCTGATTTAAAACATTTTACAAAAGAAACCTGGTTTGCTTTCAGAGTAAGGACAGTTAAAAGGAGGGGGAAAACCCAACCCCAGGATAGGGGAGAACTCCATTTCCTGCTACATTGCCAGAGACAGCACTCTGGATGCATGTCCTGGAACAAGCTGCAGTTCCCAAACCCAGTTCCCTGGGGTCACAGCCAGTGAGGGTTTGGAACACCAGCTGCAGAGACTTTGCTGTACTGCAAACCAGAGTATTAACTATACCGAGAACTGGTGGAAGCCATGGTCTCCAGGGCTCCAGAACAATTAGAGAACAGTTAAACGCGAGCACGGTTTGAGGATGAGATTGCCAGTTGGTGTCCTGAGCACTTCTGAAATTTTAGTTTGTGAATGGCTTGGACTTCAGAGAGTTACTTGTACTCAGTGCTTATTTTTCCTAAAAGCTGTACTGTATTGAGGTGCTAAGAAAGGATTTGGCCACATTCTTTTTTTTTTTTTTTTAATGTTTTATTTTTGAGAGACAGATTACAAGCAGGAGAGGGGCAGAGAGAGAAAGAGAGGGATACATAGAATCAGAAGCAGGCTCCAGGCTCTGAGCTGTCAGCACAGAGCCTGACGTGGGACTCGAACCCACAGACCGTGAGATCATGACCTGAGCTGAAGTCAGACACTTATCCAACTGAGCCACCCAGGCGCCCCAAGGATTTGGCCACATTCTTACATAACCTGTGCTGAATGGAGAGTAAATTTCATTGACTAAAGTCTCACTGATGTCCTCTTAGACGCTTTCTCATTTAGAACCTAAGTAGAGAAATTAAAACGTATGTGTAAAATGAACAATCTGATGACAAAGAACAACACTTTTATTTTTAATTAACAAGCGATTTAATTCATCTCAAAAATAAGATTGTTTTAGCAGTTTACACTTTCTCCCTTGAAATCAGAGCTCACGCATAGACATTCACTTTCTAGAAGCACCTTTCCAGTGGTTTTACTAGGTGATTTGCTCTTTAGGTGGACATTTACTTTCACATATTGTACATAAACTTTGCTGTTAGGATTTTTTTTTTTCCCTCTTCGGTGACAAGAACAATTGAAATGCACTCTAAGAAGAATGAACTGTGATGAGTGGGACTGTGAGAAAATCACCGCCCGTAATTGTTTAAAGCCCCATTTTATGTTTGAGGTTATGAATTCAAATAATACTGTGCTTATTCTGACCTTTTCTTAATTAAGCTTATGAGACAGCTGTGGCTAGAACAGAGCTGCTGGCTCCCCGTGCCTTTTAAATGCTGACCTCATGGCCAGAGCAGGCAAGCTTGGCAAAATTTAGAGGAAGCTTATCTACTGTCCCTTCATGCAGCACACAGATTGTGCCTCTGATGAATGGGAGAAAAGCATCTAGAAAGTGCTTAGAAAGCTACCACGTTCTTGTCTTTGTGTTGACACAAATCGGCAGGGAGCAGAAGCTGGGGATGCCATTGTTTTTGCTCCCTATCCATAGCTAGTATCCTCACAAAGATTCACTCACTGGGGGGGATTAGGACACAGCATGCCTTCTTTATGCTTCCTTCTGAGATTCAAGTCTCCATGGCAAGCAGAGCTATTGTGAACATTTGTGCTGGTTGTACACTGCTCAACCCTAGAAGATACCATTTACATGGTAATCTGTGAGCACCTACAAAGTATAGCTGAAGAAATCACTTCCCGGAGGAAGTGGTACCAAGACTATATCTGATTCTGAATAGATCCAGAGGGGAAAGTGAAAAAAGTGATTTCAGATTAAGATAAATAGCATTGTATGGGAAAACCATAAAACTGAATTAGGGATCTTAAAATAGTTCAGTGTTCCTTTGTAGTGTCTTATTTCCTATAATTGAGTGGAATAATAATATTGACTGTGTTTAGTGTTAGTTTAATATTCTACTTATTACCTAGAACCTGGTCTTCAAGTAATAATGGATTCAGCTGTATCTTTATCTCATAACCTTGAGATCTATACTTCAGAATATTAATCAAGAGTTTTGAACAAATGTTAATATAGCTTTCTTTGCTTCTCAACTTAAATAAGCAAGGTCAAAATAATATACACTAAAACCCAATTATATTTACCCTTACATTTTAATAGTTTGTTTTAGTAAATGTTACGGTTTGAGAGTCAATCCTGGCTTGCCTTTAGAACTTCTCTAGACCTCCATTTCTTCAGCAGAAAAGTGAATGAGAGACTGACCTCACGGATATAAGACAGACTGCTTACAATGTGTTAAATTCCATGATTGTCCATCATTCTGAAACCACCCAGGTGAGCTCAGTAGCGGCACCTAGTGGTGATTACCTCCTATTCCCAACCACAAAGTTCCATGACAAATTGTCTTCTCTAAATCCTTCAGCCTAATAGTAAAACTTCTCTTCAAAATCATAAAATATGTAAGCTAGAAAGGATCTCAGAGATCAACTACTCTAGTTTCCTCATTCTATCAGTTAAAAATAGAAAGGTTAGATGAACTCTAGACTTAACATACAAACATTTTTTTCTCCTGTATTATTTTTGTTTCTCTTTTGACTTTTTTTTGAAGTGACATTTAAATAACATAAAATTAAGCATTTTCAAATGAACACTTCAGGGGCCTCAGTACATCCACCATGTTGTACAATCTCCCCCTTAAGGATGTACTTAGCTCCTGTTTTAAAATAATTCTTACTTGGTTAATGCAAAAATAAAGACAGAAACCATTGTATTCCTGATATATAATAGTAACCTGCTTTTTCTAATTGTTGACTTCTCAGATCATCACTTCAGGGTGATATTTAGAGAACAGGAAAGAAGAAAATAAATTGATATATCTGCCCTGGCAGTTAGAAAATGATAAAGTAGAACGGTTTAGAAAAACTAACACGCTGAACTTTCCTCTTGTTTGCCTGTTTATTGTATTGTTCACTCGTCTCTCTTATCAAACACTAGAAGTTACCTCATTCCCAATTTCCCCAGAGATTGCCTGAATGTAAGACTTAACGATGTATTTCCAAAGCCCTGGGTATTTAGAAATGGAGAAACCTTTTTCACGCAATCCTTAATAAGAAGTTCGTAAGTTATCAATCATTATTTTAGGGTTTTCGTGTGTGGCATGATTTAATGGCATTACAAGTGCATAAATTTTGAATCCAGGTTTTAGAAGGCAAAGGGAGCCTCCAGTTTTTGGCATTCATACCCAACAAATCTGTCTCTCCAGTAGAGTCTGGCTAAATAAACAGCAATCTGTTGGAAACGCAGTGAGTGACTGGGTTTGGAAGGGCAGTGTTAGGTGACTGCTGGGGTGGGGAGCTCAGTTGGTCTGTGGCCCATGAGTTTCCTTAGAGCATTAACATTTACAGGAGTCCTGCAGAACGTAAACCTTGCCAAGACTTTAGACTTCATTACTTCCCTGTCCTCGACAAGTACAATTTAATTGAACATTAAGCAATTTGATCTCTTTCACCTAATAAATCGAGCAAATTCAATAAACATAAATCCTGCTAATGATAGAGCTGACCCTGGTGGGGCTGAGCTCATCAGCATTCATGGTTATTGCTCTCTCTGGAATTTGAGTCACAAATGCTTATTGCTGAACTAAGTACTTACCTGGTGCTTAAGGTCTAGGGAATGGATTTCATAATTTTCTTTGCAGGGTTTCTGAAGGGCAGCTGTGGAATCGAACACGGTTTTGCAGATAGACTAAGTCAGGTTCGAATCTCTCACCTAAACTAGGACAAGTTACACTATAAGTCAGAAACAAAAAGAGCTAATTACAATTATTTCAGAGGATGTTCGGAGATTTCAAGGAAAAAAAAATGTACGCAAAAGTGCACAGCACCTGACATGAGGGAACTTCATGTAGTACACGTTCACTAACTTCCTTTTTTTCCCACTGCTCTTCGGCAGAGATCTACAGTAGCCAGTGTTTACATGCTACTGTGTTTCCCTAAAGCTTTCTTATCCATTATATATGCCCATGACTCTGAGTTACCTCCCTCCTCCTCTTCACCTTATTGGCCTCCACAGATGCCACCTCCAAGGTGAAGCCTTCCCCAGCTCTTCCTGGTGACCTTCTCTGTGGTCCCGATAAACTACTGTACATCTCACAGTGTATGTACCTTTGTCATAGCGTCATTATAACCTTCCTCTGTCCCCACTCCCACCCTCCCTGTAATATTCTCTGTGTCTGGTTGAATGAATGAGTCAGTCCCTGAATAAAACATTGACTTGCCTTTAATATCACAAAGACAGGTACCCTAATCCTGTTGAGGATGAAACTCAAAAAAATAAGTCCAGTCCAAGCAACTAGAAAGTAGAGAAGCAACACTAGGACCCGAGGCCTTTGACTCTGAGTCCATTTTCTTTTTAGTATACCCTGTTCCCTCTCACAGTGCAGCAAGTTTTAATATCTAGGAAGCAGGCTACTGTCTGTTCATCAGACACTGTAGGTAAATGTTTTTTTCTGAAAAGAGCGTAAGTAGAGAGGCACTCAAACAAGTGGCCAACCCACAGGGTGTGGACTGCCAGTGGCATGCTGTCTTTCAGGTTCCTTTATCATCAGTGCTGGATGGTATTTTCTGTAAATGGTTCCCATTTTTCTAATCTCCTAGTTTTTCCCACTTTCAGTCAAAGACAAATGCCCATTGTCCTGCTGGCTGCACAAGCACCAGGATAAATCCTAATTCCATTCTCCCTGTCCTCTTCCTTCATTTCCTGGCTGTGTGTCTGTGTTTTCCAAACACCATCATCAATCAATAAGACGTGTGGAAGTCTGTAAGAAAAACACCTGGTCTCGACATTGGAGCAAAACATGACCCATTTTTCTTAATGCATAAGAATCGGTCCTTGTTTCTCCTGTATTTGAAAATAATGCACTTCAAACGTTGGAGCCCTGAGTTTTTAGCCTTGATGTGTGGAGAATGAAATGCAGTCTCGTCTTCATTTCTAAAAGCAGCTGAATTTAATCTGCCTCAGTCAGAACTAAAACTTCACCTCCCATTGTCCTCACATGCCAGAGTGGCATGGTGACATGTGACTGTCCTGACCAGCCCTGCAGATGTGTCTGTCATCAGGAAGGGAGATTTCCTGCCAGGATATAATGCTGTGCTTCCCATTGCTGCTGACAGCAGAGGCCCCAGACCCAGTGGCTCCAGGGGGTAATTTTTAAACTTTTTTTTTTTCAATTTAAAATTAAAATCAAAGCAGCACCATCTGTCATAAGAATCTGCCATGCCAGGGAAAGGACTGTGATCAATGGCCTGGATCTTGTTGAGACTACTTAGTGACGGTGTCCCACACCGTCTTTTCATAGCTTTGATCAAGAGCTTAGCATTTGTCGTTGGGGAGGTGAAGAATGCATAAGGGGGGGAGGCTTTGAGGTGTGAATATTTCCATTTCCTGTTCATTTCACATTCATATTTGGCCGGATCCTGGATGAACACATTGTAAATTGTGGCTCATACATGGTATTTGCCTCCCAGAGCACAAGCTCTGGTGAGCAAAACTATTCCTTTGTATCGGTCCCCAGACAGCTAGGCGATTAATAGTTGTTGATGTGCCTAAGGGTGTTATGGAGAAGGAAAAAGACCCTAGGGAGAGTATGTGTTCATCCCCACATGTTGAGCTAGGTGAAACGGAGAACCAGTAGAGGCTCGTGTGCTCTCGTGGGAAGTGGGTTCCGTACTCTCTGCCAACCATGATTCACTGTGTCCCCCAGTTAGAGTGTAACCATGCCACAGGACTAGCTGATCACCAAGGCTAGAATGGGCTCTGGTTGTAGCTTGGGGTGCACAGAAGCCCAGCACATTCTAGAAATAGACACGTGCTCAGGTCCTGAGGAGGATGCCTTGCCAAAGACTCAGAAAATTCTGTGATATTCCAGTTGCTCCCCTGGAAGATGATGAGAAACCTGTCTACTTGAGATATCTCTGAAAGATTCAGGCATAGAGTAAGAATTGTTGGACATCACTGTGCCTTCTACTCTGAGTTCTGTTGGTCTGGTGTCACAATATGCTATTGCTCTCATTGCCTGACCAAATAATTGTATCTGTCAAGGCAGTAAATGATTTTGTCCCCAGTTGTTTGGGACAAAGCCCATGAAGACCTCTTTCTCTGTTTACTGAGCAAGAGTTTCTCTCCATGTATTAAAAAAAAATTTTTTTATGTTTATTCTTGTGAGAGAGAGACAGAGCATGAACGGGGGAGGGGCAGAGAGAGAGGGAGACACAGAACTTGAAGTGGGCTCCAGACTCTGAGGTGTCAGCACAGAGCCTGACACAGGGCTTGAACTCACCAACTGTGAGATCATGACCTGAGCCAAAGTTACCTTAACCGGCTGAGCCACCCAGGTGCCCCTCTCCATGTATTTAAAAATTCCAAATAATCTTGAAACAATATTTTAAAACATCTAGAGAGTGACCTTCATTGGTCTTAATGTACTGCACACTTCTTTGCCTGCTGACAACTACCTGTACGTTTTGCTAATACTGAAATTGCTTCTTTAGCTGTCTTTGAAAATCCTCATTTATTTCCAGTGTTCAATAGAGACTTAGAGATTTTTACCTATGAGAGAAATCAGAACTTCCGTTTTCTTGATGATTCAGAATTTATGAACAGTTCCGTAGCAGTATCTCATTTTCATACATCAGTAATACAGAGGTAGGCAAACAAGAATTATTACCCCCATGTGACAAGTGTGGAAACTGAGGTCTGCCCCAAATTGCTAAGCTGGGAAGTAAGTGGTCCAGTCAGGACTTGAGCCCCAGCTTCTTGCCTCCAGAGCCCATGTTCCTTCCATTACCCCACACTTGCTTCGCCCTTGACCCTGGCCAAGAATGAGAGCAGATGTGCACAGCAGGAGGGGCAGCATGGATGGATTAAGGTAGACCCATCCATGCTCCCAGAAAGATAACTCAAAATGCATGTCCTGGTGATGATGGGAATGTAGCGCATCTTCAAATACAAAAGAGCGTACATTTCGTGCAGAAATCAGTCAGTTTTGAAAACTGACCAAAACTGTTTTGAAATTGGGAATGCTTAATGTGTTAGAGAAAGGAAAGCAACAAAGGACAGTAAGTTCTAGAATCTTAAAAATGCATGGCAGAGGAAGAAAGGAAGGGAAAGAAGATATGGCGGTCCCTGAAGTTTCACCCCCGTTCGTCTGCTCTCCTTTACCAGCCTGGATCCAGTCAGAAGGCTTCCTTAGGAACCCCTTGGTAGTCCCCAAACACAGCTTACAGCTTCTTTCTT
Organism: Neofelis nebulosa; assembly: GCF_028018385.1. NCBI lineage: Eukaryota > Metazoa > Chordata > Mammalia > Carnivora > Felidae > Neofelis > Neofelis nebulosa. The sequence continues at coordinate 27,450,020 of NC_080790.1, forward strand.
GATGCCTTTGGGTAACCTCTTTAAAATGAATACAAAATACCTTTCCTAGCAAAGGAAATCCTACTTGTCTTCTGAATTTCAGGTCAAGCGCCACCTTTTCCAGGAAGCTCTTCCTCCTCCTCACTCTCACATTTGGGCCCTTTCTTTTGCTCTGCTAGATGGTGAGAGCTTGAAGGGTAGGGACCAGCTCGTTTCATGGTGGAAGAGGAAGACCCAGACCTAAGGGCCAGACGGCCCCCAACAGCTCTGTGTCAGTCAACAGCTCCGGACCTTGAGTCTCAGCGAGGTTTCCTCTACATGAAGATGTGTATAGGACCATGCTCAGCCTTCCCTGGATTTAGTTTTACAAAATAAGAACATGAACTTATTTTTAATATCTCCTCTTGATCACAGCCATTGCTTGGATATAAAATACCGGACAGTCTCCCTTTCAGATGTGCAACAAACATATATAAAAAAAGCCATGAGAGAAAATGACCTCAGTTCTTGAAACTTGTAAATATTTCAGCAATCTTGCTCTCACAGGGAGATCCCTAATTCTTTTTCAAACTTGAAGGAGAACTGACAACCGTTTGTGTTCTCTTTGCTTCCAGTTGTGTGTGGTTTTTTTGGAGGGAAGGGTGCAAGTCAAGGATCTTTTTTTTCAGGTTCACCTGTTTCCTTAATGAAATTAATATTTCTTATGAAATGATTTCAGGCAAAAGTGTTGGGTGTCTGGGTTCTGTATGTTGTTCCTGGAAAGCTTCCACACAAGGAGAATTTGAGGAAGGGGCAACCATCACCCCTCCCCCTCCATTCAGTGTTCAGGGTCTTTTCTGGCCTTGTGCTTGCTTTGTGCAATTCTAGGAGAGAATTGTGTGAGTGTGTGCGCACACACACACATGCACCTCTGACTCCTTTAAGTGGGGGTAGGGGGTGAAAGAAAGCCTTGAGAGGTCACACCAAAGCCCTAATGCATTTCTTTATTTTCATATGTCACAGGAGGAAACAAAAGAGAGTAAAGCCCTCCCCCACCCCCCCAGTCTGTGGTCCAGGCAGATGTGGTTGTTGCCTTGTGTGACTATCCTGAGTGTGTCCATCCAGTCCTGGAGCCACTGGACTAGCATCTCACAGTTTTGGAAGAGCTACTGAAGTCTGGGGAGCCCCAGGATTTCTTCCATATGCCAGATAAATCCTTGGACAGTATATTTCCATACAACATGTATTGAGAACATGAAGCCATCCCTTCTAAAGCTTTCTTCTCTAGACCTGCCAAATAACTCTGCCCCTCAATTCAGGCAAGGGCCTGGGACGGTGAAATGCTTTGAAAACTCAGTAACCCTGGAACAAATGAAAAACCAGTGTCCCATGTGGTGGCTGGGTCCTTGTTACTGTAATACTACATTCATACAGACCAGGCCTTGATTTTAGAGTTCTAAAAGTTGCTCTTAAAATAAAATGGTACCTACTGGCATCCTCACTTGGTTACGTCTTTTTTGGATCACCAGAGTTACAACTTTTCTGTCTCTTTTGAGTGAAAACATACCTGTCTGTGAGAATGACCAGTCCTTTAAAATGGTAACACCTGTTGGTTTCAGGTAAAACCATTCTTCCAAAAGGCCTGTAGCTTTCTGAGTGCTGGCTCACTTTTCAGTTCCTTCCTCTCCTGGGCTATGTTCTGCCAACTGTTCAGCTACTGTTTTTGGTCTTCAGTGTAGAATCTTAATTATGCTGTTTAGCTTTTCATTGTGCGTGGGTGGATACAGCTCCCATAAAGAATATGGAGACGAGGTCTAAGATCAGTGGTGCACATGTGTGCGAGACAGGAGCTTATGGTGGACAGTGCCCTGGCCGGTTTCTGTGGCTCTGAGCTGCGAGTGGGTGTGTCTAGGGGCCAGCAAACAGTGATGACGTCTCACATTGCTTTTCATTTCCTTCTTAGATGACTATGCCCAGCTGTGTAACATCCCAGTCACGGGACGCCGGCGGCCATATGGACGGGATGCCTTGGTTGACTTCAGCGAACAGTATGCTCCAGAAGCTGATCCCTATTTTATTCAGGACCGTAAGCAAAATTTTTCAGTTATGTTGAAACTAAAGTGACTGACTAAAGATTAGTCAATGGTTCTCAAAAGGTAGCCCCTGGGAATTTGTCAGAAATGTAAGCTTTCAGGCGCCACCTTAAGACCTGCTGAATTGGAAAGTCAGTTTTATCCATCCTGTGCATACTCCTTATACGTGTTCAAGTTCAGAAATATTGGATCAAATTATTGGCATGCTGGAGGGTCTGCTGTTACTTTTACTTTCTTTAAAGTAAAAAAAAAAAATCATCTTCTAAGATCCATAACAAAATCATTTCTTTACTCATTACATGATGGTCTAATTTAAGAGTCGGGGTTGTCTTGAAAGCCTGATTATAATTGACATTGTTTCTCATATAAGGAAATGACATGTTAACTGTAACAAGTTGATCTTCACAGGTATTTTAAAGTGGGAGGTCAAAAAAATTGCTCTTCTGGTCAGAAATTGTTAGAATCCACTCATGATGGGATTTATTAAGAAATGATGCATGGTGGCTTCTCCTGGTCTTGTGGGCAGAGATTTTCTGTGGGAGATGGAGTGTGCCTGTGTGAACCCTGTTCCCATTTAGGAAAAAAAATGTCTGTGGGGCGCCTGGGTGTCTCGTTCGGTTAAGCATCCGACTCTTGATTTCAGCTCAGGTCATGATCTCGGGGGCCCTGTGGGTTCAAGCCCTGTGCGGGGCTTCACGATGTCAGTGCAGAGCCTCCTTGGGATTCTCTCTTTCTTTCTGCCCCTCCCCTGCTTGCGTCTGTGCTGTCTGTCTGTCTGTCTGTCTGTCTGTCTCTCTCTCTCTCTCTCTCTCTCTCTCTCTCAAAATAAATAAATAAACTTTAAAAAAGAAAGAAAGGAAGAAATGTCTGAAGGTGTTTAACCGGGAGTGTCCTGGATGAGGAAGCCGTGCAAGCTAAAGGTTTCTATGGGGGAAACCACAGCTTTTCAAATACACAACACAGTATTGGTAGAGGATAGGTGGTGTCCCCTTCAGGACTGGCAATGGGGAAATGCGGCTTCCAGCCGCCTTGTCCAGATCTCACAGAGGGGCCCTCCTTGCAGTGTGTGAAGCTACACCAGATTTTCAAGATGGAGAATCCCTGCAGGCCAGGGGGTTGGAGTTAGGACTTTGGAGACACTGCTGAATGACAGACTACAGTGATGCCTTTTCTTTCTTGGGGCCCTGTTACCTGTGAACGAAGCGCACTAGCCGTGACCTGGTTCCTGAGGGCAACCCGAGCTTTGTGGCTACATTTGGCACTGCTTCAGTTCTGAGTCAAAGAGTGTTTCCTTCCTTCCTTTCTCTTTCCTTCCTCTTGTTTTTGATGGATGCATACATTGATCGTTCAGCACAATGACGTGAAAACAGCATTGTATCAGTCCAGCTGAGTTAATTAACATGCCCCTGTATACCCCCCCAGCCCCAGGTGTAGAACATTCCCAGCATTCAGAAGGTCCCTGAAGCCCTTTCCCAGCCGGGCCCCCTGCCCCAAGAGTATCATAACTTCTAATACCTTGGATTATTTCTTTTAATCAACAACATACATCCATGCACTATTTCATGAAATGTGTCGAAATACACTGGCAGGTATAAGACTGGGCACTTACAATTTTGACACTTACCTGTGACTGTGTTATAGGTCAATAAACATTTACCTTTAAAAAGAAGAAAAGGAGAAGAAATATTAAGGTTGAAAGAAAGCCCAGCTTGCCTGCCCCATAAATCCAAAATAACAGGTTAAGTCTCTACACAACAGTGACCCAATCCCATAGCTTCTATGTGCAGCCTCTAGCACATTAGATAGAGTCCAGATTCCAGGAATTTTCATGTTGAAGTGTTCTGGCTCGTGTACCTTCTTTTTTTTAATGCTGACGTTGCTTCAGGACTCTTTTAATTCACTACAAATGTTAAGAAATAAGCATGTTGGTGTCACATCAATTTCCTATTTAGTAACAGAAGAAGCTGAGATGCAATTTTAAGGCCTCCAGCACTGATTCTATCAATGGCCTTTAAACTTATTGCAATTTATGAGAAATAGCTCCTCCTTCCCAGACCCGGAGCAAGGACTTTCCGGCCCTTCTAAAAAAATGACTGTATTGGGTAGATAGCAACATAGAAAGAAAGCTGAGATTTCTTAATCTCCTGCCTTCTGGTTATTTAAGAAAATCGGACTGGTAACCGGAGGCAGTTTTTTAGTTAAGGCAGTATTTTATAAAAGTAGAATCTCCTAGAGCAGAAATCAGCTCTTTCTTGTAAAGGACTAGAGAATAAATTTTTTAGGCTTTGAGGCAGCTACTCAGCCTTGCTAGGGTATCACGAAAACAGCCACAGACAGCATGTCAGCGAATGGGGTATCTGTGTTCGAGTAAAACTTTATTTACAAAAGTAGGAGACCACCACATTTTGAGAAGGGGCTGTCCTTTGCTGACTCGTGTAGAAGTATTTTTCGGAGTCTGCTTGATGTATGTGTGTAGAGTTTTCAATATTTAATTCCATGTTTTAATTTCTGTAATAATAATTTTTAGCAGTTATAAAGTCAAAACGATTTTGCCATGATACCTGGAATTTGAAAATATTATCATAGATTAAGACTTTATTTTCTTAAGTATTTCTCAAACTGGCTTTGGGGCCCTGATGACATATTCTTAATGGTCTGTAATTTTTTTTTCCCCTTCAAAATTTTTAAAAGTGCTATCATGGATGTATTAATTTTTAGTCACTGAGTTAAACCTTACAGCCCTGTCTAAACAATGTTATTTTGCTGCCCCCTGCAGTTCCGCTGGAGAATTACTTCAGAGGCCAGAGTTATGGTCATATTTTGATTTTTTTTTTTTCCTTTTAAAGCTGATAACGTGATGAGGTTCTGAAGGGGGAGCCCACATCAACAGTGTTTTTGTATCACTGTGGATTTATATTTACAACTCTTCTTTCTAGAAAGAGAGCTAAATACTCTTGATGCCTGTTTCATGTGTTTATATTACTAAACGCTAGTTCTGAATCAGTTTAAAGATACCTAAACTATAAAAAAAAGCCAAACAAGAACTTCTTTGTTTCCTTAAAAAAATAATTTTGACTTTCTAACCACAAGTATGATATACTTTTCTCATTTATCAGGATGTTTCAAGTCGCTTTTACTGTCTTTATCCTTTGATCTCCTGAGAGCCCTTTTGTAAGGCTCATTCCAAAGCTAGAGCAAACAAACACAGGTTACACAGCAAGACCAGCCCAGCTTTTCACTGCTTTTTGGGGAACTCCAAGTGAAAAACCACCGCCTCAAATTCTCATGGATGTTCTGAGCAAATGTCTGCTGAACTGTGATAGTCACTTCCATTGTTTCCATCCTGAACGTTGTTCTGACATTTGCCCTACTGAGAACTCAGGAAATTTGGAATTTTAGATAAACACTTCTGTTTATTAAGAGCAAACCCAAAAACCATACTCAGTCACTTTTTATGCTTTTAATTTAGAACATCAGAATTCAAGATGTAGGGCTACTAATGGACAAACGATATATAAAGCTTCTACTATCTTATGCATAATGTGTACAGATGCATTCAGTGTTAAATTTTACTGCTAACTTTAAGACATCTGAAATAGGTGTCTAAAATATGAATATATGATGAACCACAATCTTAATAATCGTATAGTTTTTTTTATAAGAATTTTTTAAGTTTATTTAATTTTTTTCATGGGGTGGGCAGAGAGAGAGAGAGAGAGAGAGAGAGAGAGAGAGAGAGAGAATCTTAAGCAGGCTCCACGCTGTCTGTGCAGAGCCCAACAGGGGGCTCACTCTCATGAACTGTGAGACCACGACCTGAGCCATACCAAGAGCCGGATGCTTAACCAACTGAGCCATCCAGGCGCCCCAGTAATCCTATAGTTTTAAAAGACAGTGAAAGAGGTTGCAAATTTCTAACCTGGCTCCTGTCTTTTCCTTTCTAGGTTTTTTAAATAGCTTCGAGGAGTTGCAGGCTGAAGAGTGTGGCATCCTCAATGGATGTGAGAATGGCCGCTGTGTGAGGGTGCAGGAAGGTTATACCTGTGACTGTTTTGATGGGTATCACTTGGATATGGCCAAGATGACCTGTGTTGGTAAGGATGATGTGTGCCCTCTCGGAAGTTATTCTTTCCCCCAGGTGCCCTGTGGCCAGATCTCCTATAATCGAGTACATGTAAGATAGATTTGCAGTTTCAGTTTAGGAAGAGGAGAAAAGTTCTGGAGATGGCAGTGATGGTTTCACAACAGTGTGAATGTACTTCGAGAGGACAGAACATTCTAGGTAATTAGTTTGACTCCTCTAACTTTAGCTTTTGACTGCAGCAAATAGTCTTTTCCCCCAGTACCTGACACAAGCGTAAGAGAGTGTAGATGTCTGGGGGGAAAAAAAATACAACTTTTATGGTAATCATTTTGGAGAATGTTCCTCCCACAACTACCTCTTCCTCTCTGTCTCTCGCATTGCCTTTGCTTCTATTTTTGAACGACTGGTAAGCATACATTAATTCTTCCTCACGTGCTCAATGCCATCTTCCAGGGCCTGGCCCTTGACTTACAGGGTTTTCCTATTTCTGTGGCTCTTCCATTCCTTCCAGTAGCAACCCCCTTCCCCACTTGAGTTTTGTTTGTTTCTGTCTGCGGTGGGTCTGGAAAATAGGTAACCTGGGTTATTACAGGTGTTTAGAGTGCATTTCTTTCCTGTGGAAAGAAATCTGAGAAGGTAACTTGAGCCTTTACAGGGGCTGCCCCGAAGGCTCTCTGCTCACTTGTTTGCTTCTTTAGTGTATTCCTCTAGACAGATCTGTTATTCTGTACCTGTGGAAAGGAATTTAGAAGTGGAAAAATTCCTCCAGCTTTCTTGAGTTTTGACTATAAGATGTCAAGCTGACAAAATGTTCCTGTTGTGTTAAATACAGGGAAGGAAATTCTAGAGCCTTCCGGATCATCTACCTTTTTCAGATCTAGAAAGTCTTACTTATCTTGCATGTATTTGCAACCGACGATAATGAGAAAGACTGCACAGTTTACTGGGGTGGGGGTCCGGGGGTGAGGAGAGCAGAGAACAGCCTGGCTGTTTTCGGGCCAGATGCCTTGCTGCTTCAGGTAAGCCGTAGGCCACGTTTCCTCTTGGGGTGGTACTGGAACGTCTTCACCTGCATGGTTTGGCTTGTTGCAGATGTAAACGAATGTGATGAGTTGAACAACCGGATGTCTCTCTGCAAGAATGCCAAGTGCATCAACACCGAGGGCTCCTACAAGTGTGTGTGTCTGCCTGGCTACATGCCTTCGGACAAGCCCAACTACTGCACGCCATTGAGTACCGCCTTGAATTTAGAAAAAGACAGCGACCTGGAGTAAAAGAGGATCTACATAACCTAAGCCCGTATACTCTGCACTGTGTAAAGGAAAAGAGAGAAATGTATTATACTTGAGACATTGCACCTACCCCAGAATGTCGGAAACACGGAACCATCACAGAATTGCGTCTCCTCGTAAAGAAGAGGAGAGGATCCAGTGTGAGCCTGACTGGTGTGACAGACCAAATGGACATTTCTCTGAAAAACCAGTATATATAGTCTGTTCATATGTAAAATTCAGTGGAAAAGAGGCGGAACAGTGCTGTTATTTTAAACAGAAGGTTGTATTATGATGTTTTTGTTTTTGTTTTTGTTTTTTTACTATTGCTTGATTAAATTTGGCATTTAAATAGTGGTGGAAATATTTTATATAATTTTCATTTTTTGGTTGTGCAGTTCCTTGGCTGCTGTTTTTCTTCAGATTTTTTTTTTTTTCAAGCTCAAGGGCAAAAGTCTTTGATAAAATATTGTTAAACTGTATTATAAGTATTGTTACACAGGGTTATGTTATTCCCGGTCTGGAGCATTTTTAAAAATCCAAACTGTCTGTCCTGTGGAGCAGGCAGCAATTTTGTCTCAAAACTTTTCTACACATTTCGAGGAAAATACTTTATATTTACAGTGTATCGTCTGATTTTAATGTCCATTCTTAGCCAAGCTGCTAGTAGGCATCAATTGGATCCTTTCCCGCATTAAAATGGAAGAATTAATGAGCTCATGTTAGTATTGTAATGTGTAAAGTAAGCCCAGCAAAATTTTTTGAAAACTTGATGATCCCAATATATTTACCATTGTATGTTAAAGCAAAATAAATCACCATTTTTTTAGAAAAAAAAATTCTACCTGGGAGTAACTGTCAATGAGTACCTGTCATATTCCCCCCACCTCATTTATTTTTATGAACGGTTCTCTAGTAGCATAGAGTCTTTCACAGGTTAATTATTACATTTGTTAGATGTTGGTAGGGACTGAATGGCGTCCACCCGCGTAATTCATATGTTGGTGTCCTAACCCCCAGTACCCCAGAATGTGAGTGTCCTTGAAGACGGGCGTCTTTAAAGTGGTAATTAAGGTTAAATGAGGTCTTTGGGGTGACCCTAGCCCAATATGACTGGTGTCCTTATAGGAAGAGATAGGACAGACACACACAGGGGAAAGACCATATGAAGACACGGGGAGAAGACCGCCATCTCCAAGCCGAGGAGAAAGGCCTCAGAAGAAATCAACCCTGCAGTACCTTGATCTCAAACTTCTAGCCTCCAGAATGATAAGAAAATTAATTTGCTGTTTAAGTCACCCAGTCTGTGGTACTCTGTTCCGGCAACCCTGGCAAGCAGGACACAGATACAGATCACAGCTAGATAGCACAGGAACCCTGAAAACAGCTTGCGAGGTTCTAGTCCCTGCTTATACACGTCTGTATGGTTTTGCGATTGTTAAAGTGAGTTTCAGAACCTACTTTTTACTTAAGGAAAGCATCTGAGTTTAAAGAAAAACAACGAACCATGTGTAGGGATACCCAGCCGAAAATCTCATTTAACATTTTCCTGAAATACAGGCTTTTGGTGTCTAATACCTGCAGTGGGAAGAATGATGGCACATCGAAGATAGCCATGTCCTAGTCCCTAGAACCTGTGAACATAATGCGGCAAATGGAAATTAAGGTTACAGATGGAATTAAGGTTGCCAATCAGTGGCCTTAATAGAGAGATAACCCGGAAAGACCCAATGTAATCACAAGAGTGGAAAAGGGAGACAGAAAAGCAGAGTCTGGGGGGAGATGAGAGATGTAGGTGAGAAAGACTTCCCCGCCATGCCCGCTTGGAAGGCAGAAGAAGAGGTGAGGGGGCGTGAGCCGAGGAATGTGGCTTGCCCCTGGAGGCTGGAAAAGGGAAGGTGCCATTCTCCCCTAGAGCCTACAGAAAAGAGCGCAACTCTCTCGACACCTTGATTTCAGGCCAGTAACATGGATCCTACAGAACTGTAAGATAACAAATGTGTGTTGTTGCACACCATGACATGAGCGGTCATTTGTTGTAGCGGTGATGACGAGCTCGAGCAACACCCAAGCATCATAAAATGGACCTCTCAACATTTTCAGCTGATGTTTAGGTATAGGAAAAACTTGCATTTGTATCCCCAAGATGCAATGCAGCATTTTAAATAAAAGGGCTTGTTGGCACAGGTCTTGAATTATATTCCAAATATTAGCATAGTTGGAGTCGTCACGGATGTTTGAAAAGCACAAAGACTATCGATGAAATGGATGTGCTCTGGGATGTTGCTGGCCAGCTGGCGTGCTTGCTTTGAATGCATTTCCACAGTGCTTTCTTTCCAGGTCTGTCTAGCCCTTATTTTTACTAGTTTTGTACACCTCGCCCCAAAACATTTTGTTTTTGTAACGTACAATTCTTTTAGCTCCTTTTAGTAGTTACTGCGATTTTACTTTCCGTGCCTATTGTCCTCTAAACCCACAGGTATAGGATGCTGTGGCAGTGGTTCAAATTCATTGGCCATGAAGAGGCAGGCACATAGTACAGTGTGTTTGGATTGTTATACTGGTTATATAATCTGGTGTGCTAATACATGTATTTTCCAGCTGCCTGAGCCAGCGTCCACCCACAGAATGAGTCTGTGTACCTGAAACCAACAATAACATTCTATTCTTTTGTCATAAATGTCAAACTCTACTCCAAAAAAACTAGACCTGGCTATCTGATGTAAGCCTATGTCATTGGAAGTTACGTCCTTGCAATCTGCCATGTTCGTCAAAATAAGCACTAAATACAAACCCAGCAAACCAAGCCCTTAAGCATATTGAACATGTTTTACACAACTCCATCCATATTTTTATTTAAAATTTTTTTATGTGATCAAAAGAATACCGTAATTTAACTTTAGTATTTTCACACACAAAGGACTTTCTTATTCTAAATTGTACTTGAATTTTCCTGGAAAATCTTAATATCTTCATATTGGCAGAAATGATGAATCTGAGATGCTTAAAAATAAGGCTCATGAACATTTCATTTGGGTCAACAGTGCAAGAAAACAATATGTGTATGTTACGTGTTCCTCCTTGTGGAAACAAACCGTCACCATGGCTTTAAGAATTGTTTTAATACCAGCATTAAAATACTATGATTCTAACGTTCTCTTCAGCTTTCAAGTAGGAATAACTCATGTATGTACTAGATCATCTATGATTTGTTGCTCAAATCTTTGGTAAGAAGAAGAAAACAATGGCTGTCGTTGATCAGTATCCCAGTGATGGGGAATCAATTCTGAGAAAACTAAAGGGAGGTATCACAGTCTGATATGACAAAAGACACCTCAGGGAAAAGACTTCCTTAACTTAGGATAAAACGTTTGTAACCATCACAGGAGTATGAGATTCCTCTCACCAACTTTCCTCTCTCTTTGAGAACATAGGATGGCCATCACTGGAGGAAGAGCAGTTATCTCCCAAGTCATTTATGAAGAGCATTTTTGTTTTTATCATGATTCTGAGTATAACTAGGACAGGCTTTGCTGTCTTGTTGTGACCAGACACAGAAAATCCAATAGGATACTGGTCATCTATCTTGATATCCCCCACCCCCAACATATCCACATACATAAGAATTCACTGAAACCTGCGTACACTCTCTCATTACTCTCTGAACAGTATTCCTTATGTGTAAGATAGGGACAGTGACACCTGCCCTTATACCCCACAGGAGTGTAGAAGGGATCCAAATACGATCACATTTAAAAAGCTTTATAAGCCAGGATTCATTGTGTGCAGATGAAGAATGATTCTTCTTTGCTCCGCGCTACTGACCACACTTTAAAACCTTGACACTTCTACATGCTCCTTTGGCTACAGTGAAGAATTAGTCTGGACTCCTTGATTCCCTTCCCGGCTGCTTTCCTCCAAGCCTGAGGCTTCCCTTGGATACACTTTGGTTTAGACTCTGCATTTCCCCACAATCTGGACACTCTTGCCTGTTCATTGAAATAATTTCCTGGAAGAAGTTGCTGCGATGGAGCATCAAATGGAGCAAAAGATTTTGGAGGGACTAAGAAATGTATATGTAAATTCAGGAGTCCTCTAAACCTTCTGGGCCAAAAAGGGCAGGAGATTTTGGAGGCAAGATCAGACTAGGAAGTATTAGAAAGTGGGTGGGAGAGAAGATTGCTGGTCTGAGAACAAAATGGCCTCACCTCCATCAGGTGTTTAAGTGTCATTCAAGACTAATGGTTTTAAGTCTTCAGAGTTCAAGGTTTTCTTGGATCCTCTCATTTTTGGAGAAAAATGGCCACACTGGCCCACATAATCTGGAGTACACCTCAGGTTTTATTTTCCAACCTTGTACAGGATCCCGAGACACAGGGACCTAGAAAGGAGGCCCTAACATCAGAGTAGTTTGGCCTTGGTGACTCAGTAGGAAGAAGCCAGAAGCTCTGTCCACCATCATCCAGCCACACTCAGCTGATGGGTAGGTTGTGCCTTGACAGAGTGGCAACCTCAGTCTGGGAGCACGCAACCTGCTTTCCTAGCAAAGGCCGTGACATTGAACTTGAGGACTAAGAAGCTATAGGATAAATAAAGAGTTGACTATAAAAGCAGCCAAATACTTCTTTCCAACTGCCATTCTTGATTTTCAACCTCTCGTTCAATGACCTAGCTGGAAGCAAGGGCTGGGGGCTGGGACAGGAGCCCATGGACTCCTTGTAGCTATGGACACTGAATCAAAAATATTGTGGTTTCTACAAATTGGAGAGTCATTAAATGTTCTCCAAAGTCTCCCCAGCTTGCTATGGATGGGGCAAAAACTCACTTCCTGCAGGATATTACTGTTTCCCTCATCATCAGTCTCTGCCTTCTCTTCATTAGTGCTCTAGATCAGCATGGTGCAATGGAACTTTTCGTGAAGTTGGAAATGTTCTATATCTCAGCTGTCCAATGTGACAGCCAGTAACCACATGGAGATATTGAGTACTTGATATGTAGCTAGTGTAACTAAGGACCCAAGTTTTTATTTTACCTTTCATTAAATTTAAATAGCAATGTGTGGCTAGTGACTACCATATTGGTCACCACAGCCTGGGTTCTCACCTTTCTTTGGCCCTTCATCTGGGACGCATTCTCTCCCAATCCCTTCCCCCAACCTGTGGTCTCTAGTGCACTACTAGGCAGAGAGCTTTTTGTGGTAAAGAAAACAATGTCTTTATTCCTACAAGTGCTCTCCAAAGCAGATGTGCAGTCAGTGTTTAAGAAGATCAACAAGGGAATTCACATAACTCAACTTGTCTTGTCTTCAGAGATGCCACACATATTTCATTTTTGCCAAATATATAATCAGTCGATTTTGCCACAGTAGCAGAGAATGGCATGAGGAAGATCACGGAGACCTAAACTTTGGAGAAAGAGCCAGAGATACATGCCAAGACAGAGAAAACTCCTGTCTAGCTCCTCTGGCCTTCCTTGCCATAACTCCAGGTTTCTCCAAGTGTGGTCACCAAGCAGGAACATTGGCATTACCTGAGAACTTGTTAGAAATGAAAATCTCGGGTCTATCTCAGACCTATTGGAACAGAAACTCCGTGGTTGGTTGCCACACCTCAATCTGTGTTTTAATAAGCCCTCCGGAAAATCCTGATGCATCATAAAGTTTGAGATTGCACCTAAGTAACCATTTGTTCATTGGGCAAGAGGTGCTCACTGGGCTCCAGGAATCATGATACTTTTTTCAGGAATGTCCAACCCCTTTAATGCCCTCCTAGGCACAGGTAATTCTGTAAGATCCTAGTTTAATTCTCTTTTTTCCTATTTCTTTCCCCTATTGTACCAGCCTTTCCTCAGTTGGCTAGCCCAAGCTTCACTCCTCCAGGTGGGCCCAAAATAAATGTTGACTTTCTGAGCACCTTAACCAGTAGATATTTTTATTTACTGAAGGTCTATTAGAGTACAACACTATTTTTTGTATGTTGTGCATTTAAACAACAGCCCTTAACCTAAGTACTGAGAGGTCTTGCTGGAGCTGGCTGTTACCAGTTCATGACAGCTAACTGTACATAACAACTCCCAACCACTTTGGTGGCTGGGAATTGGTCGTGGTGAGAGTATTTACACAACAGAAATTGGCAAATAGCTGATTATTAAAACATTTACCAGTGCACCACTGAATCATCCTTTCTTACAAAGAAAGGAAACAGGATCAGTGAAGTTGAGTTGGCCAAACTGGCATATGTATGAATTTTAACCTAGATCTTATAAACTCCAAAGCCAGCCTTCTTTTGTTACAGGGCTTTCCTGGTGATACTTGGGTTTCAATTAACTGGGGGCACGCAGCATCCGAATAGGAGAAATAGGCCATGTCTAGAAGGCACCAGGCTCAGAGTACCCTTGCATACAGCAGAAAAAGCTATAGTCTCAAAAGGTAGGACTAGGAGGGGTCCCTGTGAGGGAAGTTGTGTTAATCACATAACAAAGGACACACCTTCAAGGACAGACTTAACAATTTTTCAAATCATTCTCCTTTAAGACAGTCTTTCATGTTTAGGGGTTTTTTTTGTGGCTCCTTTCTTAGAAAAATCAGCCACACTGCCCCACAAGTTTAAATACCAAGTTTAACTGGGGATTTATTCTCCCACCCTCACCAGAATCTTGAGACACAGACAGGGATTTTGATAGGGATTGAATTGAACATGTAGATCAATTTAGAGAGCAATGTCATTTTAACAGTTTTATGTCCATGAACATGAGATGTCTTCCCATGTATTAAGGCCTTCAATTTCTTTCAACGGGGTAGTATAGTTTTCAAAATAGAAAAGTTACATTATTTTGTTAAACTTATTCTTAATTTCTTCTTTTTGATGCTGCTAAAAATGGAAGGTTTTTTTTTTTAAATTTTTTAATGTTTGTTTATTTTTGGAAAACAAAGTTCAAGCAGGGGAGGGGCGGAGAGAGAGGGAGACACAGAATCTGAAGCAGGCTCCAGGCTCTGAGCTGTCAGCACAGAGCCCAACGCGGGGCTCGAACCCACGAAGTGTGGGATCGTGACCTGGGCTGAAGTTGGACACCCAACTGATGGAGCCACCCAGGTGCCCCCGTGTTTTCTTAATTTCAATTTCAGTTTACTTATTACTACTATAATAATTGTAATGTGTTTTGTATATTGATCTTATATTCTGCAATCTTGCTGAGCTCATTTATGGATTCTAATAGTTTTCATTGAATTTCTTAGGATTTTCTATATGCAAGATTATGCCATCCACAAATAGTTTTAGTTCTTCCTTCCCAATCTAGATGCCTTTTGTTTCATTTTCCTCCTTAATTGCCCTAGTTAGGACCTCCTTTACAATGTTAACTAGAAGTGTCAAGAACAGACATCTTTGTGCTGTTCCTGATTCTTAGGGGGGAAAGTATTCCCTCTTTCAACATTGTCTGACTGATTGATTGCTTGATTGATTGATTTTTCAACATTAAGTCTGATTTAACTGAAGGTTTCCATAGATGTCTTTTATCAGGTTATGGAAGTTCCCTTCTATTCCTAGTTTTTTAAGGTTTTTATTACAAAGGCATGTTGAACTTTGTGAAATGCTTCTTTTGTGTCCATTGAGATGATCATGTGGTTTTTGTTTTCTATTAATGTGAAGTATTACATTAATTGATTCTCAGATGTGAAACCCATCTTGAATTCCTAAGATAAATCCCATTTGGTTATTGTACATAATCCTTTTTTGTATGTTGCTAGATCCAATTTGCCAGTATTTTGTTGAGGATTTTTGTGTCTATGTTCATGAGAAATGCTGATCTGTAGTTTTCTTTTGATGTCTTTGTCTGCTTTTGGTATCAATAGTAATGGCTTCAGAGAGTAAGTTGGGAAGTATTTCCTTCTCTCTTATTTTTAAAAGAGTTTGTGAAGAATTGGCTTCAATTCTTCCTTAAATGGTTGATAGAATTCATTAAATTGCTCATGGGCTCTTTTCTGGGGGAAACTAATTCAGTCTCTTTACTTGTTATAGGTCCATCCAGCTCTTAAAAAGAGAAGACCTTTTCTCTTGTTGGTATGTACTCACCCTGGAGGCACAATGCCAACAGCCAAACCTAACTAATCAGTAGTGTCCTTAGGAGCCAGGGCAATATAGAACTGAGACCTGGGAAGGACCAGGCAGGGCCTCAAAGCAACTGCTGGGTCCCTCAGTTGTCCCCTTCTCAACCGTAGGTGACAGTGGATCTGGCATCCTTTGGGCCCTGTGCCCAGAGTGACTCAGCTCTGGAGCTTTCTACCCTTCATTTCTGCCCTGATGGGCACCCAGGGATACAGCCTCAGCTCGCTTTTCCTTGTGGCAGTCTCTCCTTGGGAATATCATTGGAATCACCCTAGTTACCTGGCCTGCATTGTCCTTCTGGCCTTTGTCCACGCAACAACACTGGATGGTTTTCTCCAGGACAACCCACAGAGCAGTGCTTTCCCCTTGGAGGCTCTCTCGTTTTCCCCAGTGTCATGGAATCCCCTCTGAAAGCCGAATCCCTCATAAGCTTTTCTTTAGCCTTCATCCCCTTGCTCTCCTAGCACGTTTATGGGAAATGCCAGGTTCATGCATGTGTTTGTAAGAGGCCCTCGATTTCTGCCCTCATTTTATAAGTGAGAACTCTTCCCACAAGAAGCAGATCACCTACCCTGGCCAGAGCCCCACAGTCCTGGGACTGGGATTTGCATGGCCCTACCCCCAGCAGGGTTCATTAATCACTCCTTTCTGGGCCACCTCCTTCTGGTCTTCTTTTTCAAACACCAAAACTACTATTCATTGATTATTACTTCTGTGGCAAGCCTGTCATCTAATGTTCATGGGAACTGTACTTCATCTCCATATTTATAGAATTTGGGAGGTTAAGGGCCTTGCTTAGGGTTTCATAAGGAATAATACCCAGGGATTGACTGAGTTCCCAGCCCATACTTCTACCCAATATGCCTGAATTTCTCATTGCTTAGGAAGAAAATACACACTTTTCTGTTTACGATAGAAAATAAAAATGAGAGGAGATTCTCCTGTAGAGTCTCTCAGGGCAAACCCTTTATCAGGCTCCTGGTTACTTAGCATAGTGAGTCCCAGGTCGCAGAGTCTGAAACAGAAGGTCGGTCTCAGGTACATGAACCTCATCCCTTTCATTCATTCACTCATTCATTCATTCACTCACTCACTCACTCAATGAAGATTGACTGAATATTAATATGTGCTGGGAAGCATAGTAGGTGCTAGGACCCAGCAGTGATCTATAAACAACATTTCTGTCCTCATGGACCTTCCATTGTAGTGAAGGGACAATATCAACTCTAATGTTATTTTAATAAAAACTCTGAAGATAGATGGAGGATTGTGGAAGAAGGCTATGGTATGTGACGTCAGGGAAAGCATCTCTGGGGATAATATTGGAGCAAAGGCCGCAGTGAAGTGAGGGTATGAAAGGCCTGCAGATTTCTGGGGAAGGAGTTCCTCTGTAGTAGAGGAGGTACCAAGACCTTGGGGTGGGAGCATCTGGGGAACTTTAGGACAAGTGAGGCCAGTGTGGCTACAGCGGAAGGAACACCAGGGAGAGCAGTAGGTGATGCCTTCAGAAGTCAAAGGGAAGCCATATCCTGTGAGGATTGTTGGCCAGAGTGAGAAAGTTTTTCTACCTCCTAAGATCGTTGTAAAATTTTCTTTCAATCTTTAGGCATCTCAGCTTTTCCGTCCATTCCCAGACTCAACTGTTCTTGGACAATGAATAAGCAAACTATTTGTAAGCAGACTTCTCTCTTCCTCTCCATAGGGATTATCCTCCCTGGTTCCTTCCCTTGTGGCCTTAATTACTATTCTGAGCTCTAAAAATCCCCAGAGCCTCCCCGGGCGCCTACAAAATAGGATGTCACGTTGCTCCTCAGCCCCAGGTGGGATGTCCTGCTCTTGGAAGAGAAACAGTCCTCTCCTCTCACCACCTGGAAGACCAAAGACCAAAGACCAAAAACAAGAAGGATAATGAGACCCTCATAAGGAAATAGGAGGTGGGCATTGAGAAATGCTCACTTGAGCTCCTTTTCTATAAAATGGAGAATTTCCTAACAGGTGGAATCCTGGGGATGCTGTGTGCTCATCAAGGTGCACCCTGCTCCCACATGTGAGCAGGGAGCAGAAGGGAAAACAGTTCAAAAGGGGAAATGGTTTGCACAGAACTTTCCCATGTAGGACAACTGGATAGGCACTAAGTAGCCGCTGTTAAGATTTTAATGGCCAAAGGGAGTTGCCTTTAGCTCATTTATTCAGTGAACATATGCTAAATGCTTATTTTGTACCAGGCATTGTGCTTGACCCTGGGAATATGGAGAAGAACAACTTGTAGTGTTTGATGCCACAGCTAGCTCAGAAGAGAGATGCAAGCCCAGCTAACCGTGCTCCGATGAGGTGAGTAATCCCATGGAAACTGGAACTCAGTGTTATGGGAACAAGGAGGAACCAGTTACCTCTGCCTGGTGGGGGTGTATGGGGGGTGGGAGAAGAGCTGGGATAGAAGCCTTAGGGAGAAGAAGAAATAAATGGAATTTTATTGGTCTTAAATGTCACTAGGGGAAAAGAAAAAGAAAGCTATAACTCAGCCACGTCACTGCCCCTTCCTGTTTGTCACAGAACATGCATCTGGTCTTATGGAAAGAGCACTAGACACGGTGTGTCTTAGAACACCTGCCTGTGTCCACAGCCGGCCTTAAGGCCCCAAACGAGTCTATCACTTTCTCTTCTAACTTTGTTTTTACATCAGTAAAGTGAACTCTGAGGTCCCTACCGCATCAAAAATTGTTTATTTAATTCTTCGATTTCCATTTTGTCACAATGGCTTCTCTTTCTTAGCCAGATCCTGTTAACTGTGATTACATAAATGATTCACCCTTAGAATGGCTTATCAAAGCTATTTGGGGGCATATCCAATCTCTGGAAGAATCTCTGAAAAGCTGGGTGTTCCTACGTTTCCCTAAATTCCTGAGAACATGTGGTAACTGCTCTAACTGTACACGGGCTTCCTGCAAGTTAGAGCTTCAACATTTGAATAGACTTCATGTGAAAAGGATCGATTAGATTCTAGAAACACTGGCATTATGACAAGACATTTAAAATTACATTTGCCTATGTGAAGCAGGAGGAGCCGCTTTGAATTCAATTTTAAATGCCTTAAATTTCTAAATGATTTTAGAAGATTTAAAGTTTTAACATTTATTTGCACAAATTTTTCACTGTTGATAGCTTAGGAATATGAGAGATGCCATTAAAAATCTGGATCAGGAGCTGCAAGAGGTCATTTAAAAGATAAAACAGGGGCGCCTGGGTAGCTCAGTTGGTTAAGCATCCGACTTTGGCTCAGGTCATGATCTCCTGGTTGGTGAGTTCCAACCCCACCTGGGGCTGTGTGCTGTCAGCTCAGAGCCTGGAGCCTGCTTCAGATTCTGTGTCTCCCTCTCTCTTTGCCCCTCTCCTGCTCATGCTCTCTCTCTCTCTCTCTCTCAAAAATAAACATTAAAACATTTCTTTAATTAAAAAACATTTTTAAAGAAAAGATAAAACATAAAAATGTTTGCAGCTACAAGGTCAAGTTTTCAGTGAAACTTTAAAAATACTTGATTAGGAAGTAGCAAGAAAATTCTTCAATATTTGTGCTTGCTACTCCCTATTTTATTTTTCTTAAAATTATTAGATAACATAAAGAAATTTTGATTAATTTTTCCATCAAGCTCTACCTAGAAGGCTCACATCCCCTCCCTTTTACCCTAGGATGCCAAATGAATCATATGAAATAAGCATTTTGCAACATTTGAAAAGCACTGGGAAGCATTATTTCAGGGTGTATCACTCTGGGTGGAACTGATTTTTTTTTTTAATTTGTTTTAATGTTTATTTTTGAGAGAGACAGAGCCTGATCGGGGGAGGGGCAGAGAGAGAGGGAGACACAGAATTATAAGCAGCTCCAGGCTCTGAGCTGTCAGCATGGAGCCCGACACGGGGCTCAAACCCACAGACTGTGAGATCATGACCTGAGCTGAAGTTGGATGCTCAACTGACTGAGCCACCCAGGTACCCCTGGAACTGATTGTTTTATTTAATACTCATGCTTTCCCCCACTGATCTGCACAGGTAGCTCTGTCATAGATCAAGTCTCTTCCTACACAGGGGTCTATCTCTGAGCTCTCTGCTCAATTCTATCACTTCTGATCTCTCTCTGCATCAGTATCACGTTATTATTAGCCTTTTCTTAATCCGTCATGTCTGATATCAGGTAAATTCTTCCACATTTCTTTTTTGGGAATATATTCACCTTTTGGGGGGGATATATTCACCTTTTTTTTTTTTAATGTTTATTTATTTTTGAGACAGAGAGAGACAGAGCATGAATGGGGGAGGGGCAGAGAGAGAAGGAGACATAGAATCGGAAGCAGGCTCCAGGCTCCGAGCCACCAGCCCAGAGCCCGACGCGGGGCTCGAACTCACGAACCGTGAGATCGTGAACTGAGCTAAAGTCGGACGCTCAACCGACTGAGCCACCCAGGCGCCCCTCACCTTTTTTTAAGAAAACAGTAGCCTTTATTTTTTGAGCAGCTTCACATTTATTGAAAAATTGAGGGAAAGTTTGGAGAGTTCCCATAATACACCCTGACTTCCACCCCTACTCCAGAGTTTCCCCTTTAACACCTAGCATTAGTGTAATACATTTGTTACAGTTGATGAGCCACTGTTGACACATTAAGTCACTTAGTTTCATTAGAGTATCCCCTTTGTGTTATGCTTCCTAGGAGTTTCGACCAAGGTATGATGACTTGTATCCTCTATTACAGTATCATGCAGAATAGTTTCACTGCCCTAAAACCCCACTGTGCTCCACGTATCCATCCCTCTCTCTTTTCCCCTTAAAACCCTTGGAAACCACTGATCTTTCTACTATCTCTGTAGTGTTGCCTTTTCCAGAGTGTCTAGTTGGAATCATACAGTGTGTAGACTTTTAAGATTGGCTTCTTTGACTTACTAACACGCATTTAAGTTTTGTGGCTTGGCAACTTATTTCTTTTTAGTGCTGAATAATATTCCATTTTATGGGTACACCACAGTTTGTTTATCCATTCACTTACTGAAGGATATCTTGATTGCTTCCAGGTTTTGCCAGCTATGAATAAAATTTCTGTAAACTTTCTTATAAAGGTTTTTGGGTAGATAGTAAGTTTTCAACTCATGTGGGTGAATATTTATCTGATTTCTCTTAAGAAGTGCAATTACTAGATTATATAGTAACAATGTTTAATTTTGTAAGAAACTGCCAAAGTGTCTTCCAAAGTGGCTATACTATTTTGTATTCCCACCAGCAGTGAACGAGAGTTCCTGCTGTTCCACATTCTTGCCACAATAAGGTATTGTCAGTGTTTGGGATTTTCCACATCCCAACAGGTGTGCAGTGGTATTTTGTTGTTTTATTTTGCAATTCTCTGATGACATATGTTATTGAACATTTTTTTCATATGCTTATTTGTGATCGATATATCTTCCTATGTATTCTTCTTTAGAATTTTTATCCATTTTTAATTGGGTTGGTTGTTTTTTTATTGTTTGCTTTAAAGATTTCTTTGGGGGCGCCTGGGTGGCGCAGTCAGTTAAGCGTCCGACTTCAGCCAGGTCACGATCTCGCGGTCCGTGAGTTCGAGCCCCGCGTCAGGCTCTGGGCTGATGGCTCGGAGCCTGGAGCCTGTTTCCGATTCTGTGTCTCCCTCTCTCTCTCTGCCCCTCCCCCGTTCATGCTCTGTCTCTCTCTGTCCCAAAAATAAATAAAAAAACGTTGAAAAAAAAAAAATTAAAGATTTCTTTGTGTGTGTGTGTATATATGTATATATATACATATATATATGTATGTATATATGTATATATATATATACATACACACACACACAAAGAAATCTTATATATAAATGTATATAATACATTATTATATATTATATTATTATATATATTGATGTTTATTTTGAGAGAGAGAGTGTGTGAGCAGAAGAAAGAGAGAGAGAGAGAGAGAGAGAGAGAGAGAGAGAGGGAGAGAATCCCAAGCAGGCTCCACGCTGTCAGCTCAGAGCCTGACGTGGGGCTCTGGGATCATGACTTGAGATGAAACCAAAAGTCAGATGCTTAACCTACTGAGCCACCAAGGCACCCCTGTATATTTTGGATATGTGTTGTCAAAGATTTGCTCCCAGTCTGTAGCTTTCTTTTCATTCTCTTAAAATCATTTTGTCAAGTTAAAACAAAAACAAAAACACCTTGTTAGGATTTTAATTTAGAATTACATTGATTCTATAGATCATTTTGGGGAGAAATGGCAGCTTTACTGTATTGAATCTTCTGGTCCATGACATTTATTTAGATTTTTTTTAATGTCTGTCAATAAAATTGTATAATTTCCTTCATTCAGGCTTTACAAACATTTTGGTAGATTTTCCTTAAGTATCTTATTTTTTGTTGGTATTTTTCTGGAAATGTTCTATTTTTTTAAAGTTTATGTTTAGTAGTTTGTTTCTGATGTCTAGAAATATAGTTGACTTTTATATATTGATGATAACCTTGCTAAATTGTCTTCTTAATTCAAACAATTGATCCTTAGATTATTTTAGGATTTTCTTGAATCTTCTACGAATAATTATTGTTTTGTTTCTTCCTTTCCAGTCTATATTTTTAATTTTCTTGTCTGAATGGTGATGGTGATAGCAGGCATCGTGGGTTTTAAGAAAATCTTTTTATTGTTGCCATATTAAATATGATACTTATGATACTTAAGTGTTTTTATTATTTTTTAAACTATTTTTTTAAAGTTTATTTATTTGTTTTGAGAGAAAGAGAGAGAGAGAGCCCACAAGCAGGGAAGGGGCAGAGAGAGAGCGAGAGAGGGAGAATCCCAAGCAGACTCTGCACTGTCAGTGTGGAGCCAGACGCTGGGCTTGAACTAACAAATTGTGAGATCATGACCTGAGCTGAAATCAGGAGTCAGACTCTTAACAGACTGAGCCACTCAGGTGCCCACTTATTATTATTATTTTTTAAGTTTTTTATTTAGTTAAGCATTCTCCAAACCCAGCGTGGGGCTTGAACTCTTGACCCCTAGGTGAAAAATCACAAGCTCTTCTGACTGAGCCAGCCAGGCACCCCAATGCTAAAGTGTCTTTATGTATGCTTTTATCTGCTGAAGGATATTCCTTCCTGTTCCTGATTTGCTAGTGGGCTTAATATGAAAATAAATATTGAATTTTATTGAATTATTTGCAGCTAAAGACAATTTTTTTAGTTTTGTTGCCTGCAGAAATCTCATGTAACTCAAGAGTAAACCTCTAAGCTGAAATATGCCTGAAATGGCCTCTGTTGGGGTGGAATACTCAGTGCATCATCCAAGAAACCCAGGTCACTTAGGATTATTAAAAAAAAAAAAAGTTCATTGATTGATTGAGATAAAATCTTTGATTATCCCCCCTTTAAGCAGGCAGTTAGCCAATTACTGGAAATCATGACTTCTCTTAAACAGTATACAACTTCAAGCACGTTCCTTGGTACAAAATTAAAACCACAAGTATATTGTATTTCCAGAAGGTTTGTCTAGGAAATATTTGGTTCAAAGGCATAGAACAGCCAAATGCAGTACCCTCAAATTTAGAAAGGACAGTTACTTTATCTGCTCTGGCAGGATATATCCCCCCTACCCCACCCACCAGTGTACCCATATTAAAGATGCAAGTCCCAACAATATGGAGAGAGGGTAAGGAAGAGAAAACAGGAAGACAGTGCCAATTATGAGATCCCCTAGTGATAGAGCATAGTGTCACCCAACATCAAAGCAAAGTGAATGTTATCTGTGAGCCATTGGAGGCATTGTTATAATCTTAGAATCAGATTTGTTTGTATTAGAATCCTTTCATTTTCTTTTTGTTGTTTACCGTATGCTACATTCACTGAAATAGTAGCTTCACTCTTTGTATGAGTATAAAATAGGTATTCCTTCACATTTATTTCCTTGTAAGGTTTATACCAAGTTTTTCCTGACTCCTTTGGCTACTGTGTAGGAAATTGTTCTTAGGCATTTTGTTTTGCTAGTTGATTTGCATTAGTTTTTGTAAAACATAGTTGGCATCATTTCGCGTTGTGACTTACTTTTGGCTTCTGGGATTCATTGGAAGTGGTGTTGATATTAATTTATACAGTATTCCGTGTGGGATGTGGGATTTCATTTACCAGTAAATTTGTTTTGTTTTGTAGCCTACTTGGTACCAAAAGTCACTAATGTGTTTCTTTTTAACCATCTGATTTTTTTTCAGGATTAGTAGAATATTATTGTATAACTATAACCAATGATTTTCATCTGGACTCCTGTATATAGCATACTGTATCTACAGAACCACATTAAAATCTCTTTAAAACAAGTGAAATGAGGGGGTGGCTGGGTGGCTCCATCAGTTTAGCTGTGCTGACAGCTCAGAGCCTGGAGCCTGATTCGGATCCTGTGGCTCCTTCTCTCTCTCTCTCCCCTCCCCTGCTCGTGCTCTGTCTCGCTCTCAAAAATGAATAAACATTAAACAGACTATCTTTAAAAAACAAACAAGTGAGATGAAAACTATTTCAATTTTTTCCTCTACGTTTCCCTCCAAAATTTGCTTGTAAAATTGGCCTCTTAGCTACCAGTGAATACAATATTTATTGACATTTCATTGGATGCCAGCTTTGTGCTTTGGTCTTCATATCCTTATGAACGGTTTAAGCAGAGCTTGTACAGCATTCTCAGGAAATGTTTTTTTGGTCTGGGCCAGTCCTCGGAAGCCAGTTGCTGAAGCCAGGGGGCACAAGCAAAAACCCTGTGGTCTCCTGATCCCCTGCCCATCAGCACCTCTACAATGGACAATGAACCTACAGGGGAAAGGAAACAGAAATCTGGGTAGTGTTTGTTTTCAGTGTCAGGGAATGACATCACTACCAGAGATTATGACAAGATTATTGGAGAAGCTGGTGGGTGGGCTTGGATTTACAGCACAGAAAGGTCAGACCTTGGTTAACAGGCCACATCATTAGAGCACAGAGAACACTATATGTATGTTTTAAAAGTAGGAAATATTAACACTTTTATGAGCTTCATGTGAACTTGGTAATGTGTGTCAAGGCCAAAAAGTGTGCTTTCTGTAAAATTTACATGATGTGCTAGGGCCAATTTTTTCTTTTATTCTAAATCATGATAATAATATTCTCCCCGCCCCCCCCCCCCCAGTGGGTTGGCCCAGGCTCTTCCTTGGTTAAAATCAGTGAGTTGGGGTTTGGCCAGTTTTTTCTTTTGTTTCCACGGACTCTAAACAGTCCGTCATTCCTGGATCTCACAATTATAAGAGCACAGATAACAAATGACTTGGAAATGTCTAGTATGGACTAAAAGGTGAATCAGTGATGATCACTCTCCATAAGGGTCTGTATACAGGGTGGGCTAGGGAGAACAGGGCAAGGGCTTGGTGTGTCATCAAGGCGGGGGCTCTGGAGCACCTGGGTGACTCTTTGAGTTAAACGTCCAACTCTTGATATTGGCTGAGGTTCATGAGATTGAGCCCCAGGTCCGGCTCTGCGCTGCCAGTGCAGAGCCTGCTTGGGATTCTCTCTCGCCCTCTCTCCCACTTGCGCTCTCTCTCTCTCTCTCTCTCTCTCTCTCTCTCCATAAATAAATTAACATTAAAAATATAAAAATACGAGGGCTTTAATGAGCCAGATTCTCCTCACATTGAGTATATTCTCAAAGTAAACTGGTTGTTAAGGATCCTCTGATCTTCTTCAGGACCGCAAGAGACCAATTGAAGTTATTACTTTGAAAGCAGGAAAACATAATACGATTTTCATGACAAGCTAGCACTATTGGTTAATTCCTATGCTAGAATGAATGGCATTTGGGACTTTGTGCAAAACAGAGATTAACCATGGGTTTAGTACCATATTTGTCTGAGATACCACCACTGGATGGCAGTAAAAATCCTTGGATTTCTCTCTATTCTTTTTCTTTCTTTTCTTTGTTCTTTTCTTTCTTTTTTCCCCCTTCTCATTAACTAGTCCTGCTTGTCCACTTAAAAATGCCATGCTTTTAGAATTAACTTTTGCCAGAACACCTTAATGTGAAATGGCTATGACATGTTGTGCTCAAGTTCAAGGTGAAAAAAAAAAAAAAAAAAGAAGAAGGAAAAACAATTATGTGTATTGTGATCAAAACAGTATAAGGAAATTTGTATGACCACAAAGTCAGGCAATTTCCCCCATTAGTTAAGGTCAATATTTAGTCATTATGTCATTTTAAAATCAAATTAGGTCCAAAGGGATGAGATATTGATTAAACAAAGTCTCATGGGGACTTCAGACTTCTAAATACTAGGGAGAATGATGGTCTCAAAATAAAGATACAGGAGTTATCTTTCCACTGTTTACCCTCAGAATTAAATGAAAGGTTATATAGTCCCCAGAGTGGGCTTTCAAAAGAGGACTCACAGAGACACATCTACAGAGTAGGGCTGAGTGTTGGGAATATAACAGCACCCACTATGGACAAGGCCCCTGCTTCCATGGAGCTCAGATGTTCCCTGACTTATCTGGTTGTCCAACCTACAATCTGAAAGGCACCCTTCCCTCCCCCGCACCCCATCCCCCACAGTCAGTCATTAGCAGGTATTATTAAACTTTTTTTTTAAAGGTTTGTTTATTTTTGAAAGAGAGACAGAGTGTGAGCAGGCGAGGGGTAGAGAGGGAGGGAGACACAGAATCCAAAGCAGGCTCCAGGCTCCGAGCTGTCAGCAGAGAGCCCATGGCAAGGCTCAAATTCACTAACTGTGAGATCATGACCTGAGCCAAAGTCAGAGGCCCAGCCACATGAGCCACCCAGGCACCCCAGTAGCAGGTATTATTGATTCCACATCCTACCTATCTCTGGATTCCATCCACTTCCCATCTCTGTCATTTGCACTGCTATGGTCTAAGCCATCTCCCCGTCTTCACAGTCCATCCTGACTGGTCTGCCTGCTCCTATGCTCGCCACCCTGCAATCATTCTCTGCCTGGTAGCCAGAGAGATGTTTCAAAAATATAAACCTGATCAAGTCAGTCCCCTGCTGAAAACCATTCAGTGACCTGACTTTGTCTTCCAGTTAAATCTCCACGTGTCCTCCGCTGACCTCCTCAGGCTCACCTCATGCCATCTCCAGTCACCAGTTACCCGCTCCCACTTAACTTATTTTAATTCCATGATGGTAACTCCCTCTTTCTTCCTTTAGGACTTTCCCATAGCCTGTTCTTCTTGCTTGGAATACTCCCTCCTTCTTATCAATACTTCTTCATCTAAGTGGTCCTTCAGGTGTCAGCTGTCACTTTTCTAAGGATACCTTCCTTGACCCAGCTAACTAGGTTAGGCCCTCTTTGCATGTTTTCTTTTGATACTCTGTACTTCCTCTCTCATTAACACTCATCACATTTTATTTTATTGAAATTATTTGTTTCATGTTGACCTTTCCCATGATGGTAATAGTTCTAAACCCTGGGGAGTTAAAACAACAATAACCGAAAAACAAACAAAACAAAAAACAAAAACAAAAACAAAAAACTGAAACCACTAATACCAATACCCTACCAAGCAAATCAACTACTAGGACTTAGGTAAGCTCTGGTCATCCTATTTTTGTAACTTTTCATTTTGATATAAAACAAACTTACAGAAAAGAAGGATATAAATAACTCCCCTGTATTTTCTACCCACATTTCCCAATGTTACATTTTACCCTGTTTTCTTTAATCTTTAACTCTCTCTGACCTTCCACCTCTTCATGTACAATTTTTTCTAAATTATTTCAAATTAAGTCATAGATATCTTACATCTTTACCCCTATTTACTTCAGTGTGTTTCCTAAGAACAAGGACATTATCTTATATAAACTCAGTATGTGGTCAAAACTCAGGAAATTTAACATTGACACAGTCCTATTATCAAAGGAGTTCATATTCACATTTCATCAGGTATCCCAATGATGTTGTTGAAGGATGGGTATCCCAGGAAACAGACTCTGGGATGGAGAGCAGCGTGCAGGAATTTTACAGCGAGCGCTCTTAGGATCAACACTGTAGAAGGGAAGAGAAAGAAGCAGTCAATATTGGAGAGAGGAAGAAATTGATGCAGTCTCAAAAAAGACTAGGCCAACTTTGGGAAGCCCTGAAGCTCTGCTGAGCTCTCAGTGTTGTCCTGAGATAAGATGAGGGATCTGACTTAGTAATACACTGACCAGTTATTGGATCTGAGCCGCTCTGGGGAAGGAGGCATGTCTTTGCACAAGGCAGAACTGTCCAGCCTAGGGTCATTTCTGAGGACTGTCAGCCAATCACACTCTCAGTGGGTGAAGGAATAAGCCCTTCGTTTCAGTCTTAAAGCAGTCAGAATGGCACATCACAGCTTCTGCTCTGATCTACCATTTGTGCTACTTTGACCCAACTCTCCCTGTCAGTTCTGGGAAGAGTTCCTCCAGGATCCTGTCGGACCTCTTTCCTAGAAGAAACAGATAAGAAGGTTAGCAGGGTAAATGGCAGCCCCAGGTAGAAGCAGTTGGAGCGCAAGCAACTGGGGCTACAATCGCTCTCCACCGTCTACCACCAATTCTAGATTGCCTCCTTCTCAGCCACCATCCTTGCTGAGTAGATGGCTTGCTTACTTGTTGGCCTCTGAGCTCCTGATCTCCATGCCCTTCTTCAACACAACTGTTGTGTTTGTTCATTTATCATCAAGATGAGCAAGGAAATATCAAGAGGCATCCCATTGGATCACCAGGATGCCATCATTTTCTTTTCTGTCCCATCATGTAACAGCAACCCTCCTCCTTCTGAAGATCAGGATCCTCACTGCAAGCTGGCCTGTGGGTGGCAGATTCAGAATCCCATGTGAATGTCTGTTTTGTTGGACCTGCCAGGGTTACAAGTTGTGTTTCCCAGGAAGCCGACTCTGAGATGGAGATCGGCATACAGGAACTAGGTTAGGGAGTGTTCTTGGGACCAGTGCCTATGGAAGGGAAGGGAGGGAAGCAGAACTGGGCAGAAGAAGAAAGTGAGTCATAATGCAGTCTCAACAGACTCGCTGTCTCATTATGATCTTGTAAAGTTCTGGTTTTAAAAGTTTTCATTAAAACTAACATCAGTGACATCAGGTGGCATGATGTGCGGCTCCCATATCAGTTTCTTTGCTGCCCTGCCTGGAGAATGAAGCATCTGGTAAAATCACGGAGAGGAGCATCCCTATCAAGGTTTCCCAAAGTCTTCCTTTATTTCCTCTGCAGGAATACCTTTCATTCTTCTGACTTCAGTGGTTATACTTCAACAGTTTTCCCAGAAATCATTGCTTTTATTTATGAAATCATTTATCATTGGGATAGTCTTTGGTAGGATTTTTCTTTAAAAAGCCTCAGGGGAAGCAGTTCTTCAGGAATGTAACCATCAAAAAAACAAAACAAAACAAAACAAAAAAAACAAAAACAGAATCTAACAAATCCCATAAGCTGAGACATGTTACAAACATTTGCACTTTCACCCAAATGCATGGCCAATACTAAGGAATCTGTTTTAATATTTGTTTCTTCATATCTTCAGCAGTGTTTTCTATGTGACTTTCCAGAAAATTTGCTGACAAAGGAATGCCTTTTAGTTTGTTAGTCTTTTGTTTTACAATTATTTCAGCATTTTTTTTTCCTTAAACTCCTGCAGGATGAACCAGGGACCCTGAGGGTTTGTGGCTTTTTTGTTCCTCATTACAAAGTGAAAAACCTCAAAAGAAGCTTCTTTAGAAAAGCAATTATCTGTATATTTTGTGAGCTTTGTCAAGAACTGGGTTTGTGCCACATTATTTTATTTTTTATTTTTGCAATTCTGTGAAAAGCCTTAATGGTTTTAAGATTTAATATAATGTTAATTATATATCAGAGTTCCGAATTACTTTCAACGTCTCTGAAAAACTAAAGTTTGTCTTCCTGTTCTGGGTGCTTAGCTTTTAGTTGTCTTGCTCATCACCAAACTTCCTGTTATTACTCGGTATCTCAAGACATAATATGCTAGCCAATTAAGAGAGAGTTTTACCATTAATGGCAGTGGATGTAAATCCGTATTTCAAATGGCCTTCTTGATAGTTTTGTAATTGAAGGCGTTATTTACCCATAGTGTGGCTGATGAAGTCTTTGTAGTCCGAGTAGACGGGTTTGCTCTGCCATTTTCTTTACATTCATTTTGATTTTATCTTTCTTTCGCCTGCAGGAATCTTTTTAAAACATTTTTCTCCAATATGAATGTTGCCTTAGGTAAAATGAGAGAATTTCTAAAATCTTTCTGGGCACACATTAATGGAAATGTCTGAAGACATTCTAGAAGCAATCAATTGACTAAGACAGCATGGGCATCCCTTTGGAACTTTTTCCTCCATAGAATATTTTAAAACCACAGAGGCTGGGGAACTGTAATTATAGCAATTAGCTTATCCTGATTGACATAACAACAGTAAAAAGTTTGAAGAGTATGAGCTCCTGTTAAGTTGGAGCTCTCCTTTCTGAACTTGTGCAAGTGGTTGTTTTGGACGATGCATTTACGTTGGCTCCAATTAACTTCACCTCTCCCATTTGCCCCTTTACTTTAGCCTGTCAAGATCTTTTGAGATTCTGATTCTGTCATCCAGTATGATTGCTGTCTCTTTCAAGTTTGCATACCTTCTACATCCTTAGTCAAGGCCTTAACACAAATTTTAAGAAGGATATCTCTTTAAGACAAAACCAAAACAAAACAATAAAACAACTTCCTTTTGCTCCCGTTGCTCAGCCCCTCTTGGGGCTGACAATGGCAGGATGGGTTAGTCTGTAGTCTCCACGGGGTTTCCTGCCAGGGGACTTCTGCACTTCAGAATCAGGCAAAAATCAAACAGCGCATAGAGTACTTTGTTCTCATAGGCCTCCTGCAGATAAGAGCTGGAGATCTTGAGATTTCCCTCCCCCCATGTTCCTAATCATCAGTCCTGCTCCCATTTTATCACTTGCTCATGACTCCCTTCTATAAGAGACATTTGAATAAAAAGTCTTCCTCATATTTATATTTTACTGATTCTCTTCCCCCCCGCTACCCGCCCCCCCCGCCCTGCCCAGCTAGGCAACAAGACTTCATCTTTTTCACTGATATGTCAAACACATTTTCCAAATGGTCTGAAACCAGGAAGAGAGAAGGAAGAAAGAAAGATTCTAGGATGATGTTAGATTTCTGGTTTGGGTGGCTGTGTCGAAGGGAGCTAGTGCTTTGTACCTACGTCCCATGGGGAAAATTAAAAAGAAATGGAATCCAATCTTGGACGTGGTGAGTTTGAGATGCCTGGGAACAGTCACATGGAGATGTTGAGATTCCATGATATAGACCAGTCTGAAGCTGAGAAGCCTCTGTGATGAGTACCTGACAATGTTCAGATAGCAATTCTGAGTACACACTGATCAAGTGCTCTCACGACTTTGGCCTCAAGGCAGTTTTTGTCCTTGGAGTAGATGTGGTGGGCTAGGGAAGAGCCATGAGACCAAAAGGACTATTTTCCATGTTTCTCTGATACTATGATCATAGACAAAACACACTAGGAATCATTTTGCAAACTTCCCTTGGAAGTTACCAACCCCAAATCTAGACAATTTATGTCCACTTTGCTGGGATTTTTAAGCCAGTCCAACAGCCTACCCCCTGATAATGAGTTATGCCCCATAGCAATGTAGTCCTTTGGGGGTGGAGTGGGTTAATAATCAATCATCTTCATAGCAATTACCCTGAACCTTCTATCTTGTTCCTGCCTTACTGTTATTTTGATTCTGTCTCTGCCCAGTTTCAACCTTCTGGTGTTTTATGATTACTTCTCCAAAGCCTGTATCTTGTCCTCACATTTGGTATTTGTGCTTAGTCTCCCTGGTATTTAAACCTCAGTTAAGTTACTATCACAGATTATTTTTGAAAGGAACACTTCTATATCAGCCAAGATCCATTGAAGAGGCAAAAACCACACCAGATATGTGACCAGGGGAATTTTAATATAAAGAATTGCCTGCATCTATACTTTGGCTCATGTAAATAATGCTGCTATAAACATAAGCATGCATGTATCCCTTTGAATTACTGTTTTCATTTTCTTTGGATAAATACCCAGTAGTGCAATTGTTGGATTATATGGCAGTTTTATTTCTAACTTTCTGAGAAACCTCCATACTGTTTTCCAGAGTGGTGGCCCTAGTTGGCATTCCCACCAACAGTGTTAAGAGGGTTCCCCTCTCTCCACATCCTTGCCAACACGTGTTGTTTATAATGTTTTTGATTTTAGCCATTCTGATAGGTGTGAGGTGATATCTCACTGTAGTTCTGTTTTGCATTTCTCTGATGATAAGTGATCATGGGCATCTTTTCATGTGTCTGTTAGCCATCTGGATGTCTTCTTTGGAGAAATGTCTGTTCATGTCTTCTGTCCATTTTTTAATTGGATTATTTGATTTTTAGGTGTTGAGTTTTATAAATTCCTTATAGATTTTGGATACTCACCCTTTATCCGATATGACATTTATAAATATCTTCTCCCATTGTGTAGGTTACCTCTTAGTTTTGTTGATTGTTTCCTTCTCTGTACAGAAGCTTTCTATTTTGATGTAGTCCCAATAATTTATTTTTGCTTCTGTTTCCCTTGCTTCAGGAGACATATCTAGAATAAAGTTGCTATGGCCAATGTCAAAGAGGCTGCTCCCTGTGTTTTCCTCTAGGATTTTGATGGTTTCCTGTCTCACATTTGGGTCTTTCATCCATTTTGAATTTATATTTTGAATTCAGGAGACATATCTAGAATAAAGTTGCTATGGCCAATGTCAAAGAGGCTGCTCCCTGTGTTTTCCTCTAGGATTTTGATGGTTTCCTGTCTCACATTTGGGTCTTTCATCCATTTTGAATTTATTTTTGTGTATGGTGTAAGAAAATGGTCCAGTACCATTCTTCTGCATATTGCTGCCCAGTTTTCCCAGCACCATTTGTTGAAGAGACTGTCTTTTTCCTATTAGATGTTCTTTCCTGCTTTGTTGAAGATTAATTGACCATATAGTTGTGGGGTTATGTCTGGGTTTTCTTTCCTGTTCTGTTGATCTATTTGTCTACTTTTGAGACTGTACATACTGTTTTGATTACTATAGCTTTTTGTAATGTGACTTGAAATAAGTCAGAGAATGACAAATACCATATGATTTCACTCATATGTAGAATTTAAGAGACAAAGCAAGCGAGCAAAGGGTAATAAAGAGAGAGAGAAAGAGAGAAACCAAGTCTTTTTTAAAAAATGTTTATTTATTTTTGAGAGAGAGAGAGAGACAGACAGACAGACAGACAGATAGCATGAGTGGGGCAGGGGCAGAGAGAGAGAAGGAGACACAGAATCTGAAACAGGCTCCAGGTTCTGAGCTGTCAGCACAGAGCCAGACGCGGGGCTCGAACTCGGGAACGGCGAGATCATGACCTAGGCCGAAGTCAGACACTTAACCGACTGAGCCACCCAGGCGCCCCAAAACAGAGTCTTAACTATAGGGGACAAACTGGTGATTATGAGAGGGGAGGTGGGCAGGGGGGATGGTTTAAACAGGTGATGGGGATCAAGGAGTACACATGTTATGAGGAGGACTGGGTGTTATACAGAACAGTGACTCACTGTTTTGTATACCAGAAACTAGTATTGCACTGTATGTTAAGTAACTGGAATTAAAATAAAAACTTAAAAGATAAAATAAAAAAAAAGAATCACCTGTAGAGCTAAAACAATCTCTGAGGATGTGGTATTGGTCCACAGGGGCTGGTGTCTCTGAAGGGGTATGGTTATGTACCCTGGTTATGGAAGTGGGACGTAATTGAAAAGTGGATTCAGCTGTTGCTGGGGGAGGTGGTGCCTCTGGTGGGGTGAGAAGCTCTGCTGAGGTGACATCACAGGGGTAGGGACAGGAAGCAGCGAGTCCTTGCAGGCTCTTTTGAGTGCCCCCTACAGACCCTCAAAGGAATCCAGCTGGAAAAACAGAAATGCCTTTTGTAGTTTCATTGCCAGCAGCACAAAGCAGGGTATGGAAGAGCGTTTGGACTTAAAAGATAAAAACTTAAGATTGTACACCCTCACTCTACAACTCTAGCCCTAACCCTGACCACTTGGCCAGCTCCTCCTCCTCCTCCTCCTCCTCCTCCTCCTCCTCCGCTAACCCCTCCCCACCACTATCACCAGTGGCAAATGACATTTTTAACATTTCCCACTTCGGTTCTCAGAGACTCTGCCCTTTTCCGGGCAGTGGTGAGCAAACTGTTAGCATCACCCCCGTTCCCAGTGCCGTGATGCTGCAGGAGTAACTTACAGAGTCTTCAGACAGGAACCCTCCTAGCTCATATCAGCATGGTGATGGCAGACACTAGCTCTCTGCTACTGCATCTTTTACCCACCTCCATGCCCTTCTTCAGAAAAACTTGTTTTTTTCCTGGAATCTTGAGGGTTTTCTTAAGCAGTTTGTTATTCTCAGGCTCTGGTCTGGTTATCGAATGCTGCATAATAAATCACCCCAAAACTGAGTGGCTTAAAATAACAAGCACTTGTTGTCCCTAATGGCTTCAGTGGGTCAGAAGTAGAAGCAGCTTGGCTGAGCATTCTGGATTGGGGTGTCTCCTGACCCTGTCATCAGGTGGTGGCTGAGGCTGGTGTCATCTTGAAAGATTCTGGCACCTGGACTGGGGAGACTCAAATAGTTGGGGGCAGGAACAGTTGGAACTCCTTTGGTCTCTTTCTGTCTCTCTCTTTGTCTGTGTGTGTGTGTGTGTGTGTGTGTGTGTGTGTGTGTGTGTCTCCATGTGGTTCTTCCACATGGTGGTCTTAGAGTATCTAGATTTGTTATATGGTAGCTGAAGGTTCCTAGAGCAATTGTCCCCTAAGAAGCCAGCAGAAAACGTCCTTCCTTTTTTAAATTTCACCTGGGAGGTCATGCATTGTTACTTTTGCCACATTCTGTTTTATCAAGGCAATCTTAGCCACTCAGACCTCCATGTATCTCCCTGCCTACCCTATGCTTCTCAGCCTTTGGATCCTAACCACATCTAGTTCTTACCGGGATGCTTTCATGCTCACGAGGAGAAACCGCCTTACTCTCACAGAGCATCTTCACTGTGTTACACAGTACAGGACCCATGCCCTTGCCCAATGGCTCTGCTGGGTTTCTGAGTCTCCACTGACACAAACTTGTGTTGAGAATTCTTCGGACCCTCCACCTCCCGAGCAGAAGAACCAATGCCCTTTTTAATGAAGAAGAATGCTAGCTCCTCCCTGCTGACTACTGCCTCTAGAGAATTCCTCTCCAGACCCATATCCATTTTCTAATCAGTGACGCTGAGACCTACTCTCTGGCACCTGAATCTCCATAAAATTATACGTTTAGAAAGTAGAGAACATTGTCTGGGTCTTGGAGAGCAATAACTCAATTCTGTCTCTGTGCCAAGTAATGGTTGTGGTCTTTGCATTTCCGCAAGCATTTCCCTAGGCATTTCCTGAACGTTGGTAAGCAGGATACTAGACGAACTCATGGGCCTGTATGATGCCATGCTTCCAGACAAGTATTTCATGGAGCTTCCAAACACTTTTCACATGTCCGTACATTAAAAATATTCTTTGAAAAATAATAACATGTGTGGCCTACTGGGGCAAACAGAAGATCCTGCTCTTCTAGGAGACAGCCGACCTCAAACCCCACCCAGCCTCCTGTCCAGAGGGCTGAGGGCATCTCTTGCTTGGTAACCTGAAAGCCATTCTTGGTGCACTTGATAGAAAGTGGCATTGGGCTGGGCCAGCTGTAACAAATTACCACACACTGGGTACCTTAATGTAACGGAAGTTTATTCTCTTTGTTTTGGAGGCTAGACATCTGAAATCAAAGTGTTGGCAGGGCTGTGCTTCCTCTGAAGGTTCTATAGGAGAATCCTTCCTTACCTCTTCCTACCTTCTGGAGGCTCCAGACGTTTCTTGGTGTTCGTTGAGTTGTTTGTTGCTACATCACACCAGTCTCTGCCTTCATCTTCATAGTGAGTTTATCTCTGTGTGTTCTCTTCTCTTCTTAGAAGGACACCAGTCATTGGATGTAGGTCCAGTCTTAAATCCAGGATGATTTCATCTTGAGATTCCCAAAAATTACATCTGCAAAGACGCTATTTTTAAATACAGTCATTCTGAGGTTATTAAACCTATTAAAATAAGGTTTGTTTTTAAATAACCTCATTCTGAGGTTCTGGGTGAACATGAATTTTGTGAGTATATGATTCAGACTCAGATCAGTAGATCAGAAATGGGATTCTGAAGCTAATTTCTGTTCAGCTAATGCAGTTCATGATTTTAGTCTTGGTAGAAACTCCCTGTTCAGGCCATCAGGTAATTCCCAGATTTTTCTAGACCTAGAACTTCATTCCTGAGCTTTCTTACTCTTCATGTCCTGTTAACCAACCCAAGAAGGAGAAGAGTTATCTTTGCTTAGATTCCAGCCATCAGGCCTGAATTCTGAGAACTGAAAATTTGTCATCTTTATTTTGGTCTACTTTGATCTAGAGTTTCCCCCAGTCTTTGGGGCCAATGCCTTTGGTACCGAATGGGAATGAATGGCAGGCTCTGGATCCCCACTGTTTTGCCTGTCAAGATCCCTCCCCACTTTC
This sequence comes from Neofelis nebulosa, assembly GCF_028018385.1. Lineage (NCBI taxonomy): Eukaryota > Metazoa > Chordata > Mammalia > Carnivora > Felidae > Neofelis > Neofelis nebulosa. The sequence goes on from NC_080790.1 coordinate 27,486,200, forward strand.
CTCTCCAGCAGTCAACCTCTCTGACTCTAGGGATGGTCATGAGACAGCCTGGGCCAGTCCTATGACCTCATCTGTGGTCACAGTGATTTTTATAAGAAGTGGGCTTGGTACTCAAGCCAGTCAGAGTGCTGCCACAGAAGTTCTGTCAAGGGAAGTGCAAGAAGGGAGCTCCTTTTCTCTCTGGTCACTGTGAAGATATGAGCCCAGAAGCACCACATTTCTAGTCTCAAGGAGAACCCAATCCGAGAGTTTGAAGTAAAGGTTTTAGCCAAAGAAAGAGCCATGGTGATGCTCCAGCGTTGGTTTCCAGACACTCTAAAGGCCCCTTGTATTGCAGAGGTCTGACAATGTTTATTGTAATGTACATGCCTGACATTAGGCTTTTGATTGCAGAGCCATCTACTTCAAAAACAGCCAACTCCAGTAAACATACTGCTAGCAAGACAACTGGAAAAAGAGGCCATCCCACCCATGAAGTTTCCTTTTTTCAGAACCCTTAACTCCAATAAAAGCAGAACCCCAGGTCTTTGCATGCTCTCTCTCTACCCATAATCTTGCTCTGTGGCCCCAGGTTTGACATGAACTCTCCAGACCTTGTGAGTGGTAAACGTTGTTGTTGTTGTTGTTGTTGTTGTTGTCGTTGTTTTTCCAGAACTCCCTAATGGTCATTGCTAAGGTGTGTCTTGCAGTCATAATAAGAACCACATGGGCCAGTCCAGCCACAACATTGACTCCAAAATGGGAAATGTCTATGGGGCGTCTGGGTGGCTCAGTCAGTTGAGCATCTGACTTTGGCTCAGGTACTGATTTCACAGTTTGTGAGTTAGAGCACCACATCAGGCTTTGCGCTGATAGCATGGAGCCTGCTTCAGATTCTCTCTCTCCCTCTCTCTGTGCCTCTCCCCCACTAGTTCTCTCTCTTTCTCTCTCTCTTTCCCTCTCTCAAAAATAAATAAATATTTTTTAAAAATGGGAAATGTCTATGGGGGCTTGCCTTGGCCCAGGCAGTGCACCCAGGCATTACATCATTAGACTTGCTATATCAAGACATACCTGGAATTTTTTTTTTCACTTGCAAGGGCACAGAAGATAATAAAACAGATTTAATGGAATTTTCTAATACTTAAAAAACCGTATTTAAATATAAATATGTCACCTTTAAGGGCCAGACTTCCTGTGATGAAAAATCTGGTGCTTGGGGTCTACATCATTTAAGACAAAGCAAAAATGAGCCTGTCTGCCTGCCTTCCTTCCTTCCTTCCTTCCTTCCTTCCTTCATTTCTTCCTCCTCCCTCCCTCTCATACTCTCCCTTTCTCCCTTTCCCTCACACCCTCTCCACCCCATTTTTTTCTCTCTCTCCCTCTTCCTTCCTTCCCTCCTCCATTCTTCTTCCTTCCTTCTTCCTTTCCTTTCCTTTCCTTTCCTTTCCTTTCCTTTCCTTTCCTTTCCTTTCCTTTCCTTTCCTTTTCTTTCTTTCTCTTTCTTTCTCTTTCTCTTTCTTTCTCTTTCTCTTTCTTTCTCTTTCTCTTTCTTTCTCTTTCTTTTCTTTTCTTTTCTTTTCTTTCTTTCTTTCTTTCTTTCTTTCTTTCTTTCTTTCTTTCTTTCTTTCTTTCTTTCTTTCTTTCTTTTCTTTCTTTCTTTCAATTCCACCTATATTATGGGCAAGACAGCCAAACTAGCTGAGAAAAATTTCCTATCCTGCACATTTAAACAATAGGGGGTGGCAGAAACCACTTTGCAGGCATTCTGATAACAAAAGCAAGGACACAACTTGTCACAATTGTTAATAGCAATAACCATTACAACCATTTATTGACTGCTCTTGGGCCAGGTATCGTGCTAGTATATTGCATAATTACTCTTACTTCTAAAAAGTAGGTATTTTTCTACTTTGAGGTATAGATGAGGAAATGGATATTGACAGGGTTTAAAGGTCATCCAGATGTTAAGAGGCAGTCAAATTTGAAGCCGGGTGTGTCTGACTATAAAATCTAGGTTCTTTCTACTTTTTCCATGCTTCCTTGGATGAGATTAGGAGCCATCCAGCATACACAGTAAAAGAGGTGTCTAGTCCCCCAGATTAATGCATTGGGGAACACCTTCATCTAAGTCCTTGACTTGCCTCAGGCCAACTCCCCAACTCTGTTAGATCATTAAGGCCTATTAAAGCATTAACCATGGCCCTCCAGAACTTCTGATGGCTCTGCATTTGGAATGGTGCCTTTTGACACATAATACTTATGACAACTGTGCCCAGATCAGAGAGACCACAATGCCCCAAGGGCATTCTACCACTCCAAACCTAGCAAACCATCACAATGGGTTTTAACACTGATCTGACCATCTCCTAAGTCTGCAGCAAATTTTCAAAGTGGAAAATATGCTTTATAATCCCCAATCTTCATTACCTGACCTCCCTCCCACCTATTTTAGTCATATTCATTTGTTCGCCAAATGTAGGGGGAGTATCTGATAGCTGACAGTGACTTACAGTTCACGTGGCTTCAAAGAGCATGTTTCCATGGCACCCAACACCCATAGCCAGAAGGCCAAATTGGATCAACTCAGTTCTGGAAAATGCCTCTGGTTCCACATCGGTCTGTCCGCTTTGCTTCTTCCTTCTGCTTTATGATCTCATTTCTTAAATGTAACCCCTGATTTTGATGTTTGGACTCAGCTCTCCTTGCTCAGATCTGGTACTTTGTCTTAGGATTGGGTTTCAAAAATGGTCCTCCCATCATAGAAACAGAAAGTAGAATTGTGGTTACCAAGGGTTTGGGGGAGGGTGAAAAGGGAAAGTTGCTGTTCTGGGGTATAGAATTTTAGTTTTGCAAGAAAAAGTTCTGGAGATCTGATTCACAACAATACGAATACACTTAACTGCACTGTGCACTTAAAAATTGTTAAGATGGGAAATTTTATGTTAGGTATTTTTTTACCACAATAGAAAAAAATACCAAAAAATTTTTTTAGTGCCCAGAAAAAGAAGTTCCCTCCATTCAGGTATTTTCCTAAGAGCTGCAAACTGACCTTGCTACCATTATGCACAAATTAGAGCTGACTTTAAAGGACGTTTACTCCTCAACATGTGTTCCAGTTTGGAACCTTGATGTTGGCTCCAGCTATAATAACAATTCACTCAGTACTTGTACTAGTAAGAATGTATGTTAAGATTGTATGTTTTAGGGGTGCCTGGGTGGCTCAGTTGGTTAAGCATCCAACTTCAGCTCAGGTCATGATCTCAAGGTCTTTGAGTTTGAACTCCACTTCAGGTTCTGTGCTGACAGCTCAGAGCCTGGAGCCTGCGTCGGATTCTCTGTCTCACTCTCTCTCTACCCCTCCCCCGCTCATGCTTTGTCTCTGTTTCTCTCTCAAAAATAAATAAACATTAAAAAAAAAAAAAGAATGTATGTTTTAAACATGGTATCCATGGTTCTCAAACTTCAGTATGCAGTTAACAATCACAGGCTTATTATAAATGTATATTCCAAGGCTTACCCCAGGCTTACTGAATTGGAAATCTTCCAAGGCTGAGGCCCAGCAGTCTGCATATTCAGTCAACTCTATGTTATTCTGATACAGGCTGTCCTTGTACCGTGATTTGAGAAATTCTGCTTTGGAAGGTATGCTGCTTTTAGGGCAAAGGCCAAATGTTTAATTTTATTTTCTCTTCTATGGCTCAAGCTCAGAGCTTTGTACTTAGTAGGGACTTACTTGTGGTTGAAAAAAACACAATAAAAAAAGTATCTGCTACCCTTGTCCAAATAAAATATAATCTGTAGCATGTCTTTTCTTTCAGAATTAATTGTGCATTAATACTTGGTATTTGAGCAAGCCATATAAGAAGGAGCTATAATATGATGCAAGTTCAAAATATGTGGCTTTAGTGTTTAGTGTTTTGAAATCCAGGCTCTCAGATCCTCTGATCTCATATAACTCTAAAAAGTCATTTCCTTCTTGAACTTTTTATCCCTCTTCAGCCTTTAAATGAAAATGAAGCATTCATTCCTGGTTTCAACCTGACTTACAGCTTCTAATCAATGTTGTTAATGAAGTATTAGACAGCATTATGATGTACTTCGTTGTGTAGTCTGTCCACACAAGAATAACTGTGAATATGTGTTTAAAGTTCCATGTACTTGAGAATTTAATTTTTTGTCTGAAGAAAAAGAAGTTCATTTATCTAGTGAGCAAAGCAATTTGGAATTGCCTCATTTAGATAAAATTCATAATTTTGTTTCTAGTGGAACATTTACATATATGATATCACAAAAATGTTCAATGGCAGCTTTTTACTTGGAAATTAATAAGGTAATTTGTTCTTCATGCTTGAGAGGAATTTTGCCTCTGAGATGGGCGGTGGTCTGTGAAGGCTTTCTGACCTTGAGAGTCTGTGAATTTATGCTGCCAGAGTAATTTCTTGATGCACTCAATATTACTTGGATGTAATATGAAATGTAATTTGTTCCCCACAGAGGACAGAGTTTGTAGCTCAAAATTTGCCTATGCAAAGTGAATTTCATAATGGTTTTATCTCCATGTATTTTTAGAATGACATCATGCGGCAGAACTATAAACATTCAAATGGAGAATCAAAAGTTGGGTCAGATAGTAACACCCCAGTCAATTTGGCTTTTAACTTTTCTGAGGGACTAATATACATTCTCTTTCTTCCCTGTATCATTTTATTATGATGTCCACAGTAGCACAGAGGTCACCAAATGCTTGGTATGAATATAACCAGGATTTGTGGCATTCTGAAACATTTTGAGAGACTTGGAGGGTCAGGTCGAAAGTCACAGAGGCTTAGAACTAAAAGGACCTCAAGGATAGATCCTGAGGACATTCAAGTATCTGAGTTGCTCACAAGTGCATGATGGTAGAGAGATGCCTTGCTTCTTTCTCAAGGCCGTACACTTCCCACTGCTTTGAAGGAAGAAAAATTAAGAAGTTGTTTTGTCTATTCTGTCTTTGGGTAACAGTGTCCTAACTATTCTTTAGTAACATACCACACATTACATGTATTTGTTTCTTCTTTCTGTGTCTTTTATTCATTGTGGCAGACAGACTCTAGGGCAGCTGCCATGATCCCCTACCTCTTGATATTCACACTCTTTGATCTCCACCCTCTGAGTTTGGGCAAGACCTGTAACTTGCTTCTAACCAACTGAATGCATCAAAGGTAATGGAATATACATGGTTATATGTATGAGATTACCTTACATATGACTGTAAACCATCTTGATAGGAGACTCTTCCATAGCCTGCCTGGCCAGAGATGGCTTAGCTGGGTCCACTTCCTCAGAGTCTTATAAGGCTTCAGTCAAGGTACTGGTTAGAGCTGTGGTTTTATCTGAGGCTCAACTGGGGAAGGAACTGCTTCCAAACACATGTGATTGTTTGCAGTATCCATTCCTTGCATGCTGTTGGTTTGAGGGCCTCAGTTTCTTGCTGGTCAGTAGAAGGAGGCTACCCCCATGTCCTTGCTATGTGGTGCTCTTCAGAGGCAGCTCACAACAGGGCAGCTTGCTTTTTCAAAGCCAGCAAGGAAGAGACAGACTCTTTGTCATATTGGATATGGTCAGAAGACTCACTTATTTTAATTTTTTTAATATTTATTTATTTTTGAGAGAGACAGAGAGAGAGAGAGAGCAAACAGGGGAGGGGCAGAGATAGAGGGAGACACAGAATCTGAAGCAGGCTCCAGGCTCTGAGCTGTCAGCACAGAGCCCAACAAGGGGCTCCATCTTATGAACTGCGAGATCATGACTGAGCCAGAGCTGGACACTTAACCGACTGAGCCACCCAGGTGCCCCAGAAGACTCACTTATTTTAAATTGCTGTATCTATTTGGGGTGAATTTGCACCCCATGATTTATGTTAAATTCTAAGGCTTGTGATCATGTTCACCTTGACCATATCAATGTAAACCCATTCTGAACCTTTTTCATTAGTTATATAATGATACGGTTCAGGAGATTGTGGAGCATATTGACTGTATTGTGAATTCAAACAAATGTACTATGTTTTTTTAAGTTTATGTATTTATTTTGAGGTGGGTAGAAGCAGAGAAAGAGGGAGAAAGAGAACATCCCAAGCAGGCTCCGTGCCCTCAGCGCGGAGCCCAACTCGGGGCTCAATCCTATGAGTGGTGAGATCATGACCTGAGTTGAAATCAAGAGTTGGACACTTAACCAAGTGAGTCACCCAGGCCAAACATACTGTATTTTAAGCAAGGAAATTGTATGCACTATTAAATTATCAACCAACCTACCACTTGGCCTTTACTAGACCAGAGTGACTATCAAAGCAATAAATTTTAATTTTTGCTTGGCAAATCAATTTCACTGCCATGTTCTTTCCCCTCCTTCCTTCCTTCCTTCTCTCCAAATGTTACACAAAAATAAGGTAATATTTGGGCACCAATGCTCTTGGAATTTATGGTAATCTCTTATCCCCCCCCCCCCCCACCCCGCTGCTTCAGAAGTATGTCATGCTCTGTCCCTACAGTCATCTGTTTTCTTTTCTGCATATTTCTTCCCAGTGACAGCTTTGCTTCTCCTTGCTTCCAACAGTGATTAGCTCACAAACTACCTTATGGTTGAGTCCAAAGGCTTTGCCCAAAGGGACACACAACTGGCAGAAACAGCAAAAAGAAAGTGTCCCTGTTTCAACATTAATAGGAAAACTTTTACCACAGCACCAATTATAACTTCTTTAGTTACTATGACATCAGATTTTAGTCTTGACAAAACTGATAAAGCTCTAGGCATTTATTATTGGATAGTCTCGGGATCCTTTATTTCCCCCTTCATTACATGGAAACTAGCATTGTTTTATTTTAGGTGCTTGGCAGTGACAAAATACCAATAGAGGTCAAAGCCAAATCCAGTGAAGGAAGGCAATCTGGTTTAGATTTTCCCACTGAACTTCACCAAGGCTGGGCTTCTCCTGCGAGATAGTCTGAACTGTTTGATTTCTGCCAGCATTATTGTAATTTTGCAAAGTAACTATAATATTATTGTTTACTGACAATAGTCTAAGTAAAAATAAACTACTGGTGAGCACAATTCAATTTTAATGACCTTAATGGGAAAGTTTTATTTCTATCCCACTAAGTATTCTCATTCCTTCAAAGAATGGTTAACTTTTATGTCTTATTTTTATAATGTAGAACTCCTTCCTAAACTTCAACCATCTTTTCAGTGTTTCAACTAGAATTTAATGTTAAAGTTTATTTTATTATTTATTTTTGCGGCAGGGAGAGGCAGAGAGAGAGGGAGACAGAGAATAAAAGTAGGCTCTGTGCTGTCAGCACAGAACCCGACACAGGGCTTGATCCCACAAACCATGAGATCATGACCTGAGCTGAAATAGTCAGACACTTAACCAACTGAGTCACCCAGGCACCCCATCCTACTACAGTCAGAGGTCCATCCTTTACCTGCGTCCTTTCAATTCATCCTTCCAGGAGTTTTCATTCATTTTCATTAGTATGATACAATTCAAGTCCAAGGAACACAGTTCCCCACCGTGTGGTCGTCACCTAGCACTTCTACACGTTGTGAACAAAGCCAGGCTTTTATTAAAGGTATCTATAAGGCATTTAGGTGCAGTACATTCAGCTTGAACAAAAATATGCAGATTTTTGTTGCATTTTGTTTGGCGACTTTGGCGTGGGATTCCTCTGTACTGTATACACTGAAATTCTTTGTAGGTGACTACAATAAAAAAAATGTATTTTCTTCTACTTGCAAAACCCAAATAGTGGAAGAAAGCCGCACATTACCTTTCCCCATGAGGCCTTTGACTTTTTCCCCTAATGCCTTTTGAGAGAGTCTATCATTAATTTTAGATTAGGAGCACAGGGCCTCTCTGTTCCCATAAAATGTTTTAATGCTTCATTTCTAGAGATGGGCTATATGGGGAGCTCTGTGAAGCTGTTCTTTGTGAGAAGTAAAATACTTCCTCACAAAAAGAGAAGTAACGTTTCTGGTGAACAATGGAAGCCTGGCAGATGTACTTGGTGTTTGAATCAGAGTTCATGCTTTGCACATGGGAGCATGGTTTTCTCCTAGAAACATACTACCCTGTGTCTGCCCATTTCTTGCCAACGTCAGCCTGTGTCCCCTTTAGCCGCTTCACTACACTGCAGCTGTTATATCCTGACCACCATGGACTTCTTTCGTCCTTTCTGCCATTACAACAGGGCCATTCACTCCTCACTTTCTGTCTCTTTTTTAAAGAAATCTTTTCCTCCCCCTCTCTGCCTGGGAATGTATATGCTCTTGCTTTTCTCTCACCAGATCTTGCTGAGCTCATTGTTTAGCCTATTCTTTCTAATATACAGGGCTTTGCATTAAGGCTACAAATGAACAAGAAATGGCTGGGTCCAAAAACAATAAATCACTAAACAAAAGCAGGGAATGGGACTTTTTTTTTTCATCTAGAGACTTAATTTCTTCACGTTTTCTTTGGTTTCATCTTTTTTTTTTAATGGTTATTTATTTAGTTTGAAGTGGGGAGGGGCAGAGAGAGAGAGAGAGAGAGAGAGAGAGAGAGAGAGAGAGAGAATCCCAAGCAGCCTCCACGCTGTCATTGCAGAGACCAATGCAGGGCTCGATCTCACAGACTGTGAGATCATGACCTGAGCCAAAATCAAGAGTCAGATGCTTAACTGACTGACTGAGCCACCCACGTGCCCCTGGTTTCATCTTATTGCAGGCAACTTGTAATTTTCAAACATTCATATTAGTAAAGTTGGCTTTGACTTGATCCATTTTTATCAAGACTACCCCAAATGAGAGAGAGCTTTTGTCTCTCCCTTAAATACCATCAGCTTGTTTTTTCACTGCTTTTGCTTCTTCAGCTGGCTTCTCCACAGCAATAGGGAAATTAATGTGTCTTCTTAACATTGTATGTAAAAACTCTTCGAGTCTTCTAAAAGTTTTTTAAATGTTTATTTTTAAGAGAGAGTGCATGCACGTGTGCACAAGCAGGGGAGGGGCAGAGAGACAGAGAGAAAGGGAGACACAGAATCTGAAGCAGGCTCCAACCTCCAGGCTGTCAGTGCACAGCCCAATGTGGGGCTCAAACCCCCAAACCATGAGATCATGACCTGAGCTGAAGTCTGACGCTTTGGCACTCCATCTTCTAGTCTTCTAAATAGGAGTCACCAGCATAAAAAGGATTTAGAAGTTTTCCTTATTCTTAGGTAAAACAAAATCAGTTGTCTAATCCTGTTCATTTTTTTTTTCATTTTTATTTTTTTAATCAAAGTATAATGGACCAGTTTCAGGTTACCACATAATGATTCAATATTTGTATATATTATGCAATGATCACCACAGTAAGTCGAGTTAACGTCTGCCATCAAACATAGTTCTAAAATTTTAGTTTTTATTCTGCTAAGAACTCCCGAGTTCTACTCTTTTAGCAACTTTCAAATACACATCACAGGGGCGCCTGGGTGGCTTAGGCAGGTGAGCATCTGACTTCGGCTCAGGTCATGACCTTGCAGTTTGTGGGTTCGAACCCCGCATCCAGCTCTGAGCTGACAGCTCAGCTTCAGATTCTGTGTCTCCCTCTCTCTCTGCCCTTGCCCACTTGCACTCTGTCTCTCAAAAATGAATAAATGTTCAAAATTTTTTTTCAAATACACATTACAGTGTCATTAACTATAGTCACCAAATCCTTTTTAGAAGGTGGGATATTAGTAAGGAAAATAATTTTATAGGCCACTGCTTCTCATACTTCAGTGAGCACCAGAATCACCTGGGGTTAAGATAGTTGCTGGGCCCTGCCCCTGAGAGTCTGATCCCTGTGCTACTGAGTCTGCTGGTCATTAGACAGCACGTGCAGCACGCCGAGTAGCCCCTCCAATCAAGAGATTCTCTAGCTTCTCCTGGATTGCTTCTCAAAGTGTTCCCCTAACACAAAGAACAAATTGTTGATAGTAAGTGTGGAACGACTGACAGAAAATGATAGATAATCAATAGGTAACTAATAGAATCATGTGATGGATCTTAAGTAATAACAGTTTTTAAAATTTTGTCGTTGGGGAGCCTGGGTGGCTCAGTCGATTAAGCGTCTGACTTTGGCTCGGGTCGTGATCTCATGATTCGTGGATTCAAGCCCTGCATCAGGCTCTGTGCTGACAGCTCAGAGCCTGGAACCTGCTTCGGATTCTGTGTCTCCTTCTCACTCTCTGCCCTGCCCTTGCTCATGCTCTCTCAAAAATAATAATAAAATAAACATTAAAAAATTAAAAAACAATAAAGTTCTGTTGTTAAAATTAATAAGTTTTTACAGCATGGGTGCACACTACAAAAAATAAAAGGGCACTAAATATGTATATCACAAACTGATCTGTCCCCACATTCCAGATCCACACTCCCACTTTGCCAAATCAACCGTGTTTAAGTATCTTGTTTGAGTATCTGAATTTCACATTTTGAAAGAAGTTGAGAACTGCCCTCCACATAGTTTGTGCCAGTTTATACTTCCATCAGCTGTTATGGGGATGCTTATTCCTCCACACTTGAATGGTATTAGGCAATACCAAAATTTTGACCTGTCCGTCTGATGTATGAAAAGCAATATCTAATTTTTATCTTATGTTGTATGTAATCATGAGAGAAGTTAAACATCTTTCAGTTGCAAAACTGTGGATAATCTTTAATACAGATGGGCGACCAGTCTATAAACTCAACTTCATAATTTCTTTTAAGCAAAAGTGTGTGCTTTTCTTGTTCACCTGTTGATAACTTCCTTTTGTTGAACCTTGTCTCCAAAAGTATTTCAACTACTTTTGAATAAAAAGAAATAAGTTTGGTGGCCCCTGTGGTCTGCCCTATCCCTCATTTCCCCCAGGAAATTCTATTTTTAAGCCATTCCTTTGGGAAATGAACGAGGTGACACATGTTTGCTGATGGTATTTTATACAGAAAATGATACATCTCCAAACCCAAGCTTTCCTTATGGGAAATGTCAATTTAGCGAAGTGTAGATGATAGGAAATTAAACTTTGACTCTGGTACCATTACGAACGCTGAATTTTCCTCAGCTTGTATTCACTTGAAAGAAACACACACACACACACACACACACACACACACACACACACACACCTCAGACTTTTTGAAATCAAATGCATTTCCTGCCTTCTTCTTTCCTCAGTGCTCCTACGACCAGCCTATTTATAGCCCAGAAAAGGAAAAAGCTCCACTGGAGGCAGGAAAACTAAGTTCAGAAAGAATAGGAGGAAGTGTGCCTGCCATTTAGCCAAACAACCTTTAATTCATTGAGCTCAAAGCCTAGCAGCTTCACTGTCGTTGTTAGGCGTAAACAGCTTGCAAATTTGAATTTTTTTTCTCTCCCCACTTTTGACCAGCACTGGGGCATTGAAGGTGATGGCAGTGTTTCAGAAGCCAGAACAGAAATCTCTAGGTGTTTGCACACAGGGAAGAGAAACTTGTTAGGGGTTGGTGAAGTGGAAAGAGAAAATTCAAGAGAGGAATGAGCTTGATATGATTCCACGTCTGTGAGTTAAGGTAAGTGTCATTTTTAAGACTGTTCATTGTTATGTCTATAAGGGATATCATGAGCAATGGATAGTAGCCAGAGACAGTATATATGCTTTGAAGGCAGGTCCTCATGAAAAGCTCATAAGCTTATTTATATTTCTGAAGAAATATAGAAATCAGTCTCAGTTATGACATATTCAGTCTTTAACAATGATATATATATTTTTGAAATAGTATTTGTTTCCTTAAGATAGCTTTATCTCCATTAAGCTTTCTTCAGTTTCGTGATCACCAGGGGATTAAATAGTATAAATACTTTTGCTGAAGATCATTTTTGAAAAATGATTTCTAGGATTTGTCTGTTTATTCTCTTCAAAGTGCTGATTAATGATCATGTACCATTTCTTTGATCAATACTGGTTTAGAATATATTTAAATCAGCTCTCAAACTTGAGAAAAGTTACTTAACTAAAAGTTAAATTTTGTAGAAAAGTAAGTGAAGATAAAGTTGTTGTTGTTGTTGTTGTTGTTGTTGTTTTCAACACAAAGCTTCTTCTCTGGGACATTCATTTTCAGACAAAGGAGGACTTTCTAGAAGCACCAAAACAACACTGAACAGCTATGGTGATAGAAACTGTTCACCCTAATTTATTTACATTTAAGTTAGGATTTCAAAACATTCAATTAGCATGCATTTTCCGAGTGACCTGAAAAATGCCACTAGCTTTGGAAGTGGAAAGGTGGAAAGGTTAAATCCAAGAACAGTTGATGCTGCCCACAAAAACTTGGAAAGCTCCTAGGGACATTCCGAATTCTTTTAACATTCCTTGCCATCAGACAAGCACATTTGTTGAAATGATGCACCATATTTGCATCCACCACTGATGACTACCCCCCATTTGTGTCCTGCAGTAACTTGATTGATGCCACAATGACAACAAAGGGATACATCTCTAGTGGTCTGTTGAAAAGAAAGAGCAGAAGGAAACGTTGGCTGTTATTTTGGCTTATCCCAGTTCGAGACTGGTATGTTTAGAATCTGTTGCAAGAAGATAGCAAAGCTGGAAGCCAGAAAAAGCTGAGCCAGCCAGATTGTAACTGGTGCAAGGAGCCAAGACGTGGCTGTGGCTCCATGTGGACTTGACTGGCTGTTCTCCTTCCTAGGAGAGTTTAAGCGTTATTAGTATTTTTTTTTTGTTTGTTTAGAAAAATTACAATCCATTCCTTGGAAACTGTAGCAAAGTATAGTATTTTTGAATAGAGAGAACCAGTTTTCTTAGTTGCTCTGAAACCATAAAAATAAAGACAGAAATAACATAAATCTGGGTAAATATGATAGATCTGAAGAAACAAGTAAAACAAACTCTTAGCACTTGTTTCCAAGACACTCCAGTGCCACAAAGTCAGTTCTGCATCCATTGTATTTTTTCCACCAAGTGAAATCCAGGGTAATCTGATTAATTTCCACTCCACGTGAGACTAGTGATAGAGATGCTGCTTACAGTGGTCTTGGTTTCTGTGAGTGTTGAACTCCCTGCCCTTACAGTTTCAAAACAACCTTTTCATTTGAAAAATGTATATTTTTCTTTTTTTAAAACATATTTTTAATGTTTATGTATTCTTAGAGAGAGAGAGAGAGAGACAGTACAAGCAGGGGAGGGGCAGAGAGAGAGACACACAGAATCCGAAGCAGGTTCCAGGCTCTGAGCTGTCAGCACAGAGCCCGATGCGGGGCTCGAACTCATGAACCGGGAGATGATGAAACTGAGTCGAAGTCGGTCGCTCAACCGACTGAGCCACCTAGGCACTCCCAAAATGTGTATTTTTCACTTGTATATTTACATTTTGAGAATAGAAATGTTTTAAATACGATAGAAGATTTAACTAATAGAGACAATTAGGAGTTATGTGTTTTATTCTAAGAACATATTTTTTTTTCACTTTGAGAAGTCGTATGCTTGGTCATTGGTTTCTGGATGCCCGCAGATGGTCATAAATGTGTTCCTGCAATGCTAGTTATTTAAAATAGATTTGGGGGGGACTGTTTAATAGTTTCACCAGCTTCTTGATTTTTTTCAAGCTCCTGAGTGTATTTTATGTTAGAGTTAGCTAATTTTGAAAACAAAATTAGGAGCTTTTTTTTTTTTTTTTTTTTTTTTTAGCTTTTCTATTAATCAAATAGAAATCCGTTGTTTGGTTTCCAGCATGACTCTTTTTTTTTTTTTTTTAACATTTTTATTTATTTTTGAGACAGAGAGAGACAGAGCATGAACGGGGGGAGGGCCAGAGAGAGAGGGAGACACAGAATCGGAAGCAGGCTCCAGGCTCTGAGCTGTCAGCACAGAGCCTGATGCGGGGCTCGAACTCACGGACCGTGAGATCGCGACCCGAGCGAAGTCGGACGCTCAACCGACTGAGCCATCCAGGTGCCCCCAGCATGACTCTTATTTACTGTGTGTTAATAGGTGACGTTATCAAGCCACCTCTGGCCCTCACATTTAAATATAAGTGAAATCAGATTATTGAAGAGATAGTGTGAAGTGGTGACAAATTGACATGTCACCATGTGTAACCCATGACTTGTAGGATGCGTTGAAATGGAGTGTGGGGCGAAGCATGCCAAGGTCAGGCAGCTGGACCCACCTGGCCTGATGCTGTGGGGATGGGGGGGTTGCATATTGGTTTTAGTGTGTCTGGGAGCACCTCAAATCCAGGTAAGTGGCCTCTGGAGGTTTTCTTTCTCCTCTGCCCTCATCCCTTCATGCCCTATGTTACAGGTTTACAGCAGCCCCACACCACACAAGCATATTTATGAAGTTTTCCTACTTGCACTGCAAACTTTACCTTTGATAACTCAACATTTACTCAGAGAAATGGAATTCTATAGGACACAAAGCATCTTATACCAAATTAATGATTAATATTAACCAAATTAGGGGCGCCTGGGTGGCTCAGTCAGTTGAGCGTCCAACTTCGGCTCAGGTCATGATCTCGCGGTCCATGGGTTCGAGCCCCGCGTCGGGCTCTGTGCTGACAGCTCAGAGCCTGGAGCCTGTTTCAGATTCTGTGTCTCCCTCTTTCTCTGACCCTCCCTTGTTCATGCTCTCTCTCTCTGTCTCAAAAATAAATAAATGTTAAAAAAAAATTAACCAAATTAGTGATGTACATAGTGGGTACCAGTAAGGAGGTTCTCCTGACTCAGGCAGGTTTCACGGAGGTATGAGGTTGAGCTGACCTCGCAGGCAGAAGATCTGATGGTACTGTGAGAAATAAGTGTCCGAGACGAGATTGGAACTGTGTACGTGGGCAGGGATGGGAATATTCTTGGTGTGCCCAAGGAATAGTGTTGTCAGTTGAAAAACAGGATTCCCAGTTACATGTGAATTTCAGACAAACAACAAACTTTTTTTGAGTGTAAGTATCTCCGATTGCACTGGTGTGTATGAAGCCTACTGCATGGGACTTACTTATTCAAAAATATTGTTTGTTGTTTATCTAACATTCACATGTAACTGGGTGTCCTCTGTTTTCATTTCCTAAATCTGGCAACCATACCAGGGAGCTGTGTGTCAACAGTTTGACATAAGCAGGGGCAATAAGCATAAGGGGCAAGAGAGAAGCGTCTGGAGGAGGTTGGGGTCAGACTGTGGTGGGACTGTAATGCCAGACAGAGGGGTGCAGAATCTAATTTGAATCCCCTGGGAAGCCAGTGAGGGGCTTTGAAGAAGGAAATGACATCAGTGAGATTTGCCCATTCAAGGCAGGACCTGGTGGGTCAAACAGAGCAGGTTTCTGATGCCTGGTGACAACAGAGAGAAGGAAACCAGATGGAGACACATTAGAGAACAAATCAACATGTTTTGTAAACTAATTGGCTATGGTTATAGGAAGAGAGGAAGTGTTACAGAGGATGTTATGTTTTACTGTCTATTCTAAGAAATAGCCAATCAGAGAGGTAGCAGCAGGTCAGGGAGTTAGCGGGGAAGATGAGGATTTTGGTTTCAGGCCTACTAAATTTGATGCTGTGATGGGATAGTCAGGTGGAAAGAGTAAGTGAACAGCTGGAAATGGGAAACAGCTTAAGAGGGAGGTGAGAAGCAGAAGAGATAACGGCCAGCATTTCCTTTTCTGCTAAGCCTTTCATGTCCAGTGTCTTGTTGAATGCTTACAACCACCCATGGGCAGGTTGTATCACTGGCCTCATTTTATGAATGAGGAAACTGCAGCTCAGAAAGGTTAAGTAACACGTTCACCACCAGCTAGCTAGTGAGAGACAGGTAGAGAATGGAACGCAAGTGTGTAAGAGGCCAAAGCCCACATGCCTGCTAATTCCCATGGAGAACAAGGAGGATCTGCTCTGGATTCATTTTTTGCATCTGCAGAGATCTAAAGGAACCAACTTTCCATGCTGTTATCTGATTATTATTATTATTTTTTTTTTTTTGAGAGGGAGAGAGAATGCATGAAGAGGGGAGAGGAGGGGTAGAGGGAGAGAGAGAATCTTAATCAGCTTCCACACTCAGTGTGGAGCCCTCCGCAGGGCTCTGTCCCACAGCCCAGGGTCATGACCTGAGCTGAAATCAAGAGTTGAATGTTCAACCAACTGAGCCACCCAGATGCCCCACTGTCACCTGAGTTTTAACTGGATTCCTGGTCTTCAATTTTTTCTAAGTGTGGTAGCTCTCAGAGTTATGCACCTTTTAGTTAATCTCCCCGAGGAAAAGGGAAGAGGTTATACTCAGATTTTTGTGTTTATTTATTTGCACATTTATTTCCAAAATTGGTTTTCCCTTCAGTGCCTCATTTTTTACTTTTCGTCACCTACCTGGTGAATTAAAGATTATGCTGCAAACAGGCCAGAGAATGTTGAACTCCTTACTCTATCCTGGGTTGCCCTCTAGTGGCTGCCTTAGGTAACGACGCTCAGGCCAGGCAGGGACCACGCAGGCAGCCCCTGCTCCTTAGGAAACCAATAGTTCAGAGAATCACTGCAGAATCATCTGTGGGTTCCTCAGTGGTTTGGAGGCTAGTTGTGCTAGGAGGTTCTGGAAAAGGACTTCGTGGCATTACGTACCCCCTTCCAGCTGGCTGGCCTGAAGGGCATTTTGAATAGACCAGTGTTATATTTATCTTAAACTTCGTAATCATTAAAAAAAAATCACTTTTTTATCTTGTTAGGAAGGCACATATTATCAAGTTTGGTTATTAAATAGCTTTGAATGCACCTATGTGATTTTGTTGTTAATAAATTTTCCTTTTATTCCAAATATTTACTTCAAGATACACAATATAGTTTTTAGTCAAAAGTGAATAATCTGTCTTTGAGGAATACAGCCTAAGGAAATATTCATAGATCCAGACAAAACTGTATATAAAAGAATGCTTACCTATTTGTAATGGACAAATTTTGGACAAATATACAGTAAAACCTTGGCTTGCAAGCATAATTTGTTCCGGAAACATGCTTGTAGTGCAAAGCGCTTGTTTATCAAAGCGAATTTCAAGAACCGTTGGCACAGTTGTGATCATGTGATGTTTGGCGTCCCATACTACTCGTATTTCGAGACATCATTTGTTTATCAAGTTAAAACTTATTAGAAATGTTGGCTCATCTTGCGGAACACTCGCAGAAAAAGTTACTCGCATTCCAAGGTTTTATTGTACAAAACAAAAATAAGGAAATTGTTGAGTAGTATTCCACAATGTGGAATTTCATATAGGCATCAAATTACATTAAAATATTTAATGTTTATACTAAATGCTGAGTGAAAAAGAGAAGGCAAAAAAAGTATATACATGGTATGATCTCACTTTCTTTTTTTTTTTTTTTTTTTTAATATTTTTTTTTCCAACTTTTTTATTTATTTTTGGGACAGAGAGAGACAGAGCATGAACGGGGGAGGGGCAGAGAGAGAGGGAGACACAGAATCGGAAACAGGCTCCAGGCTCCGAGCCATCAGCCCAGAGCCTGAGGCGGGGCTCGAACTCACGGACCGCGAGATCGTGACCTGGCTGAAGTCGGACGCTTAACCGACTGCGCCACCCAGGCGCCCCTCACTTTCTTAAGAAATATATATGTTTACATGAAAAAGCTGAGAGCTGAGCATTTATATACCAAAATATTAACAATAGAAGTCTCTAGTTGGTGGGATAATGGGGATTTTTATTTTCTGCTTGTTTCCAGGATAAGCATGTTCCCCAAGATAAGCATGTACTACTCTTATAATCGGGAACAAAAAAACAGTTGTGTTTTGAAAAAGCGGAGAGCTGAGTGCCAGTGTTCTGATTTCTTGCTGTCATGGCTGACAATCATGTAGGTGCTAATTCAGCTCCATTTACGGCCTCTCTGCCCAGTCAAGAGCTGTATCCTGTTTGGGACAGCATAATTCATTGTAATGGAAAAGATGATGATGCACTAGCCTGGTCTATGACTTCACTATATTCATCAGCAACAGGAAACAAAGACACACACTTTTTTTTCATTATTGTTTTAGTAATAATTGACAATTGGAGGAAATGAATGGCAGAAAACAATTATGGGCAGACAAGATGGTCAGCAGATCAGACTGGGAAATGCAAAGGGGCCAGTCTCAGTTTTGTTCCTACAACGATTTCAGAACATTACAAAGATTTTATTGTTTTGTTTTCAATCCACTCCTGAAATCACTGTTGTTTTTACCAGCAGTTACACAATTCTTTGCTGGCAGCAGTGACCCCCCCCAATATGTTTTTGATTCAGTAATCCGGTAATCACACATCAAGGATTTGGAACTGAATTTTTTATGTATATCGATACTCAGGGCCAGTGTGAACTTCTCCCTGTGTGTGTCCACTAATAACGCTCCTTTTTAATAAACTGGCCATTTGTGGCCCATACATGAAATTTTAAATGCTTCATTTTCTATTAAACTTTAAAATATCAAATCCATATTTCTCTTTTCTGTGAAATGATCCCTAGTCTTCATTTGAACAGCAGAGGGTTGGGGGTGGGGGTGGGGAACAAACAACCAAAACTCAAAATAAGTGAATTCATGATTCACTCTCTGGTGGAATGAGCACAATTAGTAACCGCTGAGCTGAAAATGAAGGCTGCATTCTCAACTAGGAAAGAGCTAAGTAAGGTAGGTGTTACATACACTGTGGTAACATTTCTCCACCCTAGTGGCTTCTGTCTGTGAGCATAACTTAACTGTCCTGCTGGGCACTGTTAAAATTCTTAGCATGGGGGAACTACACATGCAGGGCGTGCTTTAACCTGTACTCCAAGTCATATTCTTCTCAGATTAGCCTGATTTGGAGTAAAATTCTGCAGCAGCTCTCGCTTCCAATCTTAAAAACCTCTCACTGGTCATGCTCTTTGTTGTGGAGACCTCTAGACCGGTGCTGCCCCATAGGAATATAATGTGAGCCACAACTGTCATGCTATGTTTTCCAGTTGCCACATTACAAAGATAAAAAGAAACGGAATTAATTTTTTAAATAGAGTTTATTTTACCCAATATACCAAAACATTATCATTTTGACACACAATCAATATAAAAAGCTATTACTGAGGTAGTCTACATTTTCTTTTTTCGGTACTAAGTCCTTGACATCCAGTGTGTACTTTGCATGTGTCTCAGTTCAGACAAGGCTCATCTTACATGCTGAATGGAGTCAGGTGCCTGGTGGCCACTGTAGTAGACAGTGGGAATCTAAACAGAAGACCTATAGTGCAGCCACAGTAATGTAAATGGCATCTGAAATTTGGGCTGTGAGATCCCACTGTCTGTCCAGGACTCAGCCTTCTCTTCTGTGATGTACTAGCAAGCCACTCGAACAGGGATCATCTGCAACTGAATAGTTGAATAACTGAAGAGCAAGAAAAGATGGCCAGTTTTTGACTTTTTGCCTATTAGATCCAACTATTTTCCCTGTTAGAACAATCCAGCTGTTCGTTTAGACTGTGTCTGTAATGGATTCCTCAGTTGAGGGTAGATAGGGGTAATAGAGGTTTTTAAAAACTCCCAATTTTTGAAATCTGGACTATGTAATTGTTAAGAAACTTTATTTTATAACAATGTTTTCAAGTGAAGTTAGGCATAGGAATAGATTCCATTACACAGCCTAAAACTAACTTCCAGAAAGCATTATGAACATCGTGTTTCTAATAATGCATGCAACTTAGCACAAAGAAAGAAATCTTTAGTAATACACACACACACACACACACACACACACACACACACGCACACACACGCACTCACACACACACACTCCTAACATTGTGATTGCTTGCTGATGTCTATTGTGCATTCTGCCTTGTCTTATTTGAAGAGAAGGAAGTATGCTTCAACAATCTTGTATAACTACTATGCCCTGGGGACTCTCATGCCAGTCAGCTGGAGCGATAAAGATAGCTCTGTGTGCTAAATGTAGGGATCCAAAAATAGAACTAGTGGAAGTGGATAAAACTACAAGACATTGTAGGTTCTTGTGGCCCCACCAATGGCAGGAACCTGGACACAAGAGCCCCAGAAGTCCTGGCGGCAAGTCCCAGCTCCCTAGAACGATCGTCGTTTGGGTTCATTGCTTATTCCGGGAGGGTTTGTTTAGGAAAGCCAGATTTAAAGCAGTCAGAAAACTCTAAAATCAAATGTACATGATGACCATCCATCGATTTACAAATTGGTAGTGCTCCAAAAACTTGTTTGTAAGAATTTTCTTGGCCTTCGGAAGTAACTTTCCATTTTCCCCATAGAAACAAAGTCATAAATAGTGACTGGGTATGTGCACCTAAAATAACATATATTCTCAATGAAATTGTTGCAATGTATTTACTATATATTTGCAATGTATTACATTAAGTAATTCTTCTTTATTAATCATTATTATTTTATGAATACATGTTAGTTAAATTATTACAAGGCATTAAAATTTTTTTTGAATGCTTATTTATTTTTGAGAGAGACGGACAGAGCACAAGCAGGGAAGGGTCAGAGAGAGAGGGAGACACAGAATCCGAAACTGGCTCCAGACTCTGAGCTGTCAGCACAGAGCCCAAGGCAGGGCTCAAACTCGTGAACCGTGGGATCATGACCTGAGCTGAAGTCAGACACTTAACTGAGTGAGACACCCAGGCTCCCCTATTCCTATGCATTTTAGTGAAATAAAATTATTGTATCACTTCTACATTACTATATCATACATTAATAATATGTTAATAATTACACTACATTAATCCATAAATAGTATATGAATAATTAAAACAAAAAATATGCTGAATTAACTCAGAGTCACCTTACATCCAAAACATGGAGCACTGGAAGAGGAGCTAGCAAATGTCTGGTGTTGCACCAGGCTCGGGAACAAGCATCAAAGATATATCCTACTTATTTTGTCCCTTAATGTTGGTAGGAAAGCAAATTCACCAAGGAAGAATGAGGAAATAGATGGAATTCTTTACTAAGGAGGGTGCCTTACCTATGAGACTCTTAGGGGGAGAAAGCCTTTACATTTGTATGTCTAAACTTAGGATTTGCCTTCTCCTTAAGGATGAAGTACCCCTAGCAATGCTTTTAGTGCGGAGCCATAATTAGGATCCTTTCTCACTCCCAAATAGGGTGAGATTTTCCTGAGTAACATTTGGCCAAGAGGGAAGGTGGAGAGGAAGGCCACAGTGAAAGAGAATATGTGGGCACATGATACAGAGATTCGTGCACAAATGCCCCGTTCTCCTGCAGGGAAAGAAAGGCAGAGAACGATGGACTCAACTTTGGATGGTTCTCTGTGCTTTTCCATGAAGCCTTCAGGGTGGGAAACAGGAGGGGAGGGAGGGGTGTGCAGGTGGTCTTTGCGTGTTGGGTACGATTTCCAACTCAGTTTTTTGTATCTTCGTGAGTGCCATGAACACTTGGATTCTGTGGATACCACCATGGCTCTTTCTAATCACCAGTAAATGAAGAGCAGGTGGTGTAGTCAGGCATTAACTGGCCTTTAGGCAAGGTCAAAAAGTCTGGGCTGAATGGGGCCACTGGTTGGCTTGACAAATCAGCAAGAGAATTCAAGGGCATGTGGGTCAGTTGACATTATGTATGTAGCTCAAGAACAGGAGTCTGGGCCAGGAGAACAATGGATTCCTATGACTTCTCTCTTTTGGAACACCTTCCAATAATTCCTTCTGGCTGTGAACTGGGGCTGTCTCTCTGGTAACGGAAGGCAACTAACAGAGATCAAGGCATGTTGTGCCACAGGCTGCTCAAAGAGGCATGCTACATCTGGGGCACTCACATCTGTGTTCTCTGTATCCCAAACTATCCCTACCCCTCCCGACAGATGAGCCCATCCTTCTTCGAAATCCTTTCTCTCAATTTATTTTGCTTCTAGGACATTTTCTTTAAAACATCCATGATTTGGGGGCACCTGGGTGGCTCAGTTGGTTAAATGTCTGACTCTTGATTTCCAGCCTTAGGTCATGATCTCACGATTTTGTGAGTTCTAGCCCCACGCTGGGCTTTGTACTGACAATGCAGAGCCTGCTTGGGATTCTCTGTCTGCCTCTCTCTCTGTCCCTCCCCTGCTCATGCTTTCTCTCTTTCTCTCTCAATAAATAAATAAACAAACAAACAAATAAAGCAAGCAAGCATCTATGATTTTTCTTTGCTCTGAGAACTACGACTCAGACTACCTAAATCCACTGCCCACACTAGGTACTCATTTGAGCTCTCAAATTCCACTGCTGAAATTCTCAGCATGTATTCTGGCACATACCACCTTCATTTTCTCATTTCTCTTTCAAAGTTTTAAACACATAAAATCAGATACTCTGTCCTCAATCCCATCATACTGAAAATATAATGTCAGAAACTTTCTGACTGATGTGGGAAATGATCTCTTCCCATTTTTATTCCTCTTGATCCCTGTACCATTTAATATCCTACAATTTTCCTCTGTTGAAATCTGAGATGCCACATTGTTCCCGATTTCTTCCAATCTTGATAAGGGTTTTTTTTTTTCTCTGCCCTCCATTGTAGCTGTTTACCAGGGGTCCTTGTCATCTGTGTTTGTCTAAATCCTTTCTCCCTCAGAGATCTTATTCATGGCTTCCATCTGTAAATAACTCTGAACTTGCTTATCTAACTCTGAGGGAATTTTAGCCTCCATTCTAGGTGCAGGTCTCTGTCTGTCTGTTTCTACTTGATGTTCCATCATCGTTTCAAACTTAGCACTTCCAAAACAAAAACCCTACCCTGTTTCCCTTATCTACCCGGCCTCCCTGTGTTCTTTCCTTTGATGGTGACATCATCCCATCTGGGTTGGAACCATTTTTCCTCTAACTTGTTCTTCACCTCCAGGTAACCCCATAAGTAGATCATCCTTCCTGTTAAATGTGTCTCATATTCCATTCCTCCCTTCCTGTCACTACTGCTTCCATTCTTGTTTGTTTGTTTGTTTGTTTGTTTTTACCTCAATCAAGGACTCTGTCAGCAGCCATCCAGCTGATTTCCTTCCCTCAGGCTCTCCCCTTCCCTCACACCCACCTCTCCATACTCCTGGGAGAATACTCTGTCTTGGAGAGTGTTAGGACTTTGTTAACAATTGTTAAGTAGACCCCTGTTGCTGGATGGTGAACAAAACGGAAGTCCATACCAGAAACTGAAATAGATTTACTACTCACAGGTCCTGGAGGAGGCACTCTGCATACCTTGAGGGTCTACACGGGGAGGTCAAGGTAGGGTACAGGTACAGGACGAGGGCACATGCCTTTATTAGAGTCTGTGAGTGGAATGCTTTGGGGTTCCTGGGCTATGGCCAGATTGGTCGATTCAAACCAAAAAGATTTTGGTAAGCTCCACCGGGGTCTTACCTAAGGGTAGCACGAGGGAAGGCCCTGGGAGCCTGGGGGGACTGTTTATCACAAGGGTCATTAGGGAAGTCCTGTTAGGAACTTACATGTACCTGTGACTCTGCAGGATATTATCCCCTCACATGAGGGGCTAGTGTAAGGTCCGCAGGCCACTTGGCCAAACAAAATGGATGCTGAGGCAGCAACACCGTGGAGTAACTTAGCTAAATTCCTGACAGAAGCCTGCAAACTGCCTGTGGTCTTAGACAAGCTTCAGTGAATGGAAATTCACTCAACGTAGCTATACTGGTTTTAAGAAAAATATGTCCTGGAAGCACCAGAAGTGAAGTTGAGAACGGCAAGGACCTCCCTCCAGAAACCAGGTGATCAGGGCCTGAGGCCGTGACTGCTGGAACGTGATGGGTTTTGCCATTCCTCAGAGGCTCTGCTCTCCTGGCCCCCTTGCTTTTCCTGTCTCACTGAGCACAGGAGGAAGGAGGATGTCCATCACCTCCTCAGTTTGAAAGTTTTTTGTTCAAGCACCGATAGAAATGGATAGATCTCCTGCTTTGAATTCCCAATTCTCTTGAGAAAGAATCTAATAATCAGACTGACCTAAACCTGCTTCAGGTGTATCAGTTCCTTGTCTGGTCATTTATGACCTTGAGAGAGGAGGCACGGTAGTAGTCCTGAGGACGGGGACAGTTTTCAGAAGAGAGGCTTGTGCTATGTAAACCATCTCTTACACATCTGGCCTTCGGATGTAATAGAGCATTTTATTTTATTATTTTACTTCTCTCTGCCAGGTCCTAACCAATAATGTGTCTCCTAACTTTGCCTAAACATGTCGTGTGTTTTCCCTCTCTGCAGATTTCCCTGTGCTGATCTAGGCAGCTCAGGTTCCACCACATCCCCTTTTTTCTCTCAATCCAAATCCTGCAGGCTTCCAGATGTGGTACACATCTGCCATTTTTGACAAAGCCATCAGCAGTCTTCAGGGACCTTGACCTCTTCAGAAATGCTATAACACACTGTCTATCTAATATATTGAATCACAGGATGTTTGGTATATTTGGGATATTTCATTTTTTCAGTCATTTTATGCCTCCCTAGTTAATTTTCCAGGAGTTTCTCCTCTCATCAATTTAATTATAAATTCCATGAGGTATAAGTCATATGAGGGTCACTGGATACCATCTTTCTGCAGGTTATCATACATGTACATGAAAATGAAATTTAAGAATGGTGTGATGACAGTCGATCTTATTTTTCTTCTTTGTGCTTTTCTGTACTTTGCAAATTGTTTGTGGTGAACATACATGAGTTTTGAAATCACACACGTACAAAGAACATAAGTCATTTTTTGAAAACCGCAACTATTCCAAATAGGATCAAGTCAACCCCTTGTGATACATTGACATAAACTTGGGTTATCTGTACTTTTCTAAGTTGGGTTGTATAAATAATCTTGTGAATTAAGGAAGTTGCCTGGAAAGAAGAATAGTTTTGAAATCTGGAGCATAAGACTGGAAAGGGTGGCCAAGGTAGAGAGCCTGGGGTGGGCCTGGCCCCCAGGGACCACCAAAGAGGGTTGCATATTATAGAGTGATGAGTGTATTATAAAGACCCTGAGGGGCGCCTGGGTGGCGCAGTCGGTTAAGCGTCCGACTTCAGCCAGGTCACGATCTCGCGGTCCGTGAGTTCGAGCCCCGCATCAGGCTCTGGGCTGATGGCTCAGAGCCTGGAGCCTGTTTCCGATTCTGTGTCTCCCTCTCTCTCTGCCCCTTCCCCGTTCATGCTCTGTCTCTCTCTGTCCCAAAAATAAATAAAAAACGTTGAAAAAAAAAATTAAAAAAAAAAAAGACCCTGAGTTTTTGGCTAAAGAAGGGTGTAACACAAAACTTTAAGTCTGAGATCCCATTCAAATGAGATCAGTGGGTTTTTTTTTTTAAGTCACAAATGCACAGTGACAATATTTTGAAAGGTGGAAAATAGACAGCTGACTAGTAACTCAACAATAGAAATCAGAAAATCAATCCAGTTTGCCCTGGAGAACCCAGGAATTCCCCTGAAACTGTAGGTGAAGATGAGGCTAACATCAGGAAGACTGGTTGAAAGTCTTCCTAATAAGCAGATTCCCAGATCCCTTCCCTTACTTTACATAGTTGGGAGTTGCCCCCTCCCTTGGTGTAGCAGGATTCTGGAGGTTTTTTTCTCTCAAGAAGTTAAAACATGGGGTGTGTAGACTGGGGACCCTGGTCTTTGGATGGGGTCCAGCTGAAAGCATGGATTTTATATTTAAAACTAGAGGGGTACCTGGGTGGCTCAGTCAGTTAAGTGTCCGACTTTGGGTCTGGTCAGACTTTGGCTCCAGTCATGATCTCACGGTTTGTGGGTTCGAGCCCTGCATGGGGTTCTCTGCTGTCAGCACTGAGCCTGCTTTGGATCCTCTGTCCTCCTCTCTCTCTGCCCTTTCTGTGCTTGCCCTCTCTCTCTCAAAAATAAATGCTTAAAATTTTTTTTAGTAACTAGAGGTTAATTGAAGTTTGACACCAGATTTCTACTCCCACTTAGATCCTAGAATGTTATGGGCAGAACAGAAAATGTGATTGCTAATAAGTTCTAGGTTTTGTATCCTAAGACTTAGCGACAGAAAAAAGATGTTCTGGCTCCATGTCTGAAAAGCATGGGGAAGTGACTCATAGGTTAGGGAATCATCTGCCTGAATCAGATGTTCACCCCTGAAACACTCGAATGTGGCCAAAGCAAGAGAGGTACTAAGACTACAGCAGTTTGGATCACATGCCTATCCCTGGACAATGAACTTTGCCCCAAATACCAAAGAGTTTCTCAAGGTGGGAGGGGCAGATGAGCTTGCCCTTGAGAGTGGGCATGTAGGCAGACATCACTGGAGATGTCAGCTGAAACTCCTCAGCCTCCCCTGTAGGCAATGCTATGATGGAAGCAAAGGTCCTATGAAGGCTTAAAGCTGTCTTCCAGTGTAAGAAATGAGTACACTTTGCATTTCTACAATATATTATGGGGTTTCAAAGTACTTCATTTCATTAGCTTTCCAGAAAAACCCGTGAGATGGATATTGTCATTCCTACTTTATTGATGATTATGGGGGACTCCTTATGGTAATGTGGTCGACTCACTCACTATCCCTCAACTAGATTGAGCAGAGCTGGTAGCAGAAATCCTGTCTTTTGCTTCTTAGTCTGATTGGGTTTGTATGTTAGCACCCCAGTGATCAGGCCCAAATCACAGATTCCTGGATAACTGGGCAGGGGAGGACATGTGGAGGTGCCATTCACAGCCAGGGGACTGTATGACTGACTGTCCCCTAGTCACCTAGGGTCTCCCCCACGACTGCCTGCACAGCAACCCCAACACGTGTCAAACCAGTAGAGGCTTGGAGGGCGCTTCTAAGCGCACACAGCCAGAGGAGCCACGTGGCCTCCTTTTGGAATAAGACTAAAGAATTAACTTCTGGGAAGAATTTTCCATCTGTTTTCCAGATAAGATTGATTAGAACCATCTACTCAGTTTTGCAGATTCCATGAAAGAATGGATGAATTGTCCCGTCTGGCCTGGCTATGTTTAGTCCGCATTTCTCAGAAGAGTGCTAACTCCTCCAGGCAGGGACGGCCTCTTTACCTTCAGACCTCTCGAGAAGAGGAGTTAGATGTCCCGGATGTGTGCTCCACGCTGGCCAGAGGGGAGCATGTAGGCTGGAAGGGTGGCCCCATCTGGTGTCAGCTAGACAGCTCCCTGTGCGTTTTATTCACCCTCTGGTGAGGTTATGGTGGGGAAACACTCTGTATTTGCCAGTCCTCTCTGCGTCCCTTACACCTCCCCCACCCTCTCCCCTCCCAACCAAGTCAGTTCTCTTTGTTATTTTTGGTGTAAAGAACTTTCCTCCCATTAATTTCAAGGCTTCAGAAAAGCAGTTAAAAGATTGAGTTGAAGGAAGCTATCTGATCCTGCTTTCTCTATACACACACACACACACACACACACACACCCTCCCTGCCTACACCTGTGAAGCTGAACTAATTAAAAATGGATCCATCCTTTTGCTTGTTATTTAATAATAGTCTTTGCATTTTAACGGTGAGTCCAGACAGTCTATACTGGTTGTGGTTATTGAGGAATTAATAATGCTGTTTTTTATTCCCTGTTTACCGCTCTTTTTCTCTCCTCTCCTGCTTCTTTTGGATCTTTCAAGTTTTCCTTATTCCAGTTTCTCTCCTCTAGGGCTTTGGAAGTTAGGTCCTCTGTGTCTGTTCTTGTAACTGGGTGCATGTAAAAGACATTATTTGATGTAACAGAGTCTAAAGTTAAGATCTCCATATTGACATCTTCTGCATAGCGCATAGATCTTGCAAACCTTTCGTTTTGATCGCATTCTCCCATCTGCCGTCTTATCACAGGAAAATTTTAGCTCCGCAGTTTTTCTCTTTTAAGCAGTTTTATCAAGGGATAATTGACATAGAATAAAAGGTGCGTGTCACAAGTATACAGTTTGATGTCTTGACACGTGCATACACCCGTGAAGCCATCACCACCACCAAGATCATGCGTGGCCTCTTAAAAAATAGATTCAGTTCACACTCGAGCTTAACAGGCTGCATGTTACCAACGTCTGCTAGTTTTCAGGGGCTTTGTTTTGCTTAAAAGTTCTGTGGCTTCTGGACAGAAGTAACTGTGATAATTACCGTTCCTCAAAGCCCACTGGGCGTTGTGCCAAGTGCTTTACAGTAATTACTTCTCATTGCTTTCTTTATTGCCTTTAATTTTTAATTATAAAAACAGTACAGGTTTATTGTAAATAAATGTGCTTGTCAAAAATGGATAGTGTAACAAAGGAAAGACTGGCAATTCTTGAAACCCTTTGTTTTCTTCAGAGTGGATATACGTTTATTACTTGTCACTGCAGATGTTTTCTATTGAAAGCATATATGATTGTGGTAAAAATGGAGCTAAATACATAGTGGAGGGGTTTGGGGGCTTAAAATAATAATCATTTATGCACAGTGCTTTCTGCAGCTTGCTTTTTTCACTTCTTACTACCACACCATCTGCCCATCTCATCTTTTTCACGGCCGTATGACATATGTAGCATTGAATTAATGGCATTGTGATTGTTTTTATTAACCTCTCTTTACTTTAGGCTATTTTTTTTTCTTTTTTTTTGTTGTGATTACAGGTGTCTCATGGAGTTTGTCTTAACATATGTCTTTGTGCACTTGTTGAATATTTTTATAGGATAAAATCCTGAAATACAGTGCATTATTCCCAGCTCATATAGCCATCTTTCGAGTTGGGTATTATCATTTCCTTTTCACAATTGACGAATTTTATGCTTAAAGGGTTAAGCTTACTCAGCTGGTGAGTGGCTGATAAGGGCATGAGAGCCCTGATTTCCCAGGGCTCCAATGTGTCAACATCCTCAACTCTCAACTCACTGCTTCTCCTACTAGTTTGGAAAAATGGTCAAAAAAGAAAAACGTTATTAATGTTGGAATTGTCAGAAGGATTAGCAGGGATTTTCAGCTAATGGTAGTTCTATGGAATTAGAATGCAGGACGTATTTCAAGCAATTTATATTTTCACCTGGCCCTTCAGCTGAGGACACTAATGTGAGATCTGAGGGGCTATTTTTAGCAGGTTGCTTTAAGCCCTTTTTGGGGGGGGAGGGGAGTTGTGAAATAGCCTGTCCATCACAGGCAGCTAGGAATTGCTTGCCCACTTTTTTGTTCCGAAGGAAAGGACACACACCTTCTGGGCCAGTAAGTGAGGTCCAAAATTGGACTCATGTTTATTTTACTTAATAAATGTGCTCTTGAATAATATGAGTTGAGTTTAGGTTGGTCAAATGCCATTTTTAATGCAGCAAGAGTGCACACATTTCTTGTAATCCTGCAGTGAGTGGCTTTCTAAAATAAAGAATGCTTTGGTAATGTGAACAAATTCCCTGAATTTATGTTGATTATAACTTATTTTTTCTTTTCTTAAGGCAGGGAACTCTATGCTTGGTTGCTTGTGTCTTAGAGTGTGTTGGATGGTATGGCGATACTCGTTAACTATAATGTGGAGTATATGTGCTGTTATTAGGAACGTAGAAAAATATAGTTCAACTTCTCACTCTCAAGTCCCAAATCAAATGACATGACAAAACCACATAATTTTGAAGAGGTGGTTTTAGAAAACCAACTTCCGCCGGGAGGAGTGTGGCTGTAGACCGTGGGCACTCCTATCCTTGTGTGTGGACTGTGGGCCCTATTCCTGTCTCACGGTGGAGCCGTAGGGAAGAGCTGGCTCTTCGCTTACTCAGGCCACAGTCCAGAGAATAAAACAGAAACAAGTGAGGTTTTGACTAATCCTCTTTCACACTAGCACCATCGCATTCTTTGAAAGTACACTGAAATATTTTTGGTCCAGTGTGAACATTTTTGTTCTTCATAACTTATTCACATTTGCTCATGTATTTTTTAATGTTTATTTATTTTTGAGAGAGAGAGAGAGAGAGAAAGAAAGGAAGAGGGGCAGAGAGAGAGGGAGACACAGAATCCAAAGCAGGCTCCAGGCTGCGAGCTGTCAGCCCAGAGCCCGACGCGGGGCTTGAACTCATGAACTGTGAGATCATGACTTGAGCCGAAGTCGGACGTTTAACGGACTGAGCCACCTAGGCGCCCTGCTCATATATTTTTTAATTAATCAGTAGTTGATTCTACAACTGGAATGGCCTTTAGAGTTTGTGGAATTTTTGGTGTGTGAAGACAATAAGGACTAGGCTCTAACTTTTAACTTTGACCCATTTTAGTTGATTTAAGACAATTTTGGTTTAAAATTTTTTTAAGGTTTATTTGTTTTTGAGAGAGAGAGAAAGAGAGAGAGAGAGAGAGAGAGGCAGAACTTGAGCAAGGGAGGGGCTTAGAGAGAGGGAGACACAGAACCTGAAGCAGGCTCTAGGCTCTGAGCTGTCAGCACAGAGTCCGATGCAGGGCTCGAACCCACGGATCGCGAGATCATGACCTAAGCTGAAGTCTGATGCTTAACTGACTGAGCCACCCAGGCTCCCCAAGACATTTTTGGTTTTAAAAAATAGTATTATTCGTGAAAAGGAAGCATCTTCAAAATAAATAATTTAGTTAATATACCTGGTGGAATATAATTCTGAGAGAAATTTTTAGTGCTTTTAATATAAAAATCTTGATCCTCTAAGTTGACATTTATCAGGTCTATTTTAAGGCCTTCTTAAGGCCATAGACCTTTGTATTGATTTTAGGTCAGCTTTGGGAAAATGACTGAAAATGTATAGTAAAATGAATAATTTTCCAAACCCAATAATCCCAGTTTTGGATATCTATACTTTGGAATTAAAAGCACCAGAAGCTAAAGATAAACATGCAAGGATGTTTAGTGCAACATTGCTTAGAGAAGCACAGAACTGGGAGCATCTAGAATGTTCATTAATAGGGTGAATAAAGTATGATATACACTGTGGAAAAGTATGCAGCTATTGAAGAGTACAAATTAAATTATATTATTGACCTTGGAGCCAATATATGTGTTCATGATACATTAAGGGGAAAAATCAAATACAGATTCTTTTTTTAATGGAAAGAATAGAACCCCATACATCTATGTATGTAGCAATACATTTTTTGTAGGTGTGTATTATCTTGGCAAGATGGGAGTGGACAGGAGAGAGAGGTTACTAAAATTTTCTTTATGTCTATCTCTATATCATTTGATTTGGTACAATGAGCAAATTTCTTTCTAAACTTAAATATTTTGGAAAGTAAAAAAGAAACATAGGAGTCTTGCTCTTCCAATTTTGCAAAAGGAAACAAGACTATTCTTCTATGTGATAATGCAGTTATTCTGACCATTAGAATAGAAATTGAAGAAGAATTTATAGGCATTCAAATACCTATCAAAGCATCATCATGTAGGCTGGTATTTTTCAGCTGTTTTAGCTTGAGCTCCCCTGCATTTGACTGCGCCCTCCCATGTGTTTATCTCCAGGAGCCAAGAAGTTTTCCAGAGTTCTTACTTCCTATAGTTATAAAGAAGCAACACCCACCTCTCAGTTCTGACCTCTCCCCTTCACCTGCCTCTCAACTAGAGTTTTAGTACAGCGTTTTTGGTCTATTGCTTTTCACTAATAAGAGTGGCAATCACAAAGATGAGCCCTGAGAACAAAAACTTCCTGTTTAATTAAAACATGAAGGAAAACTGGAAATTTTCATACCACTTTTTTTTATGTGCTTCTTAGAGTGCTTTCTTAGTTTACCCCCTCTGATGTACAAATGAGAAAATCTGGTTGCAGTAATATTAGATTCCCATTACTCAGTGGGTTCCTGCTCTGTCTGTGGTCACCTTGTGTGCTCCCAGGCAGTCGTGATGAAGAACATCTTATCCAAAGGCTTTCTATACACAAAGGGTGTGAGTAACCCCAAGACTGCAGCCAAGAGTTTGAGCAAACACAGTGTAAGAAAATCATGGCGATGTTTAGTGGAGCGTGTGATAAAAGGAATGAAACTTTAGGAAAAGATATGGAAATGAGGTTAGAAGCTCAGTCCTCACAGATTTATAACCTAGAAGTGGTGATGGTTGGATTAAAACGTGAGCAAGTAGTTTGGCACAGAGGACTGGAAAACAGGACTTGCAGTTAGCTAGCTGGGTTTGGATAATGTGATAAAGCGAAGAGCGGAAGCGATTACATAGAACACTGACATTGTTTAGAATTATAGATTTCCCCAGCTATTCAAAAGGAGAGAATTCCTAAGAAACCTTTTGTAAGCCAAAAATGGCGTAAAGCAATGAAGCACTTACCACTAACGTATATGGAAAACTTTTCCAACGTTCCCACACTCCAAAAATAACCTCTCTTAGGCTTTTCTGATACCACATCTTACTAATGGATGCACAAAATAAATCGAGAAAAAACAGAGGCTCACGGAGGCAGTTCAAAACTGCGGCAGCAGCTTGATACTGAGATGCTGGAGGCAGCTCCCGGGGAAGGAGCTGGGCAGTGCAATCTTACGCGCTGCGCTGCCTCTGTAAAGGCAATGTGCCAAATGCTGAACACCATTTTCGCTTCTCACTTTTTTTGGATTTCTGTTGGTAAGCAAAAGGAGGTGCTAATGTAGCTCTTTTGTAAAAGTGAAGTGGCATAACCTGAACTTTCAAAACGTTGGAGGCCCGCACGCACAATGTTAGCGGATGGATTTAGTATCAAAATAATATGGCTGTTTTATAATTACAACCATGGTGTAGCAATTCCTTCCTTCATACACTGAGCATCATCTTCCAGCCAAGGCTCGTGGGCTTTGGTATGAACCCAGTACAGTTCAGCAGACTCAGTGGAGGATGGGGAGAGGGAGGCAAGGGGGTGCCTCGAGTTCACAAATGAGAAAAAGAGGATTTGGAGCTCCTAACTGTGCTTTTCCTCTGATGCCTGCAAAGATCAAATTGTGCCCGCCCCGTGTATTTCGTTATCACATATTTCGAGAAGAAAAATTTTAATTTTTTTTTTTGGTCTCATTTTCCCTGAATCAGCTTTGTATTTTCTGCTTTGAAATAGCAACGATGCTGAAACTTGGATAGAAAGGAAATTATAAATCTGAAACTGCCTTTCTATTATTTTCTGTACACTAAATGATTCTCAGAAAAAATGCACAGAGGCAGGCTTAGGAAATTGTTTTTCTCCTCTAAGCAAGCAACTTCTTCAAGAAGTAAAGCAGTCCTGGAAGCAGCAGTGGCATTGTGGAAGATTTAGATTCAGATTGACCACTAGTCTGTGGTTGATGGGGGTGCGATCCTCAAATCTGAATGCCAGTTGGTGTCAAATCAGGGTTTAGAAATAAAACTACTGGAAAAGTTTGTTATGGAAGCAATTATGCTAAGTAAGGTGATTTGTGTTGAGGGTGCTAACCTTTCCTTCTTGTGTTTACTGAATCCAGCTTCAGCTGGAAAGCTAGCCTAGTTTAAGAAGCTGATTCGATGGAGGGAAAAAAAAAATCTGCCATAAAGGTAAATTTAAATTAATTAGATTAAGTGAACACAACTTTACCAATATGTAATAGGGTTTTAAAAACACAAATGAAATTTTACAAAAAGGGAGAGAGAAGAGAGATAAAATATAGGAAAAAGAAAGAGACCAAAAGTAGAAGTCCATTTTTAACCTGGGCTGGTTTGTCCAGAAATTTGGGGATTCTCCAGAGATGCTGAAGAGGGGAGGCAGGGTGCTGAGACTGGGCTGTGGGAGCAGTTTCTGGTGGAGGCTGTCCCCTTTTTTCAATCTCCTTTTTATTTCTATGCAGCCGGTCTCCAGTTTCTGAATGGCTTGTGTTCAAAAGGTTCCCTTGTAAATCTATAAATTACAACTACTGTTGTAATGCCAATAATTAGACCCCAAAGTGCATTACAGTTGACTTGGCTATTGCACATGAGTGTAAGCAGGTTTAATTAGAGAAGGATGGGCCAGTCTATGAAAATTTCTGTGGCCCCTAAATCATTTGGTGGGTGGGAGGTGGTGTTAAATGTGGAGGGTTTGGAGTCAGATGGACCTGGGTTCTTTTACATCCACATTTCTCTCTCTTTCTTTCTCTGCTGCTCACGGGTTGTGGGCAGGCTAGTTAATCTCATTAAAGGTCATCATCAGGGGTGATAATAGCATCTCCTTAGAGCTTTGTTGTCAGAATTCAATGAGTATTGTGCACAGATGTTAGCTTGTTATATATTAATACTACATTAGTATAAAATGTTACAGTATTAATAGATACTAATTGTTATATGATCGTTATTATTCCTTTATATGGCTTTCTGCATACTCCCCTTTTCTCCCAGAGAGATTATAACCTTTGAGAGTAGAGAGTTTCGTTGTGTATTTTGGTGAGTCTTAAATGCAATGCACTTTGAACATAGACCCTAGATGTGTTCATTTGTTGACAATGATTTGCTTTGTTTAAGGGCTTTAGAGACTAAAACTCTCCACTTTGATTTTTCCACATTTTCTTTCTCTTTGTTACAGGCATGTAGTGAACACAATTCTTATGATAACTCATTGTGCCTGGGTATTTATTTTGGCTCAAGGGGAAGAACAAGAGTGAGAGAGAAAATTCCCCATGATACCTAGACAGATGTTAGAAGAAAAAAGAAGAGAGAAGGAATCCAAAAAATGTATGTATTTAAGAAAGAGAAGACTGGGTAGAATTTGCCAAACTTGAGAAGTAAGAAAGTAATGTTGTGTACGCGGTCCCCTGAAAGGAAATGGAGGTGGGGTGGGGATACAATATAGCCTTAGTACCTCAATTGACCAGCAGGTGGTGTGTCCCCAACTCGGAGCAGCTTGTTTGGAATTTGGCACAAGGCGGACAGATAGATGGGCCGCTTCGGCAGGGGGCAGCTGGCAGAAGAGGTTCCTGCTCTCTGAGCATGTGTACATGGGATGGGTACCATTTAGGAATTTCTACCTAAGGGAATGCCTCGTGTAGGCATAGAGGCCCATCAGGGCATCTCTGAGAGACGGAATCCAGCTGCTCAAGCAACACCATACTTCTTTCCTCTTCCCTCATCCTTTGAACCTGGTGGTTCCACTACTTTCAGTGATTTGCTATTGAATATTGGGTCCAGGACCAGAAGGGTAGAGAATTGAGACTCGGTTGGGCAGATATGTGTAGTTTTATTAATGGATGGTGAGACTTTGCTGCTCTTGGTCCTTTTTTCTTGATCACATTTCTTGACAATGGCTTTCTCCTCTTTGTGGAGATAATTAAAACATTTAAGGATGATTGCATGTCTCTTTATATAAAAAAGATGTCATTTAGGGGTGCCTGGGTGGCTCAGTAGGTTGGGCGGCCGACTTCGGCTCAGGTCATGATCTTGCAGTCCATGAGTTCTAGCCCCGCGTCGGGCTCTGTGCTGACAGCTCAGAGCCTGGAGACTGCTTCACATTCTGTGTCTCCCTCTCTCTGACCCTCCCCTGTTCATGCTCTGTCTCTCCCTGTCTCAAAAATAAATAAACGTTAAAAAAAAAAATTAAAAAAAAAAAAGATGTCGTTTAAAAATGAACAACTGGGAGTGCCTCGGTGACTTAGTCAGTTGAGTGTCCGAGTTCGGCTCAGGTTCCGTGGGTTCCAGCCCCACGTCAGGCTCTGTGCTGATGGCTCAGAGCCTGGAACCAGCTTCGGATTCTGTGTCTCCCTCTCTCTCTGAGCCTCCCCCCTCGTGCTCTCTCTCTCTCTCTCTCTCTGTAAATAATGAATAAATGTTAAAAAAAATTAAAAATGAGTAACTGATACACATTTATAACAGAAACAGTAGAAAAAAGGTGATAAGTGCAAAGGGCTTGGAAAACACTGACCCCAGTTCCCAAAGATAATCACTATTAAAAACTTGATATATAGTTGACCCTTGAACAACACAGGTTTGAATCTACTTGCATGTGGATTTTTATCAATAAATACAGCACTCTAAATGTATTTTCTTTATTATTTTCTTAATAGCATTTTCTTTTCTCTAGCTTACTTTATGGTAAGAATACAGTATATAATGCATCTACAATGCAAAATATGTGTTAATTGGCTGTTTATGTTATGAGAAAGGCTTCCAGTCAACAGAAGTCTATTAGTCATAAGGTTTGGGGCAGTCAAAAGTTAAATAAGGATTTTCGACTGCATGGGGGGTCGGCACCCCTCACCCCTGTGTGGCTCAAATGTCCACTGTATAACATTTCAGACTTTTACATATGTTCACATGGTTTTTTTTAGAAAAATGAGATCATACTGAATAAACTGTTTTATACATTGTGTTTTCCGCTTAATCTATGCTGAATATTTTTCTGTGTTAATATACTGCAACAACATTACTTTATAATGATTGTGTAGTGCTAAACCTTACAAATGTATAGTAATTTATTCAACTATTTTTGGTACACAGATTGTTTCTAATTTTTCACTAGTATAAACAATGCTGTGAGAAACATTCCTGCACATATGAAAATCAATATTATTTTCTAGGGATATATTTCTAGGACAGGAACTGATGAATTAAAGGGTATACATATTTTAAAAAGCTTTTGCTACATATCACAAAGTTATCTTTCTTACAGCTGGTACCAATTTATACTCTTGCCCCCAGAGTATAAAGGTGCCATTTTCCAAAACCTCCTGCCAGCATTGGGAATTATCAATTTTTTTATCTTTGTTATGATTAGAAATACTAAATACTATCCTATCATTTATTTAATTTGTACTCCATTTTAGGAAGCTGATTTTTATTTATACTGGTCATTTATATTTCTTTACTTGAAAAGAGATCCTTTTTTAAAAATTTATTTATTTTGAGAGAGAAAGAAACTGAAAGTGGAGGAGGGCAGAAAGGAGAGAAAGAGAGAGAGAATCTCGAATAGGCTCTGAGCTGTCAGCACAGAGCCCAGTGCAGGGCTCAAACCCATGAACAGAGAAATCGTGACCTGAGCTGAAGTCGGATGCTTAACCGACTGAGCCACCCCGGTGCCCCAATATATTTCTTTACTTGTAAAGTCTTTTTTTTTAATGTTTATTTATTTTTGCGAGAGAGAGAGAGACAGAGCATGAGCAGGAGAGGGACAGAGAGAGAGAGGGAGACACAGAATCCGAAGCAGGCTCCAGGCCCCGAGCTGTCAGCACAGTGCCTGACGGGGCTCAAACTCACAAACCGTGAGATCATGACCTGAGCCGAAGTCGAACACTCAATGGACTGACCCACCCCGGCGCCCCACTTGTAAAGTCTTTATCATATTCTTTGCCAAGTTGTTAATTATAAACACTACTTATATGTTAAGGCCATTAACCCTTTACCATACAGGTTTCATGTTTTAATCTCATTCTGTCATTTGTGATTTAATTTTGTTTATAGTAGGGTTATTTTTGACATACATAAATTTTACATTTTAGTTATTTAAATATTTAAAACTTTTTAAATTGGCTTCAGCTTTTGTGATCATAACTAAAATAAAACAATTTTCATGATAAAAGTATTTAACCATGATTAAAATAAGTTTCAGATTATAAAAACAATCACATGATTTTGTTCAAATCTGTGTGTGGTCTTATTTTCACATTTAGCTCTTTTGCCCACTAGGCATTTACTTTGTATATGGTGTGAGGTAATAATTGCATCTTTAATTTTTCCTAATACTTAATTATTCAACCAGCTATTAAATAATCCATTCTTTTCCCACTGGGTTTAAATATCATATTTAACAAATAAACATTTTATTTTTTTAATTTTTTTTTTTTTCATTTTTGAGAGAGAGAGAGAACGTGAGCAGGGGAGGGGCAGAGAGAGGGGGAGACATAGAATCTGAAGCAGGCTCCAGGCTGCAAGCTGTCAGCACAGAGCCCAATGCAGAGCTGAACTCATGAACTGAGATCATGACCTGAGCCAAAGTCAGACACCTAACCGACTGAGTCATCCAGGCACTCCAACAAACATTTTAACATAGTACTTGTATTTATATTTTCTGGCTTTCTGTTCTGTTTCATTGCTCTGCCTCTTTTAGCAACAGAATCAAATCTTTAATCCTTTTTTTTTTTAGTTTATTTATTTATTTTGAGAGAGAGAGTGCACACAAGTGGGGGAGGGGCAGAGAGAGAGAGAGAGAGAGAGAGAGAGAGAGAGAGAATTCCAAGCAGGCTCCTCACTGTCAGTGCAGAGTCCCACATGGGGCTCAAACCCACTAATCATGAGATCATGACCTGAGCGGAGATCATGACCTGAGCGGAGATCATGACCTGAGCTGAGATCATGACCTGAGCTGAAATCAAGAGTGGGA
This sequence comes from Neofelis nebulosa, assembly GCF_028018385.1. Lineage (NCBI taxonomy): Eukaryota > Metazoa > Chordata > Mammalia > Carnivora > Felidae > Neofelis > Neofelis nebulosa. The sequence goes on from NC_080790.1 coordinate 27,524,383, forward strand.
CACTTGGGGCGCCTGGGTGGCGCAGTCGGTTAAGCGTCCGACTTCAGCCAGGTCACGATCTCGCGGTCCGTGAGTTCGAGCCCCGCGTCAGGCTCTGGGCTGATGGCTCAGAGCCTGGAGCCTGTTTCCGATTCTGTGTCTCCCTCTCTCTCTGCCCCTCCCCCGTTCATGCTCTGTCTCTCTCTGTCCCAAAAATAAATAAAAAACATTGAAAAAAAAATTAAAAAAAAAAAAAAAAGAGTGGGACACTTAACTGACTGAGCCGCGCAGGTGTGCCCAAACTTCTTTTTTTTTTTTTTTTTTTTTTTAAATTTTTTTTTTTTTAACATTTATTTATTTTTGAGACAGAGAGAGACAGAGCATGAACGGGGGAGGGTCAGAGAGAGGGAGACACAGAATCTGAAACAGGCTCCAGGCTCTGAGCTGTCAGCCCAGAGCCTGACGCGGGGCTTGAACTCACTGACCGCGAGATCATGACCTGAGCCGAAGTCGGCCGCTTAACCGACTGAGCCACCCAGGCGCCCCTGTGCCCAAACTTCTAATTCTTGATGTTTTCAGCCTACTTAATACCCAGTACCCCCCACTCACTGTTGTTTTATAAACTTCTCTTTTAAAAAAAAAATTCAGGTTTTTTTCTTTCAAATAAACTTCAGGATTTCTTTTTGATCTGTTTTTTTTTTTTTTCAAATTTCTGGCATTTTAATCTAACTGTAATTACATTTATAAATTAAATAGAGGAGAATCGACATCCGTACAATGTTGAGTCTTCCAGTCTTGGAAAATCGTATAATGATCCATTTATTGAAATGTTTTTTTATTTTTTCAGTAGAGTTTCATACATTTCTTTATATATTCTTCATTTTTCTTGTTTTTCCTAGAAATTCTGTTATTATTGTTGCTATTGTGAATAAGATTTTTTTTTTCCTGATGTTTTCTAACAGTTTTAGGCTATTATGTGGGGCACTCAATTAATTTTATTTTGTGACTGTTCACCTCACTGACATTTCTAATTATTGAAAACAGTTTTAGAAGTTGAATCTATTAAGGGATTATAACATATGCAAGTTAGATAATTTTGTCTCTTGCTTTCTCATAGTTCTTTAGTTTTTTTTTTTTTGTTGTTGTTGTCTAGTTGCCTTGGCTTGAATGTCCAGAATAGTGCTAAATGATACTAGTGACAATGAGCATCGTTTTTTGTTCCTGATTTTAACGTTAATACCTCTAGGACTACACCATGAGGTATGATGCCTGTGTTTGGTTTGGGGTAATCTTGATCATGCCAGGAAAAATTGTCCTAACTCCATTTCATTAATTAAAAAAAAAACAAAAACTGATATTGAATTTTATCAAAAGTCTTTTCAAGAGTACCTACTGTGCTAATTCCAAGACTGTTTCCTATCATGGTATCTTAACTATTGAGATTATTCACATCTCTATGGTAAACTATGTTTATATGTGAGGTTCGTCTGTGGTTTCCATTATTAATCAGTTTGTTTGTTTTTACATCAGGGGTATTATGTTAGATTTCTGTTACTTTTGCACATTTGAACATTTTATACAGCCAGGAAATTATCTGTGGCTTGAAACTCAGGGAGAACTTGATTGTGTAAGTAATTTGGACTAAAAACTTTCCTCGGGAACAATTTCTCAATACCTTTTACATTGTTCCATGATTATTGATCTGTTGTTTTTCAGCTTTTTGAGTTAGTTTTCTTCTAATTAACTCTTTTGGCTCTACTTACAATATTTGGTGTGTGGTGTTCTCATTACTGAAAACTTCTAAGCATTTGATAATTGCCTTTTTGATTTTTTCTCAATCGATGATTTTTCCATTTTTTTAATGTTTATTTATCTTTGGGAGAGAGAGAGAGAGAGAGAGAGAGAGAGAGAGTAAGCAGGAGAGGGGCAGAGAGAGAGACACACACGGCATCTGGAGTAGGCTTCAGGCTCTGGGCTGTCAGCACAGAGCCCTACTAGGGGCTCGAACCCACCAACCACGAGATTGTGACCTGAGCCAAAGTTGGATGCTTAACCAACTGAGCCACCCAGGCACCCCCCAATGCATTATTTTTTAAAAGAAGAGTTATATAATTTTTCCAACAGCTTTGCTCTTTTTTGACTTATACTTTTGCAATTATATTATAGTTTTATTCCAGTCTGGTCATAGATTGTGGTGAAAATAATTTCTTTTGGGCGCAAATCACTTACAATTTTTGGGTGGCCTAATATAAAATTGGTTTTTGTAAACTTTTCTCATATCTTTTCTGAGCGGAATAAACAGAAGACCTTTCTCTTTAATCATTCATTTATTCAGTCAGCATTGTTTCAGCTATGTGTCTCCTGCAAGAGTCAGGCATGGTATTAGGTACTGCAGGATATAAAATGAACAAGTCACAAGCTTTCTTTAAGGTTGTCAAAGTTTGGATGGGACATAGATACATTAAGACCTAATTTGACACAGACAAAGAAATGCAATGGTAGCAGAATTTACAAAAGAAGGGCTTGAACCCTATCACAGCTTCTGGGAATGCAAAGATGCCTACGATTTTACCATGGTTTTGGGGAAGCTTTCAGCATGAAAGTGTAAAAAAACAAATGAATTAGTTGAGGTCAGAGGCAGACTTTTGGAGGCCAGACAATTAACTAGGAAACCACTGTAATCATTCAGTAATAAATTAAGACATGTAAAAACTGTTAGGAAACAGGAAGAAAAGGGGGGATTTTCACATGTGAGGGCGGCAGGTATTAGAAGAGTCCACACAGGAGGCTGAAGGAGGTGGAAGTGAAATGTTGCAGAAGCCACAAGAGGACACATTTGGGAATTCTTGGCCACTTAGGTTAAGTGCAGCTGAGAGGTCAAGTAAGATAAAAGCAACAATGTGTCCAGTAGCATCAGTCTTTGGTGACTTGGGGAAAGCAGTTTCGGTAAAGTTGGGAGAAAGAAGCCAGACTATAAGCAGATCTCAATGTAAATGGCTTGTGAAGATGACGGAGGCATGAGGTGTTTCTCCAGAAGCTTAGCTGTGAAGGGAATGAGCAGGTTAGGGCAACAATGAAAGGAGCAAAGGATCAAAACAAATGGCTTTTAAGACGTAAAAATAATGTGAGCATATTTGGATAATGAGGAAGGTGAGTGGACAGGGAGAGAAGGCATGATTGTTGGCCAAAGGATCCTGAACAGGTAGGGGTCCCAGGGTGAGACACAAAGTCCAAGGGCTGATGGCCTTTGATGGAAGGAGGGCTCTTTTTTTTGAGTTGAAGGAGATGATTGGTACCCATAGGCATTTGGGACAGAGAGGTGGGGTCTCCCCATTTCTTTGCAAGGCTGAGTGTGTTTGTGGAACCTCAGTTACACTGCTGGATATTGTCAGAAGGGTCCAGGGTCTTGTTCTGCACTGACAGTTCACTTTATATGTACGATTTGGGGTCCGTCCCTTCTTCTCATAGAAATGAGAGAACTTTTATGCTTGCCTTTCTTGAGGCTGTTTCTCTCTCTCTCTCTCTCTCTCTCTCTCTCTCTCTTTCTAATGTTTTATTTATTTTTGAGAGAGAGAGCAGGAATAAGGGAGAGACAGAGAGAGGGGGGATAGAGGATCTGAAGCTGGCTCTGTGCTGACAGCAGCCGGCTCGATGAGGGGCTTGAACTCATGAAGCGTGAGATCATGACCTGAGCTGAGTGGTATGCTCAACTGACTGAGCCATCTCGGCACCCTGAGACTGTTTTTTGAAGGATTTTCCAGAAGTCTCTGTCTCATTAACTATGTGGTATGCAATAGACCATCAGAATAACACTGTTAGTTGTAAATAAAGTGATTGATGGATGCCATAAGATCACAAAAGTTTCCAATAAATAAATCAAAATAACATTTCACATCTTCAATATGCCTCCTTTTCTGTGTCTGATTAATGATTGTCACACGAGGAGAAAGTTTTATGAAGGTGACATATTTTAGCACACTGTATTTTGATATCTGTAGTTTATTACTAACTTTGAACTACAGGGGATTGTTTTTTTTTTTTTTTAACTTTTTTTTTTTAACTTTTTTTTTTTTTTTTTTTTTTTTTGAGACAGAGAGAGACAGAGCATGAACGGGGGAGGGTCAGAGAGAGGGAGACACAGAATCTGAAACAGGCTCCAGGCTCTGAGCTGTCAGCACAGAGCCCAATGCGGGGCTCGAACTCACAGACCACGAGATCATGACCTGAGCCGAAGTCGGCCGCTTAACCGACTGAGCCACCCAGGCGCCCCCAGGGGATTGTTTTGAAGCTTGCAAAAAATTTCTGGATTTACACTTTGGGCATTCACATGTTGGTAGCAAATTAGTCCCCTGAAAAATTGGCAAGCCTGAGGAGTTTTGGTCTTTGTTATTCTGGAAAAACACTCTATCCTCTGTATGGAGGGAACTGCTGGTTTAATTCTGTAAATAATTATGAGACAAAACCCGCATATGAAAGATTTCCCACATAAACTCCTCTATTGAGTAAGAGCTCACTTATTAAAAATCAAGGTTGACAGTTTAACAGGCTCATTATGGTTCAGAAATCCCCTGGGGCATTTTAACCTTTTAAAATCTTTTTTGGATGTTCATTTTGCCAAATGAGCTGACTCCCTGCCATATCTCCATTCTGCCCTGCTTGGGCTCTGATCTTAGAAAGTGTCACTCTTACTATAGCAGTAAGTCAGGCGCTACCCAAAGTCAGATAGTCCGCAGGCTTTCCTTGGAGAGGAAGATGAAGAGGACGGGGTGGGGAAATCTGCTAAGGTGAGAGGTCTGAATTCAACTAGGTGCCCAGATGGTCTGGCACCTTCGTGAGCAGCACAGGAAACACCACGTTGGTTCAACTTCCTTGCGCCAAAGGGGGCAGCAGCACATCTATAAAATGGCTTGTACATTTTGTGATCGTTTCTGTTTCCACTCTGATTCCCTGGCTGATCATCTCAATGGCTCTGCTGTGCCCCGAACGTTGATACAATCCAACAGGTAACTAGAGTGTGTGGAGGTTTGGTCTTAAGCTACCTGCAGTCATTTCCAATGGCTGTCTAGACGAAGCTGTTTCTGATATTCTCCATTAACCCTCACACGTCTGCCCCTCAGCATCACTTGGCACAGCAGCCCTGGCCTTTGCAGTTAAACTTAAGCATTCTTAGACAGTCTGCTTTCCTCAGAACAGGCTGCCTTGTGAACAGCTCTACCACCAAAGTGAGCCCAGGATGTGGAGAAAACGAAACCAAGATGGAGCACTGCTTTGCTGTACTCCCAGGGGCACCTGGGATGCAGCACTGTTTCCACCTGCTGGGCCGTTCTGTGCTTCCTTCCTTGCTGTTCTAGAGCCCCAGTGAAGACCTGAGTGAGAGGGCAGAGCACAGGGACTGCCAGCCTCCCCACCCCACGCCCTACCCCACCCCCATCAACTTTCCACTTGCAGTGACCTGCCCTCCAGGGTGACTTATCAGATGTTTGGGGTTTGCCACTAAAAGAAAACAAACGGTGGAATGTCCTGCCCTGCGTGCTAATGAAACGGCTGAGCCAGCTCAGGGGTTACGAGGTTTGCGAATTAGGAGAATAATGATCTTCAGTTTCTGACCTCCTGGCGCAGGCGGCAGTATTTATCAGGAGGCGCATGTGACTGGTTAAGAGACAGAGCCCCAGCTTGGAGGAAACAGCTGCTTGCGGCATGCTCCTGCATTTGGCAGCTGGACAGGCAGGGTGCTGATGTGAGGACTAGGCGACAGAACCGCCCCAGTAAGTAACTGGAGAACTTTTGTGTGTGTGTGTGTGTGTGTGTGTGTGTGTGTGTGTGTGTGTGCATTTTGTAAGGCACTGACAATTTTTAATTTTGATTTTGGTTTCCCTCTGGCACTAAAGGAGGTATATTATTTGTGTTACTTTTGTTGTCTGTGGCAATAGCCATTTGTATTTTTACTGATTTTTTTTTTTTTAGAACCTGTCATTTGCAGCAATGTTTTCTGACTTAAAGTGTGAATGAGGCATACTGCTTGATTCCTATCTAGGAAAACAACAAGTTGATTTCCTGGTGCCTGGGATGTTCATGATCCGTGGTGTTTAGGTTCAAAGTCAAGTTTGAGATTATGAAGTGGAGAGTGTATTAAAGTGAATTGATGACTAGGTTTGATTTTAATCAATTTTTACCATTGAAGCTTGCAAAATAGTGTTTTGAGAAATTTGTATGTCTGACTTGACCATTTCTACTCAACTTTGAAAACTCTTTCATTTAACAATGCATAACAATCTGCAATATAGAAAACTAACAAAATAATATTGAGATTTAGATTAGAAAGCATGTTTGGGTTTCAGGCAAGCTTCATAACTCATCAAAGACATATTTTCTAGCTCTTCTCTTGAACGAGCTTTTTCAACTTCGTTGCTTTGACGCTGAAGTTTTTAGTCACCCCTGGTCTTCCTTACTTTAGATAAAGGAAAGTTAGTGTTTTGATGATGCTCAGTGTCCTTCCTCTTGCCTGGATTATTAAAAAATGTTACCTGAAGTTGATTATCAACTCTGGGGGTGGAGGGGAGGGCTTCCAAATAGCTGAGATCTCTTCTTTCTCGGGTTCATTCAGTGGTGCTGGGTCTTGCTCTTAGGAGAGCACAGAGCAGGCATTATGCTGGAATTGATGTGTTGTTTGGAGACTTTTGTCCTTCTGGGGTAGTTACCAGCCAGAATGTTTCAGAAAGGAAAAGGGGAAAGGGAGAGGACAGCACCCGTAATGGATGAGGTAAACCTCTGGAAGTGACAGGTCTCTGAATCAGAGCATTGAGCGAGATAACCAAATCAGTTCCTTTTTCTGGATTGCCTGGACATTAAGGAAGGTGGGGGGAGGGGGAGTAGGTTGTTTTGATTTGAATTCTTACCAAACAGTTATTTTGCTTGTGACGAGCACAGGGCACCCTGAAGTGTGTTTGCTTCTCCAGGTGACGGATGGATTGTCAGCTATGCTCAGGCTGTCCGGTTTTCTTGCAATTTCCGCCCCCTGCCTGGATGGAACACAGCTCTCCCCACCCCACCTCCCTGCCCTGGTATGTGGAGGGCAGACTGGAAATGACCTGGGGCACGCTGGTCCCGCTGCAGTTTTCCTCAACACACTTGGTCTGGAGTAGCACACTGGCCAAAGATCTGGGGTGGAAGCACTTTCGGATGACCCTCCGAGAAAGTGGCTAGTCTGGCGCTGGGAAGTTTCTCCCCTTCTTTCCCATAAAGTGGAAAAGATTCGACAAGACTCAGAGTGTTCAATGAGACAAAAAGTTATTTCTAACTCCGCCATTTCTTTTTATGACGCTTGTGTGAAGTCCTTGATTTAGCCTGTGGCCACATGGCCCAGTGACTTCCCTATTTGACTACAGGGCCCTAGCTACCCACTGGGCCACTTTTTTAGGGAGTTTGCTGCTGCTGTAGTTTCACTTTTACTGCGAGTCTGTTGGAAAAGAATTATGAGGTGAAGTTGATTTCTCCAGAATAATAGAGACACCTTCAGTAAAATGGAGGGTCTCACTGGCTATCTCTAGAACAGCCTTCGGAATTATTCAAGTGCCGATATTTTGAAGGCCCACAGACTATTTTGAAAAATCCAATGATATCTTGACTTTCAAAATATCAACAGAATAATAAATAATTATTTTACATGTAGGTAGTATGTCCATAGGGTCAAAGACTTTCAGATCTGGATAGGAATTTTAGAGTGTGCAATTGAGCGCATTTCAGAGTTGAGAAAATTCTAACCAATGTGTCTGGGTCAAAGTGTTAGTCGCAGAGCCAGGAAAGAGGGCTAGAGGCTTCTGCCAGGATTATTATATTATTATTATAACATTAACACTGATAATTATAACTTGAATTTATTGAGCACTTTGCCAAATGATGTGCTAAGCAAATGTATTTATTTTCTTATAATCTTCAGAGTAAGTCTATGTGCTATATATTATTATTCCAGTTTTATAGGCAAAGAAACTGAAGCTTGGGGACCCCCTTAGCTGGGCAATATGTAGCACAGACCCAACTGGCTCCTGGAATGGACACTGGAAACTGCACACATTAAAAGACTTAACGTGGAACACATACACTAATTCCACACATTTAAACTTAAAAGCTTAATGCTTAATGACATGCTTAACGGGATGCAAATGAGAATATTTCAGTGCAATACAATTAGACACACAAAGTGTGTTAAGGCTCTTTCGAACGGTCCCTGGCAGGAAGGGCGAGGTTTCCCCTTGTGACAGTCCAAGCCCAGGCTGTGCAGGGTCACTGACCTGCAGCCTGTTTTTCTCGCTGAGAGTAGTTCAGTGATGGCTCCCGCATTGGTCAGAACAGCAAGTTTGAGCTTTATGATTACCCTGGAATACACCACTCTTGTTGCCCTTTCTGGCCTTTTCTCTCAGCTTTTCCTGTCACTCCTTTCCTTTGGAGGACAGCCACTCCACCTGTACCCCACACCAAATAGCTGGCTTGGTGGTGATAAAACTATGAGGCAGACCTGTACATTGTTGTTCAACCTGGAACGTTGGTTGTCCAAGTAGGGGGTGGTTGTTCATGAACAGAAACAATGTACTCCTTTTGTTTGCTCCATTTGTTCTGAGCTGTGAGGGGAGATGGTAGGCTGGGGCACTGAGGTGAGGGAGGAGAGGTGTGCTTTTCTCTGCACACTTCCCCGACCTGCATATGGTCACCATGCTTGCAGGCCATGAACCTGCAGCTTCTCTGGCTCATCAGCCAGAGACCAAGCTTTAAAGAAATCTTAAAAAAATCTCAAAATTTCATTTGGCTCTCCATATTCCTCCATGTGGTTCAATGTCAAAATTAGGACTGGCGATAAGAAAGAGCACTGAGTAATGCACATGTAGCAGAAGGGTCCTTTGCTTAATCAGGAGGAGAATTAAGTATGTAGACCAGTCATGGATGTCTTTGAGAAAGTGGTCAATGTTTTTTCAAGGCTGTTATATGACAAAATTACACATTCTGAAGATCAAGCTCCATATAGCAAGAAGGGGGAATTTTTAATCGACTTCTCACCTACTGATGCTTCTAAAACTAAGCCCAACTCCAGAGAAATCAGCAATATAGTCTGCTAAAACAGAACCACTGGAAATTACCTCCAGTCCTTGGTGGGAATGGCTTATTTTCATGGCAGTTGGCATAGTCCAGTGGGTTATTTATACAAGAGACACATGAGACAGACTCAGAATCACTGCAGAGTCTGTAAGGTATACTCCAGAGCTGGTTTAAAGCAAGATAAAGTGTTTGGTTATCTTCTTGGGACCTTTTAGGATGAGGAAACAAAATTTGTGATGCCATGTCGGCTGCCTTTGTTTCTTTGTCTTTTCCAGACTGTGTATTCCAAAGAACCTGTTCCGGAAGAGTTAACTCCCTTGGGTCTCATTTTCCCTTTGCAGTGATTGCTCATTTACAAGCCGTAGAGTTGTTCAGCTGTTTGCATGTCACATTCCCTTTGTTTTAGGGATTTGAAAATCTGGGTTTTGTGGGGTGTTGTTGCATTTTCAGATGATCACAGCAGTCTCTCTGGAGTCCGTGGCGTAGGTTCACTGTGTTGGATCTTGAGCCCTTTTGTAGTATCGAGAAGACAGATTCCTGCATTTATGTAGGAATTTTCTGGTGTAAGGCGCTTCCTTGCACTTTGCCACAATTCTATGGAATGAGGGAGGACATCATCACCATCACCACTGTTTACAGTGAGGAAACTTAGAATGAGGGAAGGTGAGTGAACTTGTCTGTGGTCATGGGACCAGTAACTGGGAGCGCTCACCTAAGTCCTCTGTCTTCTGACTCTGAATAATACCTGTAGAATTGTCCTCTGTGATCAAAAGTGCTGTAATTTGTATTATCTTCTGATGGGCAAAAGTTAAATGAGAGACTGATTTGTGATGTACCATCCCATGCATGTCAGTGATGGTATTTCCAAAGCCTACAGATATTTGGCCTCAGAAACAAGGTCAGCCTTAGTTATACACATGGTAGTATTTGCTTGGGGTGGTATTTCTAAACAAACTTGGTAATTTTCCTCCCTGCAGATCCAACGTAAGTTGGAGTCATACTAACTACGGTATGATGTAATATTCAACTTTTATAAGGTATCTGGGTTTTTTGTTTGTTTTAGATATAAAAAACGCAGTCTGTTGTCCAGCATGCACTCCATTATCCCACAAAAATCATTATTGGAACAAAATCATGGAACAAAAGCATTATTAGAAGTTCTGCCTGGTTACATTACCCTTATTCACATGGGAAATAGTATACTCTGACTACTAGCAACAGTGCCCCTGTGACCATTTCCCTCTGCAAAGTTATCTGCCCACTACTGAGAGAGTCCTAGCTCTCTAGAATAATTGAGACTCTTCACTACTAGTCAGTTTTCTGGTATGGTAACCCAGTTCATTGTATAACAGTGCTATCTGTATGTTGGTAAGGTCATAAAAATGACAGCACAAGTGCCTGATGATTTTATGATGCAGCTGCACATTTTAATGGCTATGGCTTTGAGGTGGGGGTGTGGGGGGACAAGGGACAGCTCTTTGACCGTAACAGCTATTACAGTGTTGTTGTTTCTTTAAAGTAGCTTTTTTTTTTTTTAGTATGAATGTGAAAGGTAGCCTTCTTTTAATTTAAAAAATCCTGAACAACATTTAATTCATGAGTTGACACAAAGAGCATTTTTCCTTAGCAACTACTGTAGTAATCAGAACTTTCTGCACCTTTCAAGAAGACAAAGGGGGAAAAAAATTAGAAAGAAAGAAAGAAAGAGAAAATAAGATGGTACGTTAAAGGCTTAGCTTCCTGGATTCCAGCCTGTAGAATAGGAAGTAGCCCCTATTGTAAGTCGAGAGTTCAACTCAATATATGAATGATTTGCGTGCCTGCACATACCCTAACATCTTGGAAGTTTCTATGTGATCAAACCAGTCATTTTATTTCTTGAAGACTCGTCTATTCAAACTGCTGCTCTATCTTTACTCGTAACTTTGTGCTGCTTTAGGAGTATCTGTCCCCACCCCACAGAATATTCCAAGAGCCTTGCCTAGATCATTATGCCATTGATTTGCTTTTGCATTGTAAGTGTTGTAAGTGAATGTGTTCCAGGTACAGTCTTTGACAGAAAACTAGTGATGGGGAAAATAATGTGGAAAAAAGTTTGTCATTAGTTCCAGAACTTCACTTTAGTCACTTTGCTGCTGCTTCATTGTTTCAAAAATCACAGACAAGGGGGGTACCTGGGGAGGGGGGGGCTCATTTGGCTATGCATCCGGGGTTAAGCATCCGACTCTTGGTTTCAGCTCAGGTCATGATCTCATGGTTGATTTGTGAGTTCAAGCCCCATGTTGGGCTCTGTGCTGACAGTGTGGAGCCTGCTTGGGATTCTCTGTCTCCCTCTCTCTCTCTGTCCTTCTCCCACTCATGCTCTCTCTCCCTCTCTCTTAAAAATAAATAAATAAACATTTTTAAAAAAGTGTCTTAAAAAAATCACAGGCAAGTAACTACATTTGAATGTGTTTACATGATTTTAATTGCTTTTCTTTTTCCCTTCTGAAATATTTGTACTGTGATTGAGACCTTAGCAACTGATGAACTAGGAAGGCAAGGGGCTGGAGAAGAACTTAGGCAAAGAGGCCATCAATTTGCCATGGAATCAGACTCCAAATTAAGAAAGAGAGAGAGAGAGAGAGAGAGAGAGAGAGAGAGAGAGAGAGAGAGAATGGGGTATAGGAGAAAGAAAGAAAGAAAGAAAGAAAGAAAGAAAGAAAGAAAGAAAGAAAGGTGAAAAAAAAGTCTGTTCAGTCATGCCTCTGTTTTATTTTGAGAAAATAATTATTTTTCATTTCATTTAACAATTCAAAATGAGCAGAATCAATTTTCCTTGGAGACTTTTATATAAGTTCATTTTAGGAAGGTACCAGCTAGAGGTTCCTATTCAGGAACTGACACACTGGTTTGATAGAACTCTTTGGACCCAGAATCGAGGAGCTTGGAAGGACAAACAGCCTCATCTAGCCACACCCTGTCAACTTGCCTATGACTATCAAGGAGGCATGTTCTCAAATATCAAGTTAACATAGAATTCTGGAGCTCAAAAAGTACTCAAGAATTTAAAACTTTTTTAAAACGGAAGAACTGAGTATAATTTCTGGAAAAATCTGGAAAAATCATACCCTGGTTTCAATTTGACTGAACTTTGGATTCTGTCTTACTTTCAGTTCTGCTTTCTAAACGTAGAAAGTATTTCGTGTATACATGGAATGCTTGCCATTCAAAATCATATGAGTTGACAGGATGTTTTGCAGATCACTGTTTATGGCAAGGATAGTGCTCAACTGAATGGTGGTGCTCTAGGTTTCTCTGTTATCTCTTTCTCTCCCTACTCATTCAGATTCTAAGATGAATCTGTCTCTCTTTTCCTTCTGTAGTTGGCATTTATTTTTTTTTAAGTTTATTTTGAGAGAGAGAGAGAGAGAGCGAGAATGAGTGGGGGAGGGGCAGAGAGAGAGAGGGAGAGAGAGAGAATCCAAAGCAAGCTCCATACTGTCAGCAGAGCCCAACATGGGGCTCGAACCCACAAACTGTGAGATCATGACCTGAGCCGAAATCAGGAGTCGGACACTCTACTGACTGAACCACCCAGGTGCCCCTGTAGTTGGCATTTAAACAGAATCTGCTGCTGGGAGAGGAAAGAAACTGATGTTTATTTTCACAACGTCCAGAGGTAAACATTATCATTGACATTCTTACAGAAGAGAAAACTAAATTTCAGAGAGGTTGAGTATCTTGCACATGGTCACAAGCCAGGGAGTAGTGAAGCCAGGGTTCTGGTCCTAGTCTGCCTGTAAACAAAGTGTGTGCCTTTTCTACTCAACCACACTTGTCTCTCACTATGTTTATGTTAAAATCTGGTGCTCACTATGGAAAGGGCAGCCATTCTGTGGAGTCTGGATTCTGCTGGCCTTGTCATGTAACCAACATTACATCATGCCCAATACCTAGCCATTTCCATTAGAGGAGTGCCATAGCACAAAGAGACTTCCTAGGAATCTGTGGATTTATGATTGCATCCCGCAGTCTCCTTGTAGCCTGCACCCAGAAAACACTCATCCTGCTTGCATTGTTGAGGTGTTCTCTCAGCTGTGGCATTCTGCACCGTGGGCAGGGTTCTCTTGCAGAGCTTAGCCTCTGGCTACACTCAAAAATCATTACACGATCTCAGATGATGACAAGTATAAAGAAGATCATGACTGGAGGACCTGGCTGATTAACAAGCAGTGACCGTTTGCTTTAAGTTATATTTGGTTTTTATGAGAAGTGACATAATGTTGGCATCAAAAGAAGCAATCATACTCGCTTAATAAATTGTTTCTTGGGGCCATGATTACAAATAGATAAAAGGGCAAGCAGACCTTGAAGCAGGACCAGTGGAACATATCTCATGCTATTTTAATTCTCTATGTTTTAGAAGAAATACTTCCTTCACACTCTCTTGGAAGCTGCAGGAACTGTGGTCGACTTAAGCCAGTGATGGTGGTTTTACTGTGTAAGAATTGAGGTTTTATCTTTTCAGCTATCACGATGACTGAGAAATATATCACACATAGAATTCTGCAACTCTTTGGAATTTTCTCTCACATCAAGCTTGTGTAAGAGAGGCTAATACGTTCAAAAAATTGTTTTGAGTTTTAATTCTCAGATACAGAGATTTTACTCAACCAAAAGTTATTAAAACTTCAGTAAGTACAGTCTAGTTTATGGGACTTCTTATGTGGAAGCTGGAGTTTACATTTAGGTAACAAAAGTTAAAGAAAAAAAAAGCCCCAAATATATTTTCCTACAATTAATTTGGCAAGTATTTTTAAACATATGCTTTCTGTTGCCTATTGCACTAACCTGAATAATGGCACAAACTTTACCCTGTAGGATATTACCACCTATATTAAGCATACCAATATATTTTTTAAAATCACAATAATCATAACACACAAATATCTGGTCTATAACAAAGGCTTGTGTAGAGTTTTGTGGAAGCTGGGGAAGAGAAGATGACTATTTGTGTGAGTTAAGGAATGTTCCTTAGATTTGGTGACATTTGAACTAGGTTCAAAAGGACAAGTAGCCATTGTTCAAGAAGAAAAAACTGTATTTTAAAAGTCTTCTTTCCACAAATAACATGTAGCTTGGTAGAGCTGAATCAGAGGGTACATGTTGGAAGAGGAACTGGAGAAAAGGCTCAAAGATAAGGGTATTCTGATGGCTGAGGTAGTGTTTGCCCTTCTGCAGCATTTAGATATTTTTGAGGATGATTTAAAATTAAAAAAAATCTTTTTATTATAAAACATTTCCAACATATACACAAGTAGACAGAGTAATATAATGAACCCCCATGTATTCATTACCTGACTTCAACAATTTTTGATGACCAATCTTGTTTCATTTCTATCCCCATGCATGTTCTCTTGTTCCCATATTAGTTTGGACACGAATCTCAAACATTTAATCATTCCACTCATAAATATTTTAGTATGTATTCAGTATGTATTTCTAAAATATAAGTTTTCTTTTGAAAAATCCATAATGTAATTAATACATCTAAAATAATTAACAATTTGGGTGCCTGGGTAGCTCAGTTAGTTAAACTTCCAACTCTTGATTATGGCTCAGGTCATGATCTCACAGTTCATGATATTAAGCCCTGCATCTGGCTCTGCACTGACAGTGTGGAGCCTGCTGGGGATTCTCTCTCTCCCTCTCTCTCTGCTCTTCCTATGCTTTTGCCCTGTCTCAAAACAAACAGACAAACTTAAAAAATAATAATTCATAAATATTATTTTGGCTTGTCAAGTAAGGAAGTGATAGGAATATATTTGTAATCTAGAAAGAAGACTCTAGAGGCAATGAGGGGAATAGGTTGAATAGAAAAAAGACCAAACCAATAGAAGACTCCAGAGATGGATTTGAACCAAGCCAATAATGATGGAGAAGGTGGAAGAATTTTCAGAATACTTAAAAAGTAAATTGATAGTTCGTGAGATCAATTAGATACAGGGGTGAAGGTGAGAATGGAGTTAAGGAAAATTTGGACATTTTAACTTGCATAACCAGCATATGAATATGCCAATAACTGATACAGTGTAGGGATTCCTTGAAAAGCAATTTAGCCTGGTTTTTCATTAGCCAGAGATGTTTGGAAACAAATCCAAAAATATCTTCCTATTACCCTCAAACAAAGCTTTCAGACCTGGAACATTTGGAGTAATTTTGATTGTTCCAACTTAAAAAGTCATTAACAAAAATTAAAACATCCAGAGTAGCATCTAAAATGCTCAAGGGTCTACAGGAGCCCCTTGGACAGACTGATGACTGAGACCTCTTTAGTTAGCACACAATAATAGTTGTAAAATCACAAAGGCTAATAAACATGATTTATTCATCAAATCCCTGAACACTAAAGGTTTGAAAGATGTAAATTTAAAATAATTGAAAGAAGTTTTTCATACTGTATGATGAAAATGTTCAAACAAACAAAAAATCTTGGAAGAATTGTACAGTGTATGTCCATATACCACCAATTCAATTTTAACATTAACAATTTATCATGTTTTCTTTTTCACATCTATTCATTTATCTTCTATCCATCCGTTGTTTCATCTTTTTTTTTTTCCAAAATAAGTTGCAGACAGCAGTGCACTTCATTTATAAGTACTTCATCATACATATTATTAACTGGAGTTCAATATTTGTTTATTGAAAATTCATATTTTATACAAGAGTGATTGATCTTATACATTTATTTTGCCAAAAGGCTGGGACTCAAGAAGGATTAACACAATTCATGGCCGACTCTTACTGGGTTATTGATGAAAACAAGGAGCTGTTTGAGAACTTCTTGATCCTCAAAAGTTGTGGCCATATGGAGCAGCCATACTCGACCACCAAACAGTCTTTGAGGCAATGGCAAGAATTGACTTGGCAAAACTACATGCTTCCCAGTAAATGTTAACTGAATTTGAATGTGAAGAAACTGACCCCTAGAAGCATACACACTCTGCCAGTAAATGATTGGGCAGGTATGAGAACAGATCACCTCCAACAGTTTCACACTGAGCATCCCTGCCTGCCTGTAACAACTCTGCAGAACAGTGTAACAGAGTAGATGGTTTATTAGTCAAAACTGTAGTACAGGCGATGCATTCTATCTAGACCCATCCTGAGATTACTCAAGAGGAGCCAGTTCTTGGGCAATAGGAAAGAAGGTAACCTATTCTCACAAAAGAGAACTCTTGATTCACATATTGAGAAAAAAAAAAAAAGTACTTGTGTTCATAAGTCCTCTGACATTCTCCAGAAAGACTTCATGTGGCTTATGGTAAACAGCAAAAATAAAATAAAGCTGAAAATGATTAACATAAGAATAAAACAAGGGCCAAAATATGTCAGTTAGTAGAATGATAGACAAACTTAGACTTAGAAAGCTTTGAAATGTTCTAAATTAAGTCAAGTTCTGACATTTTAAAACCTTCCAATTGGCTCCAGAATTAAAAATCAAGTGGAGATGATGTCTAGAAGATGCATTTGTTCAAATGCTTATTGTTGATGAAGATGTCTAGGATTCATTTGAAGACCGAAAAATTCAGTTACATAATCAGGCTTTGCTTACACAAAAGGCAGACATTCTGATACTAGGAAGAAATTTAGATGTTTGATTAACTTTTTCAGTTTCCAGTTTGATGTTCAGACAACAGCCTGTTTCAGTGGTTTTCAACTGGGGACAATTTTGCCCTCTGGGGACATTTGGCAATGTCTGGAGACATTTTGGGCTGTCCCTACTGGGGATGGGGGTGGGGTACTACTGGCACCTAGTGAATAGAGGCCAAGGATGCTGCTAACCAGCCTGCAGTGCATGGGATGGACCCTACAACAAAGAATTATCCAGCTGAAGTATCTGTAGTATTGAGGTTGAAACACCCCGATCCATATATGTCAGTTATAGATCTAACTCTAGTATGCCTTGAAAACACTGTAGATGATTTACATGTGCCATTTCATCTTGTGACTTGTTGAAGAGTATGTGGTGGTGACCTATATCCTTAAGAAATGCTACTGCATTGGCACCATGGCAAAAACGGGGATGTAAAATGAACAGTCCTTCAGAATAAGATCCACAGAAAGCTGAATTGAGTGGTTGGCCATACAAGTCAAAAGCACTCTTTGGTATCTAAGAGCATCAAACGTTGGCAGGCAAGAATGTAGATATTTAATTACTAAAAAAATATTCAAAGGAATTGGGGCTCTGCTGTTTAAGAGAGCGGGGGAAGGGATCATTAGATCCTAAGTCATAGGACAGTTCATCCTGGGACTTCTCCCTCTGGGACTTGGAGAGCTCATTTCTCTGCTTCCTTCTTTCCTCTTCAAAATCTCAAGAAGGAGAACTGACTGTGTCAGAAGCAGGTGGATTAGATAAACTCCTGTTGGCAACCTGATGATTATGTCTCTGATTTATGTTCTTCTTCATCTTGCCCTTGGTAATTATATACTCTATCTATGTTTACAACCACGTTCTCTTCCTTTCTTCATTCATGTTCCAACAGGTGCTCAGACCCTTGGTTAGTCCTTCCTCCTCCTGATTCCTTAACGTCTTCTTCTCTACAAGATCATCCCCATCAGGATACAGGTATGTTTCGGCAGCTCTCATCTTGTAAAAATGACCCTTGATCCCCGCATCCACTGCCAATCTCTCTTCGATTCTAGACAGAGTTATTAAATTAATATTCTCCACAAGCTGTCTTTGTTTCTTGATCTGCCATTTACTCTTCAGCTCACGGCAACCTGGCTTCTGCCCACAGCTCCACTAAAGCTGCTCTTGTCAAGGTGACCACTAACCTCCTTGTAGCAAAAATTTAAAAAGCAGAGTTTCCCATCTCTCTTGTTTGACCTCTCTCAGTAGCATTCAACACAGTTAATGGTTTCAGCTTCCATAAGCATGTCCTTCTCTTGGCCTCATGGAGCAACTTGCTTGACATTTTCCTTCTGTCTCTCTGACAACTCCTCATGACGCTCTGCTGCTTTACCTCCTTTTTCTGACCTCTAGATGTTGGAATGCTCAAGGTGGAATGCTCTTGTCCTTTCTCTTTATACTTTCCTCCTAAGTGATCTGAATCATTTATGTAGCTTTAGATTCTGTTCATATGGGGACAATTCCCCAAATTAAATTCCATCTCAGGTCTTTCCATGTTTGTTTAAATAACTACACCTTGAGACCTGCACCCGGGAGTTCCACAGGCATCTCAACCTTAACACATTCTTTTTTGGTTTTAATTTATTTATTTTTTTATTTTAGAGAGAGTGTGAGTGGGGGAGAGGGGCAGAGAGAGAGAGGGAGAGAGAGAGAGAGAGAGAGAGAGAGAGAGAGAGAGAGAGAGAGAGAGAGAGAGGGAATCCCAAGCAGGCTCCATGCTCAGATCCATCCCACAACCCTGGGATCATGATCTGAGCCCAAACCAAGAGTCAAATGCTCAACCAACTGAGCCACCCAGGTGCCCCTCAACCATCGCACATCTTAAGCACTCCTGCCATCCTGCCAATCTTCTCTATCTCAGTTAATGGAGTTATAATTCTGACGGTTTTTCAGGCCTTTCAGTCTTTCACATCTCTTACTAACTTAATCTCCAAGTTCCAACTCTTCAAAGAGATCTGTCCTTGCTACTTACCTAAAATAATTGCTCTTGTCATTCTCTATCTTAGCATACTGGGTGAGTTTTCATTCCTAGCTCTTATAACAGCTTGTAATTATATATCGGTTTGTCTACACCATTGGGCAGGGATCGGGTCTCTTTTGTTCACCAGATACCCAGGCCCTGGCATAATATCTGGAAGGTAGAGGTATTGTGTTCAGTCATTATTTTTTTAATCAGTAAAGAACTATTTGGATACTAAGCCTAAACAGACACTTTTATCCTGATGAGATAAGAATCAGATCCTTTTGGGGCACCTGGGTAGCTCAGTCGGTTAAGGATCCTACTCTTGATTTCTGCTCAGGTCGTGATCTCACAATTCATGAGTTCCAGCCCTATGCTGGGCTCTGTGCTGACAGCACAGAGCCTGCTTAGGCTTCTCTCTTTCCCCTCTTTCTCTGCCCCTCCCCTGCTCATTCTCTCTCTTGCTCTCTCTCTCAAAATAAATAAACTTAAAAAAAAAAAAGAGTCAGATCTTTTTTTTTCTGTTTGAATCACACTTTTAAGTGGATTAACAGATAATAGTTACACATCATTCAGAAATAAAAGAGAAAAAAGTTAATCTTTAATAAATGCTTGTTGATTGGTGAATTGATTGAGTAGCTAATCGAAAATTTACTTAATTTCTTTGTAATCCTATTTATTTACAACAAAGAAATAATACTACTAACTCTTTTTCAGAATTATTTTGTAGAGTGAAGTTAGATTATTGCCCTCTAATTCCTTTTGAAGAAAGACATTAAATAGGCACACAACCCCATTCGAGATGGTGCAGAGATTACACGTATTATCAATTTCCTTTGTCTGAGAACTGCAGTGCACTGATGTCTGAACTCTTGTGGTTTGTGGGTCAACAAAATGTCATCCTGCTTCTTTGTCATAAGCCCCAGAACTGCTTCAGATGCCTAGTACCCACCAACAAGGGATTTTAGCTTCTTACTAAAACCTCATTATCATCTTAGGCCCCTGAATACAAAAAATATTTTGACAAAGGGAGATGATTGGTTAGAAGTCATATTTGTACAAAGAGCCAAAGTCTCTTAAAATTAGATTGCTGAGTAGAAATTCCATGACAGACGGCAGATAGCTGCCTCATTTCTCCAAGTCTAAGTGGCCAAAGGCTGCTTCATGTTGGAAAAGTTATACTTTTTAAGACAGATGCATTAGTTCAAAATCAGCTTTCTGACACATGTACTTTTTATGTCCCAGGGACCCCCGTATGAGGCTGGATTCTCTGGAAGCTCACTGTGATGATGTGTTTCCCTTCCTTCCATGAACTCACTGTTTAAACTTGGGCAAATTATGTTATCTATTTGGCCTTGGGGCTCTCCTTTAGAAAGTGAGGTAGTTTACCTGGTGAATAAAAGGTCCCCTTGAAAAGTAGAAATGTTCTCTGTCTCTCCTGCACCACAATCTCTTTCTCTTTTTAGAACTACAGGGTTTATTTGTAGTAGACAAAAAAGGCACTATCAGAAGACTTGAATGAGCACAATGATGAAATCAGGTGTTTAGAGACCAGGCCTTGCAGCTGCACTGACCCAGTAAATAACCCTTCCTTGGTTTCTGGTTTCTCCTTTTAGAGCAATAAACAACAACAAAGGAAGAATACCAGCTCAACTTGTATAGTCTCTAGTTACCCAAGTGACTCATTATCTAAGTGCCGGAAATTATCCACAGGAAGCTATCCTGAAAGCCCACAGTGATGAGTACCTGTGTATTACTCAAATCTGACATGGAGGAGTAAGCTGTTACTAGCTGTAGTCAATAGATCCAAAGCAACATAAGGAGGAAGTGGGGGAGAGTGAAACTAGATATTCACTATAATGTGAGGAATCTAAAAATGTATTATCCACTAAGCATGGGTAGGTACATTTTTTTAAAATATATAGACGTTCCAGTATACGTTCTATTTTCCCTTAATCTTTCCAGAATCTGCAAAGTAAAGCGTTGAGAGGGTATTGGCACCAAGTCCCATGCTGTTTGGGAATCATTAATGAACATCTATTTTACAAGAACTTTTCTACAAAAGGAAAACACAGAAATCTGAGGGAATTGCAAAACTTGGAAGTAATCTAGACATTATAAGCATATTATAAATGGAAATAAGTAATAATCTGCTAGCCACAGCAAGCCTGACAAATGCTGTAGAAATTCTCAAACTTATTGCCTTGCTTGGGTGGGAGGTGAAGTTTGTCTTGCGATCTGAACCTACTTTTTGAATGAAAATATGCCAGAAGGCATAGTAGCTGTGGTTCTTCTTTGTTTAATCCATGAGTAGTAACATTCTGAAGACCTGTACAATGAAGAATCCCCCTTAACCTTTGCTTAGCATCTGTAATGTCAAGAGGGAGCCTGATGTGTCTGAATTCGGGGCTCACAAATGCAAATATCTGCAGGCCAAGAAGACACTATAATGAGTGAAGTAGATTGGGATAAGAATCTTCTTTATAAATCTACTTCCTTATAAATCTGCTAAAAAGAAAAGGCACATAAATGGCAATGACCCTTGGCCTCAGCTGGGGAAACAATAGAGGGTAGTTGGAACTTTGGGGAACTGGAAGGCAGTCGCTACTCAGCTCCAGCCAGATGTTGCCTCATGGGGCAGATAAGATTTCTCCACAAGAATCTAGAAAACTGGATTTTTAAAAGGTAAAGTCTGGATTTGTACATTTTGCAAATAATGCAAAGATTTTGAAACTTTGTGAGGGCCTAACAAAAAAAATAACATTGATGGGCCAGACCTCTGTCCAAAGGGTCACCATTCTATAATCTGTGAATGCTAAGTAAGGAAGAACTTAATTTGCACCATCTTCAATTTGGAGAAAAAATAAAACTAGGACTTGTGGTTCAGTATTTGCTTTTAAATAGGTGTGCTTAGATAAAGAGAAAAATTTTAAAAGGGCATTTGAGAACAATACAATGTTTCAGCAGCAGTGTACTTTTATACTTAACTGCTATAGCATCAGATCTAGGGTTCCTTAGATTTTGTGGGAAGTATGATTTTGTATCAGGACCCACAAGAACATCTTTGTATCGAGATGTTATTGATGTCCAATATATGGCATCTGTTCAGTCATCTTGCTATAAACAGGGTTATCATAAAAAACTCATTGGGATGATTCAGATTGCTTCATATAACCACAAAGATGTGGAGATTTGGATACTTCTAAATGGCAAGAACAATTTTCCAGTTTTTATAAATAGATGTTTGGTACCTTGTAGACAGCACATTATCAAAGGCAAGACTCCCTTATCCAAAAGCAAAACTGAATGTTGGAAAAAGCATTATAATGCCTGAGAACCAAAAACACTTGTACAAAACTTGGGCTCTGTTCACAGTGCTTTAGATGCCTGAAGGTAACACATTGTGGGTCTTGAGTGTTCCTTCATTTTTCAGTCTAGACACTGTTTGAGGTATTCCAGTATTTTTCTTCCCAGTAATTGATGGCTTTATGGTGGCTTTTCCCCCTTTATCTCCCAAACCAGGTATTACTATGTAGTAATAAATTAATGAGAGTTTTAAACATTTTCTCTTTTTTTATTTATTTTTGAGAGAGTGAGAGAGTGTGGGAGGGGCAATGAGAGAGGGAAGGAGAGACTCCCAAGCAGACTTGCGCTGTCAACGAGGAGCCTAATGTGGGGCTCGATCCCACCAAACATGAGATCATGACCTGAGCCGAAATCAAGAGTTGGATGCTCAACTGACTGAGCCACCCAGGCACCTCTAAACATCTTCATTTATATTTTTCTGTTTTAAGAATGCAACAAATAATTAGCATTGCATTGAGTAGTGAGAAAATATCTCTTTACCCAAATGCTTGGTAAAAACTTTCAGGTTTTCTGTGATTAACGGTTGAAGAGTGCTAAGATAGTTAAATAAATAAATACGTGGCCTGGTTCCTGGACTAGAAATTAGAAGTGTTGAAAATATGAGATCTTGTGGCGAGATAAAGATTGGCGAGGGGTTAAAACTGTGTGAACATGGGGACTTGTGAAATCCCCACAAATTACCACAGAAGCCAACAAGGCTCTCATTCTATTTTTAGTGCCTGGCTCGGTTTCACTAACTATTTCAACTCTTCAACATCCTTATTGTGACCAGTATCTCCATCAACAGAACTTTAGGTGGAAATGTTTTTGTGTTCTATCTAATCTCAAGAACATTTTTTTATGGGTTTTGATAACCTGACATGCATTTATTCCCATTCTGGAGAAGAATGAGTTCAATGTCAAGACTGGGGTCCTATTCATGACCCTTTGGTATATATGAAATACTACTGAGATTTCTATATGTATCTACTAAAATTTCCTGCTCTTTAACTTCTCTGGGGACATGTATGTGTCTGTGTATCCCTGTAAGGACCTATCTTACATGCTTGATAGATATTTCTTTGAAAAATAGATTGTAACTGATGGGTAAAAATATAAATAGGTGAATATGAATAGTTGGGTTGTATGTCTAGAGACAGCTACTTTATCCTCTCCAAATAATGAATACTACATAGTAATAACCTGATTATGGAATCTTTTTAAAGTTTATTTATTTTGATAGAGACAGAGAAAGCACGAATGGGGGAGGGGTGGAGAGAGACGGAAAGAGGGGAGAATACCAAACAGGCTCCGCACAGTCAGCGCACAGAGCCCCACAGGGCTCGAACTCACGAAATCATGAGATTACAGTCTGAGCTGAAATCAAGAGTCCAGTGGATGCTTAACTGATGGAGCCACACTGGTGCTCCACGGATTATGGAATCTTTAAGAAAATATGGACTACAGTACAATTAGTAGAAATGGGATTTAAACTAGCTCTCATTTCATAATTCAGATTTCTAGCCTATGCTGCCTTTTCTCCTCTTTCGCCAAATGAGTATGTGTCTATAAAATACATGTGGCTTATAACTTTGAGAGACATGATGTAAATAGGAATCATTTTATTCCATAGTTAGAGGGCACTTTTTGGTCATTTACCAGGGAAAAAACAATAGTAGCTAACACTTACTGAGAATGTACTATATTACAATTAATTCGCATTTAACCTGTATTAACTCATTGAATTCTCATAATAACCCCACAACATAGATACTATTACTCTCCAACTATATAGATAAAGGTACAGAGGCACCATAAAGCTTACATAATTTGCCCAAGGCCACATACTAGAAAGTACAGGAGTCAAATTTGGTGTCAGTGGTTTGTCTGTAGAGTCGGCTCTTAACCATCAATCAAGCCTACTCAGAACTCATTAAATGAGTAAAATGTGTAAAGCCTGCACGGACCCAGAAGAGGGCTGCATTGGATTATATCACATGGACCTTCACAGTGGCGTTTAGTTGTGATGCTTGGAACACGACAGTCTCTCTCTCCCTGTCTCAATGTTGATTGAGTGAAAGGAATGAACACATGTGAATTTTAAATCCAGTTTTAAGAACCCCATTCTGTTAGTATTCCTGCTTCTCCACACCTCTCTGCCTTTTTCAGTGTTGTTTTCTTTGCATGCGGTTTCGCCTTCTTTCTCCACTCAGTGCAGCCCCCCTCATGCTTTAAGGCACCGCTCGATTCTGTGAGTCAGAAGTTATTACTTCTCTCGTGACTCTTTCATAATGCCCTGTATCATAATTTCTGTTCATTTTGTGGCTCCCTGTTTAGATTTTAAGTCCTCTGAGATTACAATCTATGCCTGATACAATCTTGTATCTCTGCCATGGTGTTAATCACAGTGTCTGGCACAGAAATAAGTGTTTATTAAATAAATGATAAAATGACTGGAAGAAGTTTTCCGTGTATTTTTATTCTCTATAACCTAAATCTGTAATAAAAAATCTAGAAGCATGTCTTGAAATTCCATCATGGGCATGTTAATGTAAGAGGAGAAAATTCACTGAATAAAAGAAGAAATTAAAGATGAAAATAAGATTAGAGAAAAACAGTGGAAAAGAAATCTGACGTTTGCAGATCATCTTGGAAGAAGAAGGTCGTAGAGAAAGATAACCATAGACAGATATCAGATGCATTTCTGGGTTGAGGGCTAGAAAGACAAAAGACACAGTTTGGTTCTTAAGAAATTACTGGGGAGACAGAACCACTTGGTAACATAAATCATACAAAGCCTAAAGGAAGTCAGTAAGCTGAGTACCAAAGTCTGCCTGGAGGAGCTGGGAGGGAGGAGAAGAATTCAAATAGGCATTTCAGAAGTGAGTGTGTGATTGCCAAACAGACTTATTGAGGGGAAGGGAAACATTCTAAAAAAGAAACAGTATGGGCAAAGCATGATGTCCTGGTCAGTGCAGGCTGCTGTAACAAAAACACCATAGACTGGGTGGCTTAACAAACCATTTTCATGATCTAATTATCTCCCAAAGGCCCCGTCCCCAAATACCATCACACTGGGAATTAGGGGTTCAACATATAAATTTGGGCAGGGGCACAAACATTCAGTCCATAATACATAGAAAAGAAGTTCATTTTATGGTAATATAACATTCTAGAATAACTGAGGGTCAATCTAGAAAACTTTCAACAGTGCACACTGCCATGGAGCAGGGGAAAGGTAATGGCAACCTGAACCCGAGAGTGGAAGTGGAGAAGAACTGCGATGGGAGCAGATGAGAAGCATTTGGGAGGTACATGATCAGACCTGCCTGTGGAGGGAGGGGGAAAGGAGGAGCTGGGAAATCTGGGATGAGTCCTCAGTGTCCAGCATGGAATGCCGGGGCAGATGAAGCCGTACATCAAGGAAGGAAATAAAACAGTTTAGTAGGAGGGTGAAGAGGACATAATTTTTAATTAATTAATAAATTATAATTGAAATATAATTAATATACTACTAGAATCTATCCTTTTTAGTTGTATAGCTTCATGATTTTTCATATATTCACAAGGTTATAAAGCAACCACTGTTATCAAACTTCAGAACATTTTCATCACCCCAAAAAGAAACCCTGAACTCATTAGAGTCACTCTTTATGCTTCCATTCCCTTAGCCCCTGGAAGCCCTAATTTACTTTCTGTCTCTATGAATTTGCCTATTCATTTCATCTCAATGGAATTATACAATATATGGCTTGTTTTGTGGTCTGGCATTTTATTTTATCTTTATTTTATTTTATTTTATTTTTATTTTATTTCAATTCATTTCATTTTATTTGTATGTTTTCTTCATGTGGCATCGTGTTTTCAAGGTATATCCATGTAGCAGCATGTATCAGTATTTTATTCCTTTTTGTGGCTGAATAAAATTCCATCACGTAGATACACTTCCTTTTGTTGGTCTGTTTAGCTGTTCATAGTCATTTGGGTTGTTTGAACATTTGGGTTATTATGATTACTACTGCTGAGCATTTGTGAATAAACTTTTGTGTGGACATAGTTGTTTTTTCTTTTAAATGTTCATTTATTTATTTTGTGAGAGAAAATGAGAGAGAGAGAGAGAGAGAGAGAGATCATGCACACATGCTAGCAGGGGAGGAGTGGAGAGAGGCAGAGAATCCCAAGCAGGCTTTGTGTTGTCAGTGCAGAGGCGGATGTGGGGTTCAATCTCATGAACCATGGGATCATGACCTGAGCTGAAATCCAGAGTCGGACACTTAACTGAGCCACCCAGGCGCCTCTGAACATAAGTTTTCAATTCTTTCAGGTATATACCTAGGAATGAACTTGCTGAATCATATGGTAACTCTCTGTTTAAGTTTTTCAGAAACTGCCAAATTGTTTTCCAAAGCTGTATCATTTCATATCTTCACTAGCAATGTGCGATGGTAAGGTATGAAAACGTACCCACGAGCTAAGTAAAACTTTCTCAAAGGCACCCCCAGTTAAGTGCCAGAGTTGGGATGTGATCCCAGGTCTGCCCATCTGCAGCCTCCACTCGCTGACCTCTACAGTATACCATGCATCTGGCCTCAGTTTCTTTTGGAGTTACCAACATGGAGTGGTAGTTGAAGCCATGGTTGTGGATGAGTTTGTCATGGAGAGTCTGAGGTGAGAAGAAAAGTCCAGGCATGGATACCTGTGGACCCCCAGCAGTAAGAAAGGAGTCTGTGTGTGTCTGAGGTGTGACCAGAGGCACAGGAGTAAAACCAGGGAAGAGAAGTTGCCAGGAAAACCATCCAAGGGGAGAATTTCAGGGGGAGTGTGGTCAAGAGGCAACGCAAGGCTGCTGAGCCTTGGGGTGAATGTGGTGTCTTCTGCCAGAGTAGTTTTGGTGAAGTGTGGGAGTAGGGAGTGAAGGGAGAAGTGGACAGAATTTGATTTGGGTGTTCTGAAGAGGGCATGGAATCAATCCAGCAAATTCTACCTGACTGTGAAGGATGAGAGCGATAGGAGAGGAGGCCAATAGAGAGCTGATGTTCTTTGTTTGTTTCTGGTTTTGGTCAGGAAAGATACCTCATATTTACTTAAACTGCTAGTACGTTAGCTCCAATTCATTAATGCTCCCTTTTTATAAGAATATCAACAAAATCCTTGTTTCCAGTCTTTTGCCTCCTCCAACTCTTTAATAGTGACTTTGTGAAAAGCTGTCTTCCTCTCCCTCTGTCTTTTTCCCCTCTTCCTGTGTCTCTCTAGATCCACTAATAAGAGAAAAATACCCATCTGAATCTGATTCATGTTTCTAGGAGTTACAAAATTTCCAAAGGGCAATTTGGTATATTCACAAAGTAGTACTATCAACCTCTATAGTCCATGAGAATTCTAAAAGTTCTTTTCGGCATTGATAGATACCCCAACCTCCTTATCTTCTGTATGTAATATGCTATTAATCCATTTATAATGTTGTTCTAATAGGGAAATACATTCTAAATTCCAAAATCACTTTTCAAATATAGTTGGGAACATTTCATAATTTCCTTTTTTATTTTCCATTGTGTTTTATGCTCTTAAAGCCTTTTTTTTTTTTTAATTTTTTTTTTTCAACGTTTATTTATTTTTGGGACAGAGAGAGACAGAGCATGAACGGGGGAGGGACAGAGAGAGAGGGAGACACAGAATCGGAAACAGGCTCCAGGCTCTGAGCCATCAGCCCAGAGCCTGACGCGGGGCTCGAACTCACGGACCGTGAGATCGTGACCTGGCTGAAGTGGACGCTTAACCGACTGCGCCACCCAGGCGCCCCTTAAAGCCTTTTTTTAAGTGGGCTTTTTTTGTTCTGATGAGGAAGGCACAGTAATATTGTTTCTCTCGTGTTAGGGATGATGAAAGCAAGCCTTAGAGAAGTTAAAGGGGACCTCAGACACCACTGACATTTATTAGTCACTAATATTTTCTCTTTTGTTGGTATACACGGTGAATTCCTTGTAGGGGTAAGGTGAAATTAGTTAATGCCTCAAATGAGAAGAAGAGAGATGTCACCACCTCTTGAGATATGTCTTCCTTTTAGAGAAAGGAAGAAACGTTTGCTGGAGGAGAAACACCTGAAATCATAGAAAATGACAGTCATTAAGTGGAGCCTTCTAATTATGGCCTTCAAGCTATATACGTTTAATGGAGGGTGCAGAACTAATTTTAAAAATGTTTTTTGTTCCTATACTTTACCTTTAATTGGTTTCAGTAAAAGGTCTCGCTCCAATTCAGAAGTAATCACAAACTGAGACTTTACCATTTCTCAAAAGAGTACTATGAACATACTGGTTTCTGAACAGGAGCAAAATGTTTTCATTTAGATGATAACATAGCACAGTTTCACTTACAAAGGAGAAATTAATATTACCTCTTCAAATGGGTCTGCATGTGTATACAGGAGTTAGCATTAGAATAGTGTAAGAAATTTAGTTTTTAAAGCTTATCACTGTCCATAGTAAAATTGGATAACAAAATTAATAACACTACTAATAAAGCAGCATTGTACAACCTCCGTTCTTCTTTTAGTATATCCATTTACTTATGCTTTTTGAAAAATCCAATGACAGTTCAGAACTCAGTGCATCCCTGAGTAAAATCATTTTACTGTCATCAGCTCTTGTTCTAAGTATTGTCGTGTATCTGTGTGTGGGGGTGTTTCCTGTGAGAGAAAGTTTCTTTTTTTTTTTTTAATTTTTTAAATTTATTTGGAGAGAAAGAGCAAGCACATGAGTGGGGTACGGGCAGAGAGAGAGGGGAAGAGAGAATCTCAAGCAGGCTCTGCACTATCAGCACAGAGCCTGACATGGAGCTTGAACTAAGGAACCACAAGATCATGCCCAAAGCTGAAGCCAAGAGTCAGAAGCTCTGACTGAGCCACCCAGTTGCTCTGAGGGTAACTTTCTTGGTAACAGGTTGATGATATCAATGTCCTGCCCAATTCTGGAATTAAGCTCAGATATTTCCGGCTACTTTGCTGATACCACTGAATTTAGCTGGTATTTTCTGTTCTAGTTTTGTGACCCATAAAACTTAATAATCCCAGAAGTGTCCTTGTTCAGGAAGCCTTCTCAGATCTCTTTGGTTAAACTTGATCCCGTATTTGTGCTCCCAGAATGCCCTGGGCATGTTTCCCTGACACTGGGTGTAATGGGATCCTTATTATATAATAACCAGTTTATGGAGTACCTGGGTAGCTCAGTGGGTTGAGTGTCAGACTCTTGATTTTGGCTCAGGTCATGATCCCAGGCTCATGGGATCAAGCCCTATGTCAGGCTCCACACTCAGTTTTAAGCCTGCTTAAAATTCTCTCTCTGTCTCTGTCCCTGTCTCTGTCTCTGTCTCTCTCTCTCTCCCCCTCTGCCTTTCCCTCTCCCCCTCTGCCCCTTTCCCCTGCTCATGCTCTCTCTAAAAACAAACAAACAGGGGCACCTGGGTGGCTCAGTCAGTTGAGTGTCCAGCTCTTGGTTTCAGCTCAGGTCATGATCTCATGGTTTGTAGGTTCGAGTCCCATGTCTGGCTCTGTGATTCTGCTTGGGATTCTCTCTCTGTCCCTCTCTCTCTGCCGCCACCCCCCCCCCCCCGCGTCTATCAAAAATAAATAAATAAAAACTTAAAAAAAATTAAAAAACAAAAAACAATAGCAACAAAAAACAGTTTGTAATCTGTATCCTGCAGGGGAAGTAGGCCCTTCAAATGGACTCTTTAGGGGAGCCTGGGTGGTTCATTTGGTTAAGCATCTGACTTCGGCTCAGGTCATTATCTCGTGGTCCATGGGCTCGAGCCCCACAGTGGACTCTGTGCTGACAGCTCAGAGCCTAGAGCCTGCTTCAGATTCTGTGTCGCCCTCTCTCTTTCTCTCTCTTAATCTCTCTCCCCTCCCCACCCCCCCCTCAAAAACGAATAAACTTTAAAAAATGGGCTCTTTACACCTCCAGTGCTTAATGTTTAACAGATACTTAATCATTGGCCTTATTTTTGCTCAGCCAAACAAATGCCTTTCTGTAAGCATGGACATACTTTTTAAGTCAGCCTTCCAGTATGTTGGTGGTTCTTACTGCATTCCTGTGAAACAGATTATACTGCTGGCTGCATTCCTGTGAAACAGATTATACTGCTGGCTGTGCCTTCCGTTCACATTCTTTTGCTTCTTAGAGGCTTTCTGTGTAGTACCTTCATTCTCTTTTGTGTAGATGCTAACCCCTGAGATTGTCATCTGGGCCCAGTGGCTGGTTCCCTAAGAGTTGTATTTAGCCATGCCAGTTACTGAAAATCTCTTCCTGCTCCTGGTGGGCACAGAGGCATGAGCCTGTTAGTGCTGGTACCAAGTACTGAACCAGCTCAGAGCTCATCTCACACGGCCTTTTTTTGGTAACAATTTTGGTAACAATTAAGGAACAATGTTTAGCTGTGTTTTATTTATTGCTAGGTTACTGGGGAGAATACTGGCCTCCCACAGTTCAATGGGTAAAGCACTTAGCACAATGAGGACCCAGGTAGCATTCAAAACAATGACTTCCTCCTCCTCCACCAACATCATCATCATCATCATCATCATCAAGCTCAATCTGGAGTAAATGAACAGTCAAAGGGTAAGGGATAGTGACTTTACTTGAGGGGATTTGGAATCAGGTCCTTCCAGAGCATTAGTGCCACAGATGAGATTCTTATGAATATAATGCTGGCATCTTGAGGAGAAAACATTGATCTTCATAAAAGCTGTTTTCCCAAAGTTTAAAATTTTAACTTCTAGGCTAAACATTTTCTCGTTCTGAATCTTCTTTTGGGATCCTATTTACAATTTGAACACTAGAGTTGCCATGGTAGGTCATAACCTTTCCAAGGAGTTGAATGTGTTCATCTGGAAACCAACTGATTGCAAATGTCTAATATGTGTATATCTCAGTTCTCTTCTGTGTTTAGCTTCAGCCAAATGCTAGGAAAATACCTGCTTGGTTGGACTTTGGAATTTCGTATTTATTGCTAAAGCTTCTTCAAGATTCTCATTTCTCATTTAACTCCTGTTAAATGTAAATATATTCGTTTGATTGCCAATAGTAAATACCAGTAACCAAGAAAAAATAAACAAAATGCCGCTTAGCCTTGTTACTTAATTGTTGACTGGAGCTACAAGGGGGGCCTTGTGGAATGAGCTCTGAGCTGGTTATTGACTTCCGTTCAGTATTTGGTACCAGTGAGTCCCTGAATTGCCAAACTGCTGTAATAATGATGGTTATTCATCTTGAGACAATAGAGTCAGTGATCGAATGCTTAGAAGCTAAACACAGGGCATAGTACACATTTGTTCTAGGCAATGCCTAGAAATTGATCTAATAGGCAAGTCTTAACAACAGCTAAAATTTGTGTGGGTAGTAGAAAAAATACAAATTTTCAGAGTCGGACAGACCTGACTTTGCCACTTAACTAGTAATATGACATGGACAAGTAATTTAACCTTTCTGGAGCTCAATTTCTTCATCTATGAAATGGGGAGAATGATATTTTGCTTTAACAAAATGATATTCTAAGATTTAACTATAAGTAATTTTCCCAACATTATGTGTATCATATTATATGCCACCAACAAGTAGTATTTGAAGAAACTATTATTACTTTGTTTTCTAAAACCCACAACATTGATTATTTATTTATTTTTTAAAAAATTTTTAACGTTTTTATTTATTTTGAGAGACAAAACAGGAGTGGGGTGAGGAACAGAGAGAGAGACGCACACAGAATCTGAAGCAGGCTCCAGACTCTGAGCTGTCAGCACAGATCCCAACACAGGGCTTGAACCCACAAACTGTGAGATCATGACCTGAGCCAAAGTCAGACGCTCAACCGACTGAGCCACCCAGGCACCCCACAACAACACTGATTATCAATGCCCTATCGATTTAGAAAAAGCTCTTTTTGAGAGAAAAACAAAAAAACAATAACAACAACAATTTAAAACTCAGGAAAACCTTATTATCACATTAGGTAAACCCATCCAAGACAAGAATGAAAAAAATTACTTTTAGAGTTGAGAAAAACACCGTTTTCCAGGGCTGCTTATCCTGTATGTCATTTGTTCAATTACCTTTGGGGTTATTACTCCACTGTCTGTAAACGTGGGATACTTTATTCTCTGGGTCACCATGGCCCATTTAAAATGTTGTAACTTTGGTCTAAGCACTGGGCTCATTTCCTTAGTATGCACTATCTGGGTTGGTTTGTGATAGAATCAACTTTGACAGTGATGACAGGAGGTTGTGACAGAGTATGATGAGAAAGAGTAATCAATTGGAGGAAATAAGGTAGAAAGAGAAATTCAAAGAGTTGAGAGGTAATGTTGAAAACAATGAGAAGGAAAATTAAAGTTAAAAGAAGACCAATGCAGAAAAAAGCAAAGGATGCCAAATATGAAGAGTGAACTGAGAAGAAACAGTAATGTATCTTGTTATTTGTGATCTTTTTAAAGATAATAGATAATGAGGAGATTGGTGTGTGTACGTGGTAGGGCAGAGATACAGAAATCCCGACTGGGAAGATAGAGGACATGGGAATGGTGGCTGAGGCTATAGTTGCCCAGAATGCAGTGTTCTGGATCAAGTCAAAGGGTGAGAGACAATTTCTTTATTATATCACATCCAATAGTATCTGTCTTCTTCCTCACCATTTGAAGCGAAGCTGGGTAAAATGGGAGAAGGAAGGAATGCCCTTGTGTGGAAACTACCTAGCAAATGCCAGCCGTGCTTTAGCTCTGAGTTATGGAAACCACATGTGACTGGACTATAACGGCATTAACTCAGAATTGCCTGCTCCATAAAGAAGAAACTTGCCATATAAGTTGTTCCAGAAAAGTTAAATAATTTCAGAAACGTGGCACGAATGATGTCACCCACAGAACAAGGAACACTAAACTCTCAAAACAAACTCCAGAAAAGAAACATCAGCCTTCTCAATGGAAATAATGGGAAATAGCCCAATAATTCTGTTTCTTTCTTCTGTGCTTTTTACCACATCTGTTGCATATTTTTTCCTCTTGATAAACGTCAGACCTTCTAGCAGATGACCTTGTCTCCTTCTTTTTAGAGTAAATAAAAGTGATTAGACAGAACCTTCCTTGACTTCCTGCTATCAAAAAGACAAATCTACATATATCTCTACCTATTTTGCCCTCTTTCCTGCTGTTACAATGAGAAAGCTGACCTGCTACATTATCCAAAGTAAATCCCTCCACCTATACATGGCTCCATCACTTCTGTCCTCTCAGGATCCTTGTTATGTAGGTTAAATTCTTCTCCTGTTCCTTAAATTTTCCTTTCCAACTGATTAGCACTTAAATATGCTCAGGTGTCAAATCAGAAGTCTGTAATGGGTATCCAGAAGCTAACTCAGCATTTCCCTTTGGACGTCTCAGACAGTTCTAACTCAACACATCTAAAAGTGAACTCATCTTTTGTCCACCATGAATTTCCTACTCCTTCCCCTTCCCCTCAATTTCTCAATCTCAAGGGAATGGCTCCATAACCCAACCAAATGTTTAGCTAGAAACCTGGGAATTATCCCTGATTCCTTCTTTCTGCTCATTCCCGAAAGCCATCAGATCAGCAAATCTTGTGTCTATCTTCAAATTATATTCTGTAACAAACCACCCCCCTCCATCTCTGTTGCCACACACTGGTTTAGATAGCAATCATCTCTTGCTTGGATGGTTATAGTTGACTACTGTTTTCCACATCATCAGTGTAGGTGTCTACTAATCTCTTTTCCACACTGCAGCTGGAGGGATCTTTAAAAAATCTAGGGGTGCCAGGGTGGCTCTATCAGCTCATATCAGGTGAATGTACAACTTCAGCTCAGATCATAATCTCACAGTTCGTGGGTTCCAGTCCCGTGTTGGGCTCTGTGCTGACAGTTCAGACCCTAGAACCTGCTTTGGATTCTCTCTGCCCGTCTCCCGCTCATGCTCTGTCTCTCTCTCCCTCTCATCTCTCTCTCAAAAATAAATAAATGTTAAATTTTTTTTTTAAAATCTAGGTAGGATCACACCGCTCTCTTATTCATCTCTGAAACAATGGTTTCCCATTGCCTTTCAGATAAAGCCCATACACCTTCATATAACTTACAATACTGTTCATGAGCTACCCCTATGGACTCTTTAGTCTCATGTCTTGCCATATTCAATACTTCAGTCATTCTAAATGTCTTTCAGCTTTTCATAATTGCAATATTCCCATCCACTCTTTGCCTAGCTAAAACTCGTTTCGCTCCTATACTAAAGTAGTGCCCCTCCCCTTCAGGGGATACTTTATTGTAATTATTTGTTTAATTCTTTGCTAGAGTAAAAGATAAGAATTATGTCTTTCTCATTTACCCATTTATCCTCTTCTCTGCTTGCCCCCAATCTTGTCTACCAGCCATTCCAGTACCTTACTTAGTATCTGGTGTCTAATAAATCCCCAGTAAATACTTGTCAAATAAATTCATTATTTTTCAGGGCTTTATTAACCTTTCTCTTACTCAACTTAATATTCTTGATTCTCCTTAGTCTTAGGGAATATAATCATAACACCTTTTGAATCTCATGTCTGTGGAGAGAAAGGGAGATTCAGCTTGAATGTGGCCAGAACAACAAATGCTAGGATGAATTAGTTGTTAATCCTTAAGGTTTAAAGGCTTGTAATAATTACCACTCATTTTCACTAAGGTTTTAGGCATTTAGAGAAACCCCCTTATTTCCATATGAAGGTCTTATAAAAGCCAAGACATATTTGTGGTCATTTATATATAAAGACAATATCTGCCATTAGGAGGGAAGAGTCTTTAAGGGTTTTTGTTAGTTTTTTATTGCAATAGAGATAATGCTATAGACAAGACTATCTTTCGAAGTTCTAACATGGCCAACATCATTTCAAAACTGTTTGTTGAATTTTTACTAGATATAATATTTCAACTTACAAATTCTGTAATCCTGGACCCAGGAGCAACCTTTGCTGTCATTTTGGCATGCTTCCTAGACACCTTCTGGGAATTAAGCCCACAACATCTCTGACAGTCATTACTTTACTTTGGCTCAAGAACTTTCAGGAATGGGATTCCATTGCTGATGAGGCCATCTGCCCCACTCTTAGAAGCTCTAGTGTCACAATGTTTTTTCTCCTATTTCTTTTTTTCTTCTCTAACTTAACATCTCTCTTCCTGTCACTTCAATCATATTGGTCCTGTACTTCACCTAAGTCCTCAACTTAAAGACCTTTAAATATTGGAAGGGAAGAGATACTGTGGGTGAAGGGAAGCACATTCTCTTGAGCACCCAGTATTTTACAGGACATATGGTGGGTGTATTTTATGTTACTTCTGTAACTCCTTCAACAATCCAGTAAAGTAGGCAGCAATATTGGCATTTTACTCAGACGTAAGTAAAACTCCCCCACATTTGCTTATCTAGGACTGAAATCCAATTTTCAAAGACTCTAAAGGTTCTGAGTCAAGAGGCTGGGGTGCTAATTTATGTCCATTAATGCTAGCTGCATGGAGCTGACTCCTTTTTACTATTTCTAAAATTGGGAGCATAGTTCTTTTTGTCCTAGGCAACCTCACAAGGATTTTTTGAAGACAGAGGCTTTCATGTTAATGAAAGACTTTTTGCTGCAGGCAGACATCATGGCCTTTGGAATCACACCCAACAGAACTCTATTGCCCTTTTGAAGTGAGAACTTTTCTCATAGAAGTAATTCAAGCCCTGGGGAAATTTTGGCTTTATTGTGTCCATTTCAGACTTGTGAGAAAATGTGTATGCTGGGGAGCAATAATTCTCATTTCAGCCAGAGAGTACCTATCAACACTAAAGCAAGTCCCAAACCATTGGGAGACTAAACAACCTGGACTAAAATAACATTGACACTCACATTGAGACAGTCAGGAATGATTTAGAGTCAGAGTTTGATGATCACCACAACAAACTGTTTTAGAGATTTACTAACATTCCAAGGTCAGTGTTTGGAAATTCGTAATGAGTACTCCAATGGTACAAGTGTATTTGGACTAAAATAGTATTTTACACTATGTGTATAAATTTTGGTTTTTGCCACATTTACAGCACTTTAATAGGCTGATCTTTAAAATAGCTATTTGATTTAAAAAATACCATGTCAGCAAATAATTATTTCGAATATTTTTCTTTATTTAATTGACTTTGAGATGGACAAAATTTCGAAAACCACCTATAACTCAAGGGTTTTGGAAATGTTTTAACACAACATGGATTCTTTGGGGTTTCTATTATTTAACTCTATCTGGGGATTTCTTTATGTTCTTTTATCAGGTTCTGCAAAGTACTTATTATTCAAGTTGGATAAACCAGTTCTGCAGACTGCATCCCCAGTGCATTTTCCAAGAATGACAACTGCCCTTAACATTCTTGCAGACCTGGATACCTATCTGTGTGAAACCAGTAGGTAAGTATTTATTTAAACCATTGTAGATTACATACGAAACTTGCCAAAATAAATATGCCTAGGAAAACTGAAAGAAACGTGCTATGATATTAACAAGAGTTATCTTTGGATGGTGAGATTGCAGGCAACTTTTTTTCCTTCCTGTCCTATTTTAAATGATGAATATATGTTGCTTTTATAATAAAGAAGCTTTACTTTTGAAAAAGCAGTTGCAGACACAATAATAGCCACACAAATAAAATGAGATCTCAGGTGCATGTGCAGGTGACAGAATGCTAAGTGGGGACACAGACACATCTACTGATTGCAGAAACAGATTGTAACTGGAGAGCCTGGCCTGCCTGGCTCTCATGTGCTGCCTTCCTTGCAGATCACAAATATAATCCCAAACATAGTGACAGGTCTTTGGTACCACATTATTTCTTTCTAACCCCTTATGGAAGGGTAATACCTTCCTCAAGAAGATCAGCTGAATAGAGGTGCCTGGGTGGATCAATCCGTTAAGCATCTGACTTCAGCTCAGGTCATGACCTCGCAGTTTGTGAGTTCAAGCCTCAAGTTGGGCTCTGTGCTGACAGCTCAGAGGCCTGGAGCCTGTTTCTTATTCTGTCTCTCTCTCTCTCTCTCTCTCTCTCTCTCTCTGTTCCTCCACTGCTCACTCTCTGTCTCTCTCTCAAAAATAAATAAACACTTAAACAATTTAAAAAAAAGTAGACCAACTGGATAATTATAGATTTGACCTGAGAAACTAGTTTAGTTAATGTAGGCCATTTGGTTCTAAGCAATATATTTACCATTCAGTAACAAGAGTTCACAAGATAAAAAGTGTCTATATATACATGAAGGGTAATCAAACTTGTCAATTGTCCAGTCTTGACTTTTAATGGAATTGACAGAATTTACATTAAGGAAATAAGAGAAGTGTTTCCCCCAAAATGTCCTGGAAGAGGTACCAAGTTCTTATTATGAATATAGACAGATCCTATTAAGTCTAGAAAGCTGGAAGGAACCTCTATCCCAGGCTGTTTACTAAAAGCTGATTTGAAGTACTAAAACAAACTAAAAATATTATAGTACATATTCATATAAATATGTACATATTCAAAGGTAAACTTTTTACAATTTTTATTTTATCATTTCTTCATCCATTCATCCACTCATTCATTAATTCATCAAATGCTTTTTTTTAGCATCTTCTCTATGAGAGACAACATCTTAGGAGTTGGGGAGTATGCCAGAGAACAAACACAAAAATCCTGCGTTCATAGAGCTTATGTTTATAGTGCTAGAAAGATTTAAAAACAAATAAACAAGTAAAATATATAGTACTTCAAATGGGGACGAGTGTTATGAAGAAAAATAAAGCCGGGAGGTGAGGTAGGGCATGCCAAGTGGGAGGTGGGTGTGAGGAGAGAGGTCTTGTTGTTTTAAATAGGGTGGTCAGGAAAGGCCTCACCAATAAGGTAAGTTGGTTAAGAGACATAAAAGAATTGCTTCCAGACATCTTTAATATTTCCCTTTCACAAATCGTTTGAGCAGCAGAAGTGGGATAGCATTGATCCCGTGTTTCTGTTATTTTTACTGCACATATGAAATAATCCTACTTTTTAGTCTCTAAATGTGGCACCGTCAGCACAAGAATATGGTTTTACACAGAAATAATACACGGTAAAAAATTTCCTTTGGAGTTATATGCCTACTGCACAGACCCACTCATATGTCACTCTTTGGTGGTCCCGTTGAACTAACACAACCATACACTTGGAAGTTAGCTTTTTTTCCCTATTCATTCATGTGTCTGCTTTCTGAAGTTGACTTTGAGCCTACTAAAGGCAGGGATGGGACAATGATTTGTTCGTCTCGGCAGCCTCAATTCTTAGCCCAGTGCCTGGCATCTGTCAGGTGCTTGATGATTGCCTGTTAAATAAATAAATTTCGAAAGTAGAAAAGACACTGACTTCAAACAGTTTAAGAGATTAATTCCCAGTGGGCACATTAACCTATTAAACTGCCCAAAGTGGATAACTGTCTTACATCATGATGAGCTCTCACCTTCTCTAAGCCCTATATGGAGCTCACATCAAGGACTCTGAAATAAAATGATGGTGCCTCCAACAGCAATGCTTTCAGTATAAGGAACTCTCAGAGGTGGTTTCCAATCCCATTTCCCCTATGACAGTGATGTAAAATGAGAAAGCTGTCATCCCCACATTTTTTCTACCTATGTGACAGATCATTTGGCTATGTCAACTTTCTGATATGGTGTGGAGGAGTGATATTCCTCATACTGGATTAGGGGCAAAATCATGACAATGTATGATATCCATACTTGGGAGAGCAATGAAAGGGGAAAAAGGAAACTAAAAGCTTCATTTTACAATGGAGTCCTGATTCTAGGCCTTAATAATTGTGTAGTTTTAGACCAGTTGCTGAATCTCTGCAAATCCCATGACCTCATCTGTAAATTGGGAATAATAATTACTATTTTTATGAAGCATTGTTATGAAATATTATTTTGTTGGTCATAACAGTATTATTATGAAGGTCAAGTTGGATAATATCTAGAAAGTGGTATGGTGATTGATCTATAATGTGGATATTCAACAGATTATTGTTAATACTTTTATTACTATTCCCACTAGCACTAAGGTCACTATTAGAGAAATCATGCAAATAAGACTTTTTAAATCAATTGTTGAATGTTTATATGATCATTGAGGATAATTCTCACAAATATATTTGCACTTTACAATTTACCTCCTTTGGGGTACCTGGGTAGCTCAGTCACTTAAGCACTCTGTCTCTTGATTTTTGGCTCAGGTCCTGATCTCACAGTTCATGAGAGCGAGCCCCACATCAGGCTTTGCTGACAGCTCAGATCTTGCTTGTGATTCTGTCACTCCCTCTTTCTGTGGCCCTCCCCTACTCATGTGCATGCTCTCTCTCTCTCTTTCTCTCTCTCTCTCTCAAAATAAAATAAACATTTAAAAAAATTTACCTCCTTCTGTATGCTTATAATAATATTAAACCAAGTAACATTTATAATATTCTTGAATGTCTCTCTTATCTCTTAAGAATATGAAGAAAGTTGGGGCACCTGTGTGGCTCAGTCAGTTAAGTGTCTGACTCTTGGTTTTGGCTCAGGTCATCATTTCACAGTTTATGAGTTCAAGCCCTGCATCAGGCTGTATGCTGATGGCGCAGAACCTCCTTGAGATTCTCTCTTCTCCCCTCTCTCTCTGCCCCTCCCCTGATCATGCGCATGGTCTCTCTCTCAAAATAAATAAAAACTTAAAAAAAAGAATATGAAGAAAGTTAAGATATTGTATCAAGACAATGTCGGCTGCAAAATGGGCTGGTATTTAACAGAACATTTCTGTGGTCCTGGGGCACCTGCAGGTGAAGGAACAGGTCAGCAGGCATTTTGCCATCATGGTGGTTGACATATTATCTCTGTCACTTTGATACTTTTCTGGTCGAAAGATGCAGTCAATGGAAGTCATTATCTTTTTTGGTAGGAAAGTAATGCTGTAATGAGGTCTGAACTCTAGTCTAATAACTTTCTTTTCTTGTTTCTTTAGAGTCTTGGAGTATAACTAAGGACAGACACCGGTACTAGCACAAACGTTACCAAGTTGCATGATTATGGAGATGGTCTACCTATTGCTGAAAATGTATCTAGTTTTTTGACAACGGCTTAATAACCATGGGGTCAAGTGGACTTGGAAAAGCAGCAACACTAGATGAACTGCTGAGCACTTGCATTGAGATGTTTGGTATGAGGGTTTTCTCCCTTTTACGTATCTTGATGCTCTGACATCCCCCTTTTCACGTGCAAGTGTTGCTGTGAAACAGAATTCAATCTCCACCTCTAGATTTGAGTCCTTTGTGATTGACCCCAGTCTGTCTCCCCCAGGATCACTGCCCTCTCTGCATCTTCTTCACTTTACTTCCCACAGCTAATATGCCAGCCACATGGTCCACTTAATGTTTCTGGGACATCCTTGCATCTTTCTATGCCTACACCTTTATTACACTCCTTCACTAAAATTTGCTTCAGGGACCATCTCAGTTGCCATTTCAGGTGTTCATATTACCATTCCTAATCCCCGCTGTCAGCAGTGTGGATTGCTTCCTCCCACAGCCCTTTGGGACTTTCTTATGGTACTTGGTATATGGGGCTATGGTTATTCCTCAGTCTTTTGTCTCAGACAAGCATGGGTAGCACAATCTGCTGCATTCTATATTTGTTTATATGACTTGTACCTTCTACTAAGCTACATGCTTTTTATGTTGTTTATGTATCCACTTCAGCATTTCAGGATATTCTTTGCACAAATGGAATCATAAAGGGGTTGTTTTTTAATTGTTTTTTTTTAATTTATTATTATAGGAAGTGTTAGACCAGAGTCGGGTGGCCAGATAAAATATGGGATGATCAGTTAAATTTGAATTTCAGGGGCGCCTGGGTGGCGCAGTCAGTTAAGCGTCCGACTTCAGCCAGGTCACGATCTCGCGGTCCGTGAGTTCGAGCCCCGTGTCAGGCTCTGGGCTGATGGCTCGGAGCCTGGAGCCTGCTTCCGATTCTGTGTCTCCCTCTCTCTCTGCCCCCCCCCCCCCCGTTCATGCTCTGTCTCTCTCTGTCCCAAAAATAAATAAAAAACGTTGAAAAAAAAATAAAAAATAAAAAAAAATTTGAATTTCATATAAGGTACATTTTTAGTGTAAGTACATCCTAAATAATGCATTGGATATACTTATGCTAAAAAATCTAGTTTTGGTTTACCTTAATTGAGATTAACTAAGTGTTCTGTATTTCTATTTGCTAAATCTGGCAATCTAACACCAGAGGGAGGGTGAGACCTACCTATTCACTCAACTTGCAAGGAAGACCCAAACAATAATTGGGTCTATGAGACGTTTTGACACTAATGTTTCTCTACTGATATTAGAAAAAGAGTAATACTGTTGTCTCCTCACCCCCACTTTATTTTATTTTTTTAACAGATGACAATGGAGAGCTGAACAATAGTTATTTGCCAAGAATAGTTCTACTGATGCACCGATGGTATTTATCTTCCACTGAATTGGCAGAAAAACTTCTCTGCATATATCCTTTCAACTACTGCATAATTTTTACAATCATAAATCAAGTTCTGTATTTAGTAGAGTATCTAACAAAAGCTGGTAAATTAAGATGAATAAACAGTCTTCAGTCAGTTATCCAGCTCTTTTGTGGATATATATATATAGATGTCTACACAAGGCATCTGCGTGATGGACCAAAGAGTTGACTATCCATCTGGGTGTTTTGGCTGTACTTGAAAATAATCACTAGATATACAATGAAACGGAAGCTTAGGCTGAATGTTTCTAATTTGTCTTAAACATTTCTGCTGTTAGTATAATGAAAGAATAGTCAACACTTACTTAAGACCTAATTTATTCCTTTTAGGATGGCAAAATGATGGACACAGAGGATATGGTTTAGACATATGGAAATGCCAACCAAAATAAGGCACAAATCAGGCACACATGCCACCTAAGTTTTCACATTTTCCCTTGTTGACAAGACACAAAGAACATTCTAACAGGTTTATTGCAGTCGGTTGGTTGATATTAATTTCAGATTTCCTTCTGATACAAAAGCAAGCAAAGAAACAAACAAAAAGACCCAGAAACCCCATTCTAGTAAGAGCTTTTAGCAATCTACCACTTTTGTACACCGTGCAGTCCCAAAAGGTGATTGAAAGCCAATGACACAAAATGACAAAATAGCCTCACATGTATAAGGAGGTTTTATTCCTGGAGATCTAATGTTTATTATCAGCCTGCTTCCAGCCCCAGGGGCCTCCACATGACTGGGAAACCTTACGGGGTAGGAGCCTGATAGGCAGAGGGTCTGTCAAGTATTAGGGCCATGTGGGCTTCCATTGGCTCATTGCAAGCTTCCTCCACTTTCTACTTTTCCTCTCCATCCTTTCTACAGCCTCAGGATAGAAGGGAATATTGGAGAGGGTAAGGGGACATTTACCCTGAGCAGAGGTTCTTGAAAGCGAGCAATATCCCAGTCCTCAGTGTAGTCTGAGAGTCTCTAGGACTCAATATGGGGGTGTAATAGTGCATAGGTTACAATTATTCAGTGCTGATATCAGAGCTTGTTGTCTCCCCATTTGAACATCCATATAACTCACATGTCCCTGGTATGGACTTCTTATTAGGAATTCATCTAAATTGGTCAAACAGCTGCAGGTGTGGGCAAAGGAAACAAGGTACAAGGATTTTTTCTTTAACTAGTGTACGTATCGAGATGCCAGTGGAGAAAACTGTGATGAATTTCGGTTAAAGATCTGCTACTTCATGAGGTAAATATACTTATACATGTAATTTGTCTTCTACTTTATGGTTCTGGAATTGTTGATAATTTCTTTTTCCCCAAGCGGCAGACCTAGTTTGGGAATAGAATGGACTCCGATCCCTCTTTTACTGATTTTGATTAAATTGGCTCTCCTCTGTTCCTGGGAGTTGAATTTATCTTTCTTTTAGAGGTCAAGCCATAGCAAATGTGATTAGGGAATGAAACTAGCTGTTGGAAAGAGTAAATTCATTTCTTTTCTATTTCCCCACCATATACTTTCCCATGTAGTTGCCATGAACTGGGAGAAGAGTTTCCTGCACTTAGATGAGAGTAGAGACACTCAGGACTTAGGGTCAGAAAGAGAGACTCAGAGAGGGAGTGGTAGACTTGGGTCCTTGATTGAAGGAGGGAAAAGTGAGAGCTGGTATCATGCGGAGGGGAATAGGAGATGGCTCATTTGGGGTATGGTCCTGGGTTTATGGTGAAATGTAATCTGTAAAATGATACAATAATTTCCATAAAGGTCTAGCTTGAAATCTTCTCATCGTCAAAAATATTTGATGCCTTTCAGGTACTGGATTCTCAAGTTTCCTGCAGAGTTTAATTTGGACCTTGGTTTGATCCGTATGACTGAAGAATTCCGAGAAGTAGCTAGCCAACTAGGGTATGAAAAACACATCAGCCTCATCGACATATCCAGCATGTAAGAGTGGCACAAGCTTCTTTCAAACATGATGAGTCATGATAAGGGGATGAGATAGTGATGGTCCCGCTTGACCTCAGTCCATACTATTTCAGAATCAAGGTGTGCTCTTGTGAAGAAAGTCTTGGTGCAAAATGAGCACAGCCCCACTGGACATAGTTCATCTTTCCAAGCCTCAATTTCTTTATGTATAAAATGGGGATAGTACCTTGGTCATGGGGCTACTATGAGCATCCAATAAATGCATAGTAAGATAGCATTTGGCATGTAATAGATGCTGAGTACTTAGTTACTAAGTCTAATTCCTGTCTCCTAAGTCCTTGCCACTCATAGTGTGGCCTGGAGATCAGTAGCACTGGCATCACATGGGAGCTCAGTAGAAATTCAGAATCTCAGGCCCCACACTAAACCTGCTGAATTGGAAACTGCATTTTAATAAGAGAGCACTAGCTGATTCATGTGCACATTCAAGTTTGAGAAGCCCTGTGCTATGTGCTTCTGAGATCAGCCCGAGGCTTTACAAATGTTGACCATTGTTTTGCTATGAACTGGTTAGCTCATTTACTAGGAACTCAGTGCTAATTAGATTCGCATTTTATATATACTAGTTAACTTTGTACAGAGAAAACTATGCAATGGCCCTAAGTATGGTTATCCATCTTGTGTTTTTGTGTCCTGGGCATTCATACTCTGGTCCATTTTCCTAGAATACTTCTTTAAGAGTCTTGATCAACAGTGCATGATCCAGGAATCATTAGGGATGTTGTTAAAAATACAGATTATTCAGGTTCATTCCTAGTAAATCAGAATCTCTGGCAGTGAGGTCAGTCCTCTGTCTTTATAACGAATTTTTCAGATAATCCATATGTTGCTGAAGTGTAAGAACCCAACTTCAGGTGGTTTTCATGTGCCTTCAATCACCATCGTATATATTGATAATCTGCCAAATTTATACACCTAACCCTGACCTCTCCCCTGTGATCCAAACCTTACTGGTCACAAGAAAGAGCAAGTAAGAAATTCTGGATGGATTGGTGCAAACCCACCCTGTCTGGAAAAACAACTCAAAGTTTATGTTCTATTGGCAGTGGGTCAGTGGTTTTCTCTTCAAATATGAAGGACAGGGTGTGTATTTTGCGCAAGCTCCTGGAAGCAGGCCAAGAGTTACAGAGTCAGTAGGTTAATAACTTCCATTGAGTGAAATGGCCTTTCAGCACATTGACCAGACTCACTGTTTCTTTTATAGTCCTTCCTATGACTGGATGAGAAGAGTCACACAGAGGAAAAAAGTATCCAAGAAGGGAAAA
Organism: Neofelis nebulosa; assembly: GCF_028018385.1. Taxonomy (NCBI): domain Eukaryota; kingdom Metazoa; phylum Chordata; class Mammalia; order Carnivora; family Felidae; genus Neofelis; species Neofelis nebulosa. The sequence goes on from NC_080790.1 coordinate 27,569,268, forward strand.
GCCTGTCTGCTGTTTGACCATCTGGAGCCCATTGAATTGGCTGAGCACCTCACTTTTCTGGAGCATAAATCTTTTAGAAGGATCTCAGTAAGAAACTGACGTTTATTCTTCCAAGGATAATAACCACCATGCCAACTTTCCCAAGAGCTGCGTTTTCATATTGGCAGCCTCTGTCATTGTGCTCCACTGGAAAAGTGCCCTTAATTCACAGGAACAATCCCTTTTAACCAAAGATAAATATTATCCTGCCTTTATTTTATGGCTTAGGAGCTATATATCTGTCGCTATTTTCAATGTCTCCTTTCATACGATTAAAGCATGATTTTCTAAATACTCAGTGGAGATTTAACCATTCAAGGTTTATTTAGCTCCATTGACTTCTCCCAAGTGAACATGTTTTGCTAGGCCCTCTATTTGAGGGAAGACATATTTATTTAGGTTGGGATTTGTATAAATGCCTAATTACGGGCATAGGTTGAGAATAAGAATTGTAGGCTTTGATGAGACTCTCACATCAGGTTGTTTATTTCCAGATATAGAGAGCCGGAATTAAACTTTTCTTTCCTACTCCGTCTTAATAGTGTTCCTTCTCCACCTCCTTTCTCTTCCTCTTGACTGTGGTCTCTTCCTAGCCACCTACTCTCTATTTACTTGTTATTAGACTATTTCCACAATGGCTCACGATCAGGCTTTGTCTCACCAAGCTCTGGGGCAATCACTCCTCTTTCTTTTCCAAGGTTCCAGGAAATTAATTACATTATTACTTGCAAAGAAGAACATGAGGTTAGAAGTATGGATTTCTGAAAGACTGATTCTTTTCACAAAATAATCCTATTTGGAGAGGACCTTAATGATCCCTTCCTGGCAGGCCATCAGAGGGAACCCCCTGCATTGTTTACATGATAGAAGGCTCACATGTATTTGGTGGCATCCATGCTGACTCCCCCAAAAGGTGTCTGTTTTGCTAAGGAGCTGCCTTACTTCAATTATTGTTTTCTTCTTCTTTTTTCTTAAAAAACTGTACAAAACTATTCTGACTTGAAATCATTATATTTGTATTCATTTCCTTTTCTTTAATGTGTCATTGTATCTCAGACTTGCCTGGCTGTTGGAATCACAAGTAGTGGGTGAAAAATGAAGATTCTTGGGTTCTTTCTTTGGAGATATTGATCCTTTAGGTCTGAAGTGTCCCCAGAAACCAATATGTTATAATGCAAATGCCTCAGGTGGATCTTATGATCCAGCAAATTTGAGATTCACTGGAATGTGACTTAGACTCTTGTCCCTCCCCGCCCTGTCCAACACTGTGATGTGTAAGCATGTATCTGTGTATGGCGGAGTGAAAGACAGCAAAATAATATGTTAAGGGTACATGTATATTCAAATGTGTAAGATACCATCATAAATGTTAAATGAAAGAAATCATCATGTTGTTATGAAACAGCGTCTCACATCTTCCACACAACGTTCTAATTTCTGATTTTACAAAGACTCCATTATAATTCAGAGTCTCTGAATCTTCCTTTACTAGTTCACTGATTACCAAAGCTATGTCATCCATGGCTGCCTGGAGAATAACCCAACCTTGGAGAGATCTATTGCTTTATTTAATGGAATCTCTAAGTGGGTCCAGTTGATGGTTCTTAGCAAACCAACCCCCCAGCAAAGGGCAGAAGTCATTACAAAGTTTATCAATGTTGCCAAGGTATGTATGTCTGGGCATTAGCCTGGGGTTCTTAAAGGATTCTAGATGTTTGTTCCCTCTAGAGAAAAGTCATCAAAGAAATTTGGGGTTCACACCATAAAGGACAATTAAAGTATTCATAATATCTGGTGGTGAACATCATACTTCTCTCATGCACGAAGACTGCCTTTAATTGGCAGTACTTGGAAGCATTTGTTGTAACGTTTTCTGTAAAATGATGGATATATTTTCCTGGTGGATTGCATTTGTGCTTCATGTTAAATTGATATTATTTGTCCTAGATCCTTGTTATTAAAATAGTGCATTCACCTGTACTTCAGAGAGGCTAGAATAGTTGAAAAATTTTTACAAAGTATTGATGGTAATTTTTTTTTATTGCAGAAGCTCCTTCAGCTCAAAAATTTTAACACTCTGATGGCAGTGGTGGGAGGCCTTAGTCATAGTTCTATCTCACGCCTCAAGGAGACCCATTCTCATCTTTCTTCAGAAGTTACGAAGGTATGGTGGATTAAATTCCAATCCTGAGTACAAAAGTCATTTGTAAATTGTTTAGGGATAGGATGCTCCTATCAGAAGGGGAAAGTTCTCTTCCTAGACAATGGTTGGTTACACATGGGGAATTAAAAGGAAGGTAATAGGCACACCACTGGCAAAAACAGGTTGGAAGTGGCGGCAAGTGTCCCAATAAGAAGGCCTTTAAGAATACCAAGTGTACCAACAAGAATACGATTAACATATGGCGGTTGTGAGTACTCCACAAATATGCACTTGGTGCTAACTATGTGATATGCACTGTGACACACACAGGGCGTACAAGGCAAATAAGACAAATCATTCCTACCCTACCCTCCTCAAATCAAGTCAATGAACACCTGCTCTATTCATAGCACTGTGTTAAACACAGTGGACAGATACAAAGGAAGAGAAAGATGTTGACCTTGTCTAAAAATCCCTCAGATTTATAGCTGAGTTCTCAGGAAAAAAAAAAATATATACATGTATATATATATATATATATATATATACATATATATATATATATTTAAAAAAAACAATGTTGTTTGTCTTTTTAAACTGAGCTTTTTCTGCCATATTTGTTTCCAGACCACAATAATAATATTTTTCCTTTGTCAGTGAAAAAGAACATTTCATCTTTAGGAAAAGATTTCTTTGTAAGCATGTAGTGTGCTGTATCAGTAAGGACACCTTCAGCTATAAGTTTTAAAAAATCTTGAAATTGCTTAGACAGTAAGGCAATGGGTCATCTCACATACCTGGAAGTACAAAAAGCAGGGCCAACTCCAGGCATAATCTGATTAGAGCTCTGGCTCAGTAGTTCTGCCTACCTTTCAGTATCAGTTTGTTTCCTTAGACCAGCCTTTCTCCTGATTGGGCTGTCTGCAAGTTGGAGACAGGGAAAACTTCCGCCTTCAGCCCTGCCCCCATGGAATGAAAGACGTTGTTTTTAGGCAGATTGGACCATCTCAGGTCACATTTTCACCCCTGGACCAATAACAATTGCTAGAAGAATATAATGTACCGAATGGCTTACCTCTGTGTTCTTGAACCAATCACAAACAAGAGGGATGGAATTATAATGACGGTAAATCAGAACCCAAACTTGGGCCTAGGAATGGAGACAGCTCCATCTGAGTCACAGGGCTGCTTTCAGAAAGTTGTAGACTGATCAAAATTGAGGAAGGTCTGGTTGCTCTTAGGCAACCAGCGGTAAACAGGAGGTTGTAAGCCAAGAAGCATTGCTCTCTGACCTAAAACATATCACTCGTTCTAAGCATACTGGGGTTCATTATGTAAGTGTCTTATTTTCCTTGAGCTTCGTACTGAATTTCAAGTAAAGAACAAAACACATTTTACACATTGTGATGAGTAAGAATTCAGTGGAGGCTCTTAGAGGCTTGGAACCACCAGTGGATCTTCAAAAATTATTTGAATTCTTCTTTCTTACAAAAAAGGAAACTGAGACCCCTCAAAATGAAGTTACTTGCCAAAGGTCACCTGTCTAGTTAGTGGCAGAGTCCCAAACCACAGCTATCTCATACCTCGGTGTGGCTTTTCCTACCCCATCCCATTCCAGGTTAACCTTTAAGTAATATCTTGAATGCAACTTTCTTAGAAAAACAACTGTACTATACTACATACTGTATTTTAATACAATACATGCTTATGTTTATGGACTGTAGTATTTCCATGAATTGCCAAATACTTCTAGATGATTGATGCTTTTTAACACCCTACCAGCCCTAGTACAGGGCTGAGGTGCGGGCAGTTTCTGTTTTGCAGTAGAATAGAACACACTGTCTAGCTCATATAGCCAGGCCCAGGACATTTTTCTAATTTTCTTTTTCTAGGTTAATAATTTCCCTGCATCAGTGTTCGTGCAATTGATACTTCTCTCAGTGGCTGAGGAATTTCCTAGCCACACACAGCAGGGCCTGGGGGTGGGTAGGAGGGAAGACTGTTTGAAAATCCTACTTTTCCATCTGTTCCAGAACTGGAACGAAATGACAGAGCTGGTCTCCTCCAACGGCAATTACTGCAATTACCGCAAGGCCTTTGCTGACTGCGAGGGCTTCAAGATTCCCATCCTTGGCGTCCACTTGAAAGACTTGATAGCAGTCCATGTCATTTTCCCAGACTGGATGGAGGACAACAAAGTTAACATTGTAAAAATGCACCAGCTCTCCGTTACCCTCAGCGAACTGGTGTCTCTGCAGAATGCCTCCCACCACTTAGAACCCAACATGGATTTGATCAACCTGCTCACAGTGAGTTGAGGAGACAGGAGTTTGTGCTGAGAGCTCTTCTCACTTCCCAGGGGATGCGGGAAAGTCCTTGAAGGTCATTCACCAGGTTGCATGCAGGGCTGGTAGATGGGGCAGGATCTGAAAGGGTGGGTGAGGGGAGGGGAGCCCAGCCCCATATCCGGCATGAGCTGAGACTATAATCACGGGGCAGAGAAATTTTCCTTTGTCCTGAGGAGCCTAGGTACCACCCCTATAGCTCTGCTCCTAGAGCTCTTGGAGAGGCCCTCTGCCCTCAGCCCCTCACTCTCCTTTGTCACACCAGTCTAGCTCATCACCACCTTCTACGTGGCCTCACCTCATCCATTTCCCTTTGCCCTCCCGCACAGCATAGCTGAAGCCTGGGATAATACCTGGTCCTCCTCCATGATCTCCCTTTCCCCACTGCCACCCTCCCCTTGCCAGCCTGGCCTTTGAGGCCCTTCTAGACTTGTTGTCTATGTATCCTGAGTTGTCATCACTTGATGCCACATCACACTTGCCATTGAGGAACACTGGGCTTTCCACCACAAACTGCTGCCTTCTGCTTCCTGGCCTTTGCACTTTCTTGGAAAATCCCTTCCCTATCCACCCCTGTGACTAGCTCAAATTCAAAACCTTCTGTCTTTCTGGAGCATTCTCTGTTCCTCTCCAGAGCAGTAAGTGTCTGCTTCATGTGTGGCTCTTGACCTTTATACTTTCTTAACCATAGGGAGGTATGATTTTGTATTAGATTTTTTTTTTCCTGTTTACCTGCCGTATATATCCCATATCCCCACTGCCTCTCATGATACCTGGCATATGTAGGAGCTCAACAGATGAACTGAATGCTGTATTTAGGAATGTTGTGGGTCAGACAGATGAAATTCGACTAGCATTCATATTTTTTGTCATTCGTGGCTGATCTCTAGGTCCCGGCGCTTTTAGACACAACAGGTGTATGGGAGAGAATCTACCCCATTGATGGCTGCCTTGTCAGGGGGAAGAGGCATAACCAAATTCTTTCACCCTTGTTTAACAAATGGAGAAGCAACTTCCCTGTTTGGGTTTATAATACGGAAGCTTCAGACACTTGACTGCAATACTGAATTGACTCTTTTCCATTCGTGGCCATGGAAAATGAAAACAATTTCCTTCTGAAGCTCTGAGGGCCTAAATCCTCTGGGACCACTGCACTGGCATAGGAGTGGTTCCTAGACCTTCTCACACACTGTTCCTAGAACACATGATTGTTTACCAAGGCATAGAACCCCTGAAGTGCATGGAGTAATACCAGCTGTACCTTAGCATAAAGCAGAAGTGGCCGACACACACAAAAACAAATCTCTTGGGACTGAGTTTGTATGACAAACAGTAAACACACAGACGTTCTCTACTGGGGGGGAAAAACCCTCTCAATAATCCAGGCACCTGCGCTTATGAATCATTTGCCATGTAAATCTGTTTCCACGAATAAGTGACCAGAGTTGCAGCCCCAATCAGACAGCAAAGCCACAGGCACAGGTGATGTCTGCAGACCAGCTGAAGTTCCACCTGTCTGTGTCCAGGCTACCTTCACTACGTGGAGGAGAGTGTCATAGAGCAGGTGCCTACGCTTGGGCATTTTCTTATCCCGACAAAAGATGATGATGGAGTAGGGGAATTAATTTTGAGTTATGAATGAAGCAACATAATGACAGATATTTAGAGAAGTATCAAAAGATTTTGAATGAAATTTTTGGGTGCAAATGGAAAATTTGAACCCTAGAAATAAAGGCTAAGAAATATATATATTTTTTCTGCCTGGGAAGGAAAGAAAAAAGAAAAAGGATGACAACACAATCAATCCCCGCCCCACCCCCTCTCGGGTATTAAAAGAAAATATAGAAGCCACCAAGCACTGTATTTAGGACAACAATGTTATCTAGTGTAGTACAGTGGCAAGAATCCTGGGCAGGAGATCAAGCTTTTAACTCTGTGTGTGCTTACTTAGTTTTGTCTCCTTGTTAGCTAGACCTGCCCTTGGTCTTTTCATAAGGGATTTTGTGCGCATTTGTGAGATCTCTTCCAGCTCTAAACTTCTGTGATTCTAGATATAAGGACTGGTGGCCCCTTGAGAATAAGGAGCCTGGTGTCAATCTGCTACTGTGGTTCCAGCCCAGTGGCTCCTCAGATAGCACAGTCCCACATATGGACATCGATCAAGGCAGTTTCTATTTAAAGCCAAGACCCCTCCTCCTTCCCTACAACCAAGAAGAAGGTTCATTGCCCAGGAATATACATTCATTCTTCCTGGCCACAAGCAGATTAATCTCTTCAATGCAGATAAAGGAGATTCCCATCAGGTGTTCACTAGAGCCCAGTGGCCATCTCATGAAGCAGATATGTGTTAGGATTAGAACCATTTGACTGACAGAAGCTGTGAGGGCATCCATAAGTGCAGCATTTCTCCATTCATTTTTCCCCAAGATTCTAGGTCAGGTTTTTACCTGAAGTGATTATTTGCCTCTAAACATGGCTCTAGGTGAGAAAGCCAATACATGATTGAGAGCCCTGAAAGATGGAAAATGAGAGCTCTTAAATAAATCAACAATTACGGAATGTCTGCTCCATGTGGTAGGCTACATAGCAACCTTGGGACTTTCTGTAATAACTGATTGCATTTTTCATAGCATTTTCACATATATTTCATATACACAGACACCCTGTGAGGGACCCTGGGAAGGGCAGAGAGTGTAACATCACCCCTGTCCCTTTATATTTTACAAAGGAAGAAACAGATTTCTAAAGGACAAAAGGCTTGCAAAGGGAGAACTTCTGAATCCCAGCTTGGGGTGGGGGTATCTCTCTCTCTCTCTCTCTCTCTCTCTCTCTCTCTGTCTCTCAGTGATGGGCATTTACTCTGTTTGATTTATTTTACATCTATTTTATTTATTTTATATATATTTTATTTTGCATCTGTAAAAATTAAGTAATCTCTCCTTCCCTCTTCATGGGTGGCTAAAGAAGGAATTAATTACAGAACAAAATCTATGAGTCAGAGACTCTGTGTGCCATTTTTATCATTGTAAATTTAGCCCCTGAACAGCCCTGGGCACATGAAGGAAGGGAGACCCCAGCACTAAACACATGGATTTTGGATTGTTCCTCTTTTCAGGGACAATCTAGAGAGGCATTTTCCACTGTGATCCTAATCCTGGAACCAGAAGCTTTAAAAGCTGATGCTTCTTACTTTATGGTATATGAAATCATCTGATTCTTTTCATAGTATTTTTAGATCTATCAGTTACTTTTACCATTCTGAGTATATGCAAATAACTGGAAAGCCCCCTGTATTTTTACAGTTTCAAAAAAAAGAAGAAGAAGAAGACGAAGAATTGCAAAAATGGTCAATAAGATAGTTTGATGACCAAGTGTGTTTTATTTTACAGTTCTCTAGTCAGGGCGACATAGGTCTTAATGTGCAGACTAAATCCACAACCATCTTTGCTGATAGGCTTGGGTGTAAATGCAGCAACATGAAACAGTGATTCAGACCATTCTCCAAGCTCAAAATATGTTAGACACAAGCAAGCATTCTTGAGATTCCATTGACAAGTTGCCTCTAATTATTTAAAAAAAAATTGTGGAAGAAGTAAAACATGTTGCTCTGCACAGGGCTGTAAAATCCAGAGGAGATGAGAGAATGCATGTAGGTAGGATCATGGCTGGGAAAGCAGAAGATGGCAGGAGTAATACATTCACTGATGAGCACAGTGGCATTTGACTGGAAGCCAACCATGCAATGCCCATCTCTATGGCCCGCTACACAAACCCCACTGAATGCATGTTAGCTCATTTAATCTTCACAGAAGTCCTGGGAAGGAGCTATTATTTATGCCTCCCATTTTAAAGACCAAAAGACTGAGTCCCACAAAAGCTAATAACTTGCTCAGGATCAAATCACCACTAATAAATTAAGGGCAAACATTTGGAGAAGACATTTCCATCATAGGATCTGGTATCTGTCCATCTGATGTATGAAAATACCACAGATGTTCTGTGTCTTTCGAGAGAGCATCTCCCCTACTCAGTGTGTGGTTTATTTGGCTTTCTGGTCAGATGTTCTGGCACTGTTGTCATCCCTTTCCCAGCAGGCGCCACTGCCATTCATTATTAAAGGCCGAATCAGTAGGACAGGGTCATGCTCATCGAAGTCCAGATCAACTCCTGATAACAAGGAATCCAGAAGGAAACAGTGACTTGATTTTCTCCCTATGGAACGTTCACAATGCAAGGCAGCAAACTGTGGCTGGGATTATAGAGGCAGAAAAGATGGCAATGGATGCACTGCCTGCTTCTGTGAGGCTTAGAAGCCGGTAGAGTTTTCCATCGTGGAATTTATAAAATAGCAGGCAACTGCCATTGGCAAGATGTGTTTTATTTGGCCTACACAGAATCATAAAAATTTTATGTTGGTTGCCAGAATTTAAAAATTGAGATATTTCACGTAAAACTCCAGATTTCTGGCTTCTCTTGACAAATGAGAAGATATGTCAATTGTCAAGCTGACAAAAATTGGCTGTACCTGAGCAGTGGCTGTCTCCCATTCATCAGGGACCCCACCTCTCCCTGTCACCTCCCTAACCCAGAGATCCAGTGTCACATTCTACTTATCACACATTTTTATTATTGTTGAGCTCAGAGGAAAGGTCCCAAGGTAATTACATCTGCGAAGATGGTTTTGGCAAATAAGACATTATTATACCGGTGTTTCTACCAAAAGATCTTTTTCATGCATTTCACTTCATTCTTTTATATTATGAGCTGCCTTGTAAAGGCATTTGTTTGTAAAGGCACTAGGGGATGGTTCCTCTCCTCCCTGGAGGTAGGAATGACTGTTTAATGGAAGATGGATATAGTGTCTGTTGTTTGTGGGTAGGATTTTCAAGATCTGAAATGATGATGGGGCAGTTTTATAGTCAAGTCAATTTCATTATGTTTAGAAAAAATCTTTAGGTGACAAAGTCTAGATAAAGCAGTATATGACCTGATGTGTGCAATCCTTAATTTAAATGTTGTAGGGGTGTCTGGGTAGCTCAGTTGGTGAAGTGTCCAACTCTTGAGTTCAGCTCAGGTCATGATCTCATGGTTATGAAATGGAGCTCCGTGTCAGGCTTGGTGCTGGGCTTGGAGTCTGCTTAAGATTCTTTCTCTCCCTCACCTGTGTCTCTCTCTCTCTCTCTCTCTCTCTCTCTCTCTCAAAAAAAAAAAATGAAAGCAAGATAAATCCTTGAAAGACATCTTTTGCCTCTGAGTTTTCTCCCACTTCATCCTTCTTGTGCTTCTCCCTCACTCTACACCCATACACATTAAGTTTTTATTTTTAGGCCAAATATGTTAAATAGAATTTTTCATCCCCAGTGGTCGAAGAAAGGACAGGGCACCTGGTTATGTTCACTGCTGATGAAATGGCATGATTCATCTGACATCTTAACATTAAAGGGTGTGGGTGAGACTCATCCAGGCTGATTTTAAGTCTCATGCCTTCTATTTTAGATGAATGGGACCATGCATTTTAGTTTTTACTGATTTCATTCATGCACTCCAATCTTGGTCTAAGTTGTTGTCCCTGCCTGTCCTGATCTTTCTCTCCTTCTTTCTCTGTCCAAATAGTCCCAGTTAGGTCCTAGTTCACAAGGTCCTCTGTGACTCTGTCCTGATCATTTCTGTTTTCAGTGACCTCCCTTCCCCGCCCCCCCCCAACATGATAATAATATTAGTAGTAACAGCTGTCATAATAATAGTAACATCAACAACACCAAATAACATTTCTTGGCATTTTACTGTGTACCAGGTTGTGTGTGTAGTACTTCACATGAAGTATTCCATTTTATCTTGATCAAAATTCAATTCAGTAGGGATTTTTATGATAATTTCCATTTTACAGATGTGGCAAATGAGTGTCAGAGAAGATATAACTGGCTCAAGGTGCCAGGCTAACCAGTGGCAGGCTTAGGACTTGAACTCAGGCCCAACTGACTCCAGAACCTTCCTGCATGCTTTATATGCTGCCTCTCTGAGCAATTCCTGTAGCATTGAGAGTGGGGGCATCTTACTTCATAGCTCAACTATGTTGCCTTTTGTTTATATAAACACATCTGATATAGCACATAGGATGCTGGTGACCATGCTAAAGTGTTTGGTTTTAAAATTTCATGTTCTGCCTCTGCATGCTATCTTTTTAATGTTCTGCATTCTCTCAAATTATTAGACACTGAGCTTCAACATTTGGTTTGAAAATATTTCAGCAATGTAAATAAATAAGTAAATGTGATCCAACATCATCATTTATCCTTTCTAATTTGTTGTAGCTCTCTCTGGACCTCTATCACACAGAAGATGATATTTACAAATTGTCACTGGTGCTGGAGCCTAGAAATTCTAAATCGGTAGGTGGATTTTTTCTGAGGATCAGTGCCAAACACCATTGATTGTCATTTACAGTAATTGGCTATTACATTGATGCTTTGTGATCTGAAGACTGAAGAGTTTAAAAAATCTGTATTCCATTTTGCCAGTGGAACAGCTTAGCTCTGACAGTTTGAGTATGATTTCTTCATCAGAGGCTAACAAAGAAGACCATTATTTCCAATCACTCTGTTTTCTTGTTATCATCTATGTGTTGTGTCTCCTCTGAGAGACTGCCTACCTATAGGTCCTCCCCCTCAACAAAAGAGAATGCATCTTAATGTGAAACAGCGTTTTAGATTCTTCAACATAAAATCCCATTCAGCATAAAATGAAGTTTAATCAATTTTAAATACCCTGATCATAATTCACAAATTTCTCTGCTAATGATCGACTCAATTCAGAATTTCAGTATCACTTTGGATAGTGTCTCAATTAATGGCTGACTCTTAGCAAAGAAACATTATATGATAAGATTGAGGAAATTGCATTACTGAATGTACACTGATTATTAGTTTTAGTGAGCGGACTGTATCTTAGATCTGTTTTGCAATCATAAAAGAATACCTGGGTAAATTTGAAATTTGCAGCGAGGATGAGGTTTGCATGTTCAAGGAAAACATGTCTGTACTTGCCTCTTGGACTCGTATCCTCAGATCAGGTTTCTGATAAAGATCTCATGACTTACCTCCTTACCAGTTGAACTCTGTGGGATGTTGCCAGTGACTTGGACCTTCAATCTGTCCCTGTATTCTGACTCTGCAGCATCAGCCCCAAAGAGGCAGGGCTGTTCTCTGGTACAGGGAGGGTGTGCACTTGAGTCTGAGTTAGTTGACCTGGTAACGTCTGTTCTTAAAATTGTGAGTGTGGTGGCTCCATCAGCATTTTCAGCTCCCCTACCAGAGGCCCATCTCCTGGGGACACTGAAGAACAGACCCATGTGGGAAAATACAGCAGAGGTAAATGGAGGCATGAAGGCTAGCCTCTGAAAAGTTAGCATGAGTAAGAGCTAGAGAGAAAGGTAAAGTTACTGGAAAAAAGCAACTTGTGAGCTCCTCATTCCTTTGCTTTGTTGTGAAGAGGCTGAGCATGGTGTGGCAAGCTATGTGTGTGCCCATGGCATTTCCACCTGCCCACACCTTCCTTTACCTGGAGCAGGGCACTTTAATTGCTACCAGTTGGTTGTTGGGCACCTGGTGGGGCATCATATCCATGTTATCTCATTAACTCTGTTAAGGAAACTGAGTCTGGTGAGCATTGGTGTCTCACACGGAGCACTAATAGCCAGTAGGTGGGAGAACTGGGATGTGGCTTCAGGCCTGTCTGTCTTCAACACCTGTGCTTTTTTCTTTTAAATGTGTATCTATTTATTTTGAAAGAGAGAGAGAGAGAGAGAGAGTGCGTGCGCGTGTGCACAAGTGGGGGAGGGGCAGAGAGAGAGAGTGAGACAGAGAATCCCAAGCAGGGTCCACACTGTCAGTGCAGAGCCCAACGTGGAGTTCAATCTCATGAACCGTAATATCATGACCTGAGCCAAAATCAAGAGTTGGACGCCTAACTGACTGAGACACCCAAGTGCCCCAATGCCTAGGCTTTTCTACTGCGTGAGGTTGCCTGTCCTTTTCCTGCCACCTCTTATATGGGAACATGGTAAGAACAAGGCACACTTGCCTGAGTTGTGCCTTTTACATTTGTTTTCAGGATAGATTTTGGCCAATTTCAGAAGATGTTTCCATCAAATACAGAAAAATCTTTTTATCTTTTGTAAAGCAGAATCTTTGAAAGTCCCTTCCAAGTGCTAAAATCCTATGAATCTATGAAAACACATTTCCCAATCCCTTACTGTCTCTTATCTTAAGTGGCTTGTTACCCTGTTTTGTGCTTAGGTTTGACACATGCTGCCACTGGAGAACAAGCTCCTGTCAGGATGATGGTACCAAGAGCCTGTAACTTCAGTGTGCTTACCATTGGTGCTGGTGGACCTCACCAAAGTCCCACCATGAACCTTTTTCTCTTCACAGGGCATGCTCGTGTCTCACTGGTTCTTTGTGTTTTATTTGGTGTCTCAGTTTTTTCACTCTACCTCTAGGTCAAAAGAAATACCTCACAATTCCACATATAGAATAGTTAGGTCCAAACAGCTTAATATATATTAATGTTCTAATGACTTAGAACCCACTTTAAAAAGCAATACATATATGTTGAAATCAAAATAATATTTTAGGGGCACCTGGGTGGCTCAGTCAGTTAAGTGGCTGACTTTGGCTCAGGTCATGATCTCATAGTTTGTGAGTTGGAGCCCCGCATTGGGCTCTGTGCTGACAGCTCAGAGCCTGGTGCCCGCTTCAGATTCTGTGTGTATGTGTCTCTCTCTGCCCCTCCCCTTCTTGCACTCTGTCTCTTCCTCACTGTCTCAAGAATAAGTAAACATTAAAAAAAATAAAAAAAATATTTTAATTCTTTAAAAACCACAATTACTTACTAATGGATGTGTGTGCCTGTTGGGCATGAAACAATATCTTAAATTTTGTCATCAGATTGAATATGGCTACCTTTTTTCTTGTTCCACATTGATTTTTTTTGCTTTGGAAATATTTGATACCATTGAAAGAAATACAGCATGATCTAATGGGTGAACTGTAAACTATTTCAAGCTGGTAGTTTACATGGTGTCTAACAAATACTGAGTACTGCTGTATTTCCCTTGGGAGTTTGAAATATCTTTTGGTATCCCTGAGAGTCCACTGCAGTGTTCTGGATGGACACCTCGTTATACAGTTTGGGAACCGTGGCTTTATCCTTCATCAGATGAACAAAATGAAAAGCTTGATAGAAAGAGTCATGATGTGTGAGTGAGCCTATGTGTTGGTGATCATATCCAGATGGCAAGTACTTTCTGGTCCTGTTGGTAGCCCAAAGGATACCAGCAACACCCACCTCAAAACATTGCAAAGGGTTTAAATCTAGTACAGTCACTCTTGCAAACATGTTTGTCCCCAATTTAGTATCAAATAAACACCTGTTAAAACAGATTTGCATGTATGCACCAGCAAAAATATTTACATTTAATGAAGGTCCTGGGGAGAGGAATAAAGTACATTGCACTCTTGGCTTGTCTCCCGATAGGATTGTGTTTTGCCTCTGTGTTGCGTAAACACGTTATGCATTATTGCTACCATCTTGGCCACATTATTTAGTGAAAATGTCTTGCAGGAAAGTGGGAAAACATATGGAGGAAGCAAGTTCACAAAAGAGGCTAGAAAGATCTAATTAGCCAAATAGTGAGAAGCGATTAAGCATATTGAAAGAGATGCCAGCATGAGAACATAAACTTGGCCATTCACATGGGCCCATTTACTGCAAACATCTACTAGTTTATTATCAACACCAGGTATTAAAGAACTAGATAACAGGTGTTTTATATATTTTGCATTATACAAAAAGCTGTATGGATTATTATATAGGTTTTAAGGATGTTTTAGTAATATTTGGGGAACTTGGATAGAATTTTGGAGTGGGATGAGAGAACAGTATCTTTTTCCCACTTAAAAAAATGGAATCTAGACTACGGCTAAACAAAATACACTCTCCAAATATGTATTTAGTTATAGATTAGATTCTATTGACAAAACATGTTTGTTTTCAGAACATTTAAGTGATACATATGTACGTTTTTACTGTATTATTAACATAAAAATGTGTATGTCTTTCTCAGTGTCCCCTAATTACTTAAGGTCTAAGATAAAGTTGAAAAGTATGTTTTTCCCCCCTGTCAGCAGCCTACCTCCCCGACAACACCCACCAAGCCTGTGGTGCCCCTGGAGTGGGCATCAGGAGTGATGCCAAAGCCAGACCCCACAGTCATCAACAAGCACATAAGGAAATTAGTTGAGGTAAGTGATTGAGAGAGAGTAGAGAGTTAGCACTAGAAGGCCCTTTTCTCTTCCCAGAATATTCTACAGTTGCCCAAGAATCAACTGAAGTCAATGAAAACAGCCCTCTTGCAGGTAGGATCAATTTAGCAGACACTGAGCTCTACGTGGCATTGGCTTATGGGGGAGATTCCCCCAGAATGGCCTTTTTCCCCTTCCTGTCATTCTGTTCTCATTTACCCAAATACCCTCAGCTACTTCCAACTTTCTTTCACCAGCATTTGATGCCTCCATCATTGCCCCTGCAATTTGAGGGACTGTTTGGGGATTAGAATCTACTCATTAAAAACCTATATGGGTCCCAATAAAATGCCCAATAAATTGATTACCTGAAGGTAAGAAAAGATCCTGTAGGATGCATAGTTTCTCTTGCTGTTTATATTGAGGTCTGTGACACACCTGCACAGAGCCATTTACATCAGAAACATTACTTAATTATGGGAAAGTGTCTATCAGAGTTTTCATGTAGAAAGAAGAGTAGAAGCACCATTGTGGGGAAAATGGAAACAGATTTGGCAATAAAAACTATGACATCTGATTAAACACTCTGCTTTAATGGATTGGTATGATACAATAGAATCATATCTTTGGGATAAAATAAACTTTTTTCTGGGGGGTGAATGTTTAAAGAAAAAGAGGGGGTGCTTGGGTGGCTTAGTCGATTAAACATCCAACTCTTGATCTCAGCTTGGATCTTGATCTCAGGGTCATGAGATTAGGGCCTGCACTGAGCTTCATGCTGGGTGTGAAGCCTACTTTACACACACACACACACACACACACACACACACACACACACACACACAAACCTAAAGAAACAGAAAGAATTTTCTACATCTTGGATCATCAAGGAAACCATGATGCATTGGAAGAAAACTACTACGCAGCATGTGAGGCAGCAAGGAAAGTTCAGAAAGGGTGAGGAAAAGGTCTGAGAAGGCCATAAGATTCAATGGAGGCCTTGTGTTGTTGTGTAACAGACCCAGCTTGGAGCCAGGGAAGGTGGGGAAGGAATCCAGCTCCAAGGGTTGCAGCTCAGGAAGGTCTAGAACCGGGAAATGAAAAGACACAACTATTTTCTTTTCCACTCTCTTCTCTGCTTTTCTCTGAATGCTCATTCCATTATCTGCAGACAGACTTTCTTTGCTACACAAGGGGGAGTCTGTATCTCCCTCTCCCCCTTCCTCTCTCTCTGTCTCTCTCTTCCCTTTTACCTTCTCTCTTATTTTCTCTCCAGTTCCAATTTTATGGTGGAAGATTGGTCCAATTTGGATAAATTGCCTACTGTTGGTTCAATCAAATGAAAGATTGGATTTTATTATGCATTTCCACATTAAATTTTATTCTACAAAAAGAATTGCATCCTTAATATGGATATAAATATGGATATTAGATTATAAAAGTAGGTACAAGTAGTTAATTTTAAGCAACTTTGATTGTAGGTAAGTATTGGTATTGGGACTTGCAAAAAGACTGTATATATTTTGTGATTTTGCACAATTCAGTTTTCTATAAATAAACTTACAATGGGTTCTAAGCAGTCATGTTTTTAAGTAATCTGTTCATTTATACCTTGTTCATCTCCCAAAGTACCCCTGAAGCAGCTTGCAACATAGGGCAATATGGATCAAATAGAATAGAGAGAAAGCATTGGGAAAAGGGAGAAAGATTCATTATAATCTGTTTGCATACATCTGCTTCTAGGGAGAACTTAACAAACCTTTTGGAAAACCCAATTTAGCAGAGGGCAATGGAAAAATCCTTTTATTTTTCAATTATAAAGAAAGTCAGAATCATTGTAAATATGCAAGCTTTTCATAAAATACGGAGAATACAAGTTTTACTTTTAGGCCTTGGGAATTCTGCTCTCGAAGAGGAACCACTGATAATTTGTAAACTATCTTGTATGACTTTATTCCCCCATAAACACATACACCCACGTATGTCTTTGAGCAGCATTGTTCAATTATTTTCCTAGAACAGATTCCCATCAGTGGAATTGCTGGGTCAGAGAGTAAGCACTGACTATCTTCCAGAAAGACTGTGGCTATTTACTTCATCAACTAATATGAGAGTGCCTATTTTCTCATTCCCTAGGAAATTACCCATTATTTTAATGTTTTCCAATCTGAGAGGTTTAAAAACGTTTTGTTTGTGTTTCTGTAATTACTAGCAGAATCGAGCATTTCCCATGAATGTATTGGCCACGTGTAATTTTATTTTGGTGGTCTCCTTTTCTCCTGAGCTCTCCTGAGCTGCAACAGGTCTCCTCCTGTTTTCCTTTTCTGTCTTTGCTCTCAGGTATATTGCAAATAATCTTCTCTGACATTTATCTTTACATTTGTCAGCTGAGTTTTTTGATTCAATTATTTTGCATTTTACGTAATAAAATATTTTTGTAGGGGCTCCTGTGTGACTCAGTTGGTTAAGCATCTGACTCAGTTTTGGCTCAGGTCATGATCCCAGGATTATTTGATCAAGTCTGCATTGGGCTCTGTGCTGAGTATGGAGCTTGCTTGAGATTCTCTCTCTCTCTCTCTCTCTCTCTCTCTCTCTCTCTCTCTCTCTCTCTCATTCTCTCTCTCTCCCTTTGCCCCTCTCCCCTGCTCAGGCTCTCTCTCTCTCTCTCTCTCTCTCTCCTTTTGCCCCTCTCCCATGCTCAGACTCGCTCTCTCTCTCTCTCTCTGTAAAATAAAAATTTTTTAAATTGTTTACAGCTTCTGACTTTGATGTAATGTTAAGGAAGGCCTTTCCCACTCAGAGATTACAAAACATAAAAATTATTTTTATCTATTTATCTTTCATACTTTTACAGCTTTCTTATTATTAAAATTGTTTTAATGTTTATTTTTGAGAGGGAGACAGAGCATGAGTGGGGGAGGGGCAGAGAGAGAGGGAGACACAGAATCAGAAGCAGGCTCCAGGCTCTGAGCTGTCAGCACAGAGCCCAAAGCAGGGCTCAAACTCATGAACTATGAGACCATGACCTGGGTTGAAGTCAGATGCTTAACCACCCAGGCATCCCTATAGCTTTATTTTTGACATTAAAATATTTAATGCATCTAGAATTTAGTTTTGGGCAATTGATTTTGTAAGATTATTAGCCACTTAATGGCACTTATTGGATAATCTTTAATTTCTCTGTGGATTTGAGAAGGTACTTTTTGATGCTCTAAATGCCTATATATACATAGATCTATTTCTGGACTCTGCTCTCTATAGTAAGTTGTAGTACCATGTTGTTTTGATTCATGTAGCTTTGTAGAATATTAGATTTCTTTTATTTATTTATTTATTTATTTATTTTTTATTTATTTTTGGGACAGAGAGAGACAGAGCATGAACGGGGGAGGGGCAGAGAGAGAGGGAGACACAGAATCGGAAACAGGCTCCAGGCTCCGAGCCATCAGCCCAGAGCCCGACGCGGGGCTCGAACTCACGGACCGCGAGATCGTGACCTAGCTGAAGTCGGACGCTTAACCGACTGCGCCACCCAGGCACCCCTAGAATATTAGATTTCTGATGGGGCACATTCTCTCTCATTTCTTCTTATCTTAAGCAATATTAGGCTATTCTCAACATGTTTACTTTAATTTGAACTTTAGAATCAATTTGTTCACTTAAAACAAATTGCCACTGGAATTCTGATTGTAATTGTGTTAAAAGTATCTTTGAATTTTTTAGGAGCACCTGGGTGGCTCAGTCAGTTAAGTGTCTGGCTCTTGATTTTGGCTCAAGTCATGATCTCATGATGGTGAGATAGAACCCCTCTTCCTGGAGCCTGCTTAATCTCTCCATCTCCCTCTCCCCCTCCCCTGCTCATTCTCTCTCTCTCTCTCTCTCTCTCTCTCTCTTTCTCTCTCTCCCTCCCTCCCTCCCTTTCTCTCTCAAAAAAAAAAAAAGTATACTTGAATTTTTTTTAGATAATTTAACATTTTAAAACTTCATTGTCTATTGTTATGGTTTTGGCATTTGTGAGTTCACCAAACTTAACTCTTACCAAAACTGAGGTCTCGGTTTAGACCTCACTTTCTCCAGGAAATGTTTTTTTTTTTTTTTTTAATATTTATTTATTTTTGGGAGAGTGCAGCTAGGGGAGGGGCAGAGAGAGGGGGACAGAGGATCCAAAGTGGACTCTTCACTGAAAGGCTGACAGCAGTGAACCCAATGTGGGGCTCAAACTCAGGAACCGTGAGATTTTGACCCAAGCCAAAGTTGGACGCTTAAGCGACTGAGCCACCCAGGTGCCCCTCCAGGAAACCTTTTAAAATCTCCCTTAAAATTCCCCCACAGCAGCCTATTTTTTATCCTCAGCATTGCACTTATCTTGTTATACCATAAAGGCTTCTTGATTTCATTATTTCCCACTGGATTCCAAGCTCCTTGATAGAACAATATACTAGTTATCACTGCTTTCCCAATAACAAGTTCAGAGCCTGACTCATACCCAGTTATTCAGTAAATATTTGTATTTCCTTTGCAGTCTGTGTTTAGAAACTATGACCATGACCATGATGGGTACATCTCCCAAGAGGACTTTGAAAGTATAGCTGCCAATTTTCCCTTTTTGGATTCCTTCTGTGTCCTGGACAAAGATCAGTAAGTTTTAATTTTGTTATGTTTTAATGCAGCTATCCTGAAACAGAAAATTGGTGTCAGAGGAGAACAGGGATACCTTTATTTTTATTTTTTTTTTAAGTTTATTTATTTATTTTGAAAGAGAGAGAGAGAGAGCATGAGCAGGGGAAGGGGAGAGAGAGAGAATCCCAAGCAAGCTCTGCACTGTCAGCACAGAGCCTGATGTGGGGCTTGAACTCACAAACCATGAGATCATGACCTGAACTGACATGAACAGCCAGAAGCTAACTGATTGAGCCACACAGGTACCCCAGAGATACCTTTAATTTGCATCTTGACAGCTTCAATCCTAGTGTGTTGATGAGACAAGTGTAATGTTTCACTGATTTTTTTCTTGGTGTTCACAAACCTGACTGGCTGGATGAGATTATAGGGCAGGCTACATCATCAGTACTGAGTGTAAGTGCCCATTTGCAAATGAGCCCAACTCTCCATATTACTTCTACTTAGCTATTTCATCAACCCCAAAACCTCCATGAAGAAAAAATGGAGGAGAAATATAGTTACATCTAGGCTGGTAGAGTCCTCAGCATCAGTGGACCTGAGGGCAATACTAAAACTAAGGAAGGAAAATTATTTTAAATTACTTACAGCTTTCAGAAGAGCAGGTGATGTCTGCAGATAGCCAAGAAGGGTCCTTGCTTTGTTTTTCTCTCCACTAGCTCAAAAGTTATTTTGGTTAATGAAGTAAAAATATATTTCTATTGAGCTTCAAATGATTCCTGGAAAAGTAGATGACTTTGGAAGCTAATATCCAGCTCACTGGAAAATAATGATATGAAATATATATTGCAGAGAAACACTGACATTAATAATTTGATTGCTTCATTTAAAAAAATTTTTTTAATGTTTATTTATTTTTGACAGAGAGAGAGAGAGCAAGCAGGGGAGGAGCAGAGAGAGGGGGAGAGAGAATCTGAAGCAGGCACCAGGTTCTGAGTTGTCAGCACAGAGCCAGATGCGGGGCTCGAACTCATGAGCTGTGAGATCATGACCTGAGCCGAAGTCAGCTGCCCAACTGACTGAGCCACCCAGGCTCCCCAATTGCTTCATTTTTAATTATGTGAGATTAGTTCTTAGTTTAAAAATCATCTATAATGAGATGCTAGATTTTATACTGGTGGAATGTCCAAATTATATCACTTTAAAATTCTATAATAATTTTGTTGGTGTGTGAAGTTTGTTTTTTTTTTTTTTAATTAAATCTGTAGGTAATTCAGTACACTAAGGCTTTCCTTGGTACTGTATCATAAACATCTTAAAACTTTAATTCATCTTCATTGTATTTCTAGAAAAAGGAATCCTTTAAAATAAGTTAAATTATTAGAAATAAACTTCTTTTACAAAATGAAATTTAAGTTACCTGCTAACTGCCCACCTCCCTTAGTATGTTTCTGTTAGTGATGTGTAACCTAAATTCAGTAGGGCATGAATTTAAAATCAGTTCCTACTCTTCATTTCTTTTTGTTTTTTCAGCTGATTCTTTAGATGGACCTTACACTGTGCCAGCAAAGATATAAATACAATACAAAGATATAAAATATCTTTGTATATAAATACAAAGATATAAAAAAAATTTTTCCCTAAAAATGCAGGTTTGAAATATTCATACTGTATATGATTTCTTCTTTAGATATGTTGATTTTGCGAGGCCAGTAGACCATCCAGGAAGAGATTCTAGCAAGCTCTAGATGTGGTACCAAGATTCAGGAGAACAGTTTTGGAGACATAGATTGCTAGGTCTTCAGCCCAGCCTCGTGGGCTGGAGTCCTGGGTGTGGGAGCAAATTCAAAGTTTAAAGGAAGATGAGCTTGGGCCCTGAGGAATGTAGCTTCAGGGGCTCTTCTCCCTACATGCAGCTGAAAGAAAGAAGTAGATCCCGCAGGAGAAGCATGGGAGGAAGGAGAGAAACTGGCTACTTAGAATCACAGGGTCACATGGAAGAGAGAGTGTCAAAAAAGGAAAAACCCTGTCCCCAAGTCATGTGCAGCCAGGAGGTCAGCAACATCAAGGAGTGAGAAAAGGCCACTGAGGATGTCCTTGTGACAGTTTCAACAGATAGGTAGGGTCAGAAGCCTGGTTATATGGAGTGAGGAGTAATCAAAGGAAATGAGAAAAAAAAAAGAAAAACCTCTAATGAACATTCTTTTTGAAAAGCTTGGGAGGAAGAAAGGGAAAGGGAAAGATAGGTGCTGGAGTTGGAAGCGAGGTTGAGGAAAGTCGTTTTCCAAGAGAGGAAGTCACGAGTGTGTTTGTACATAGAGGAAGGAGTGGGTGAAGAGACTGAGCAGAACCCAGAAGGAGCTGTGTCTTGGGAGGCTGGAGAGTGGGGGATGGGAGCATGACTTCCTCAGACCAGGAGGACCCAAGAGAGGACAGATGAGATACAAAGGAATTTTGAATTGTCACAGAAGGGTGTGGTCTCCAGCGTGTGCTGGTGTGGTGAGAAGGCAGCATGAAGATCACCTCTTATCAGGTGGATTTGATCTTGGTAAATAAGAAGTCTGATTATGTGTGGGTGGGTGCCACTGACTGTGAAGATCTGGAAGAATCCCTCTGGTAAATGGTCTGTAAGCCAATAAGACCTGAATGAAAGATTACCACCACTGGCAGTGGCCTGGATGACAGCAGGCTGAATGAATTTGAGACTGGTGGGCCCAGTCATTACAGTTTTCTGCCTTTCTCCAGCAGCCTGATTCTTGCACACCCTATTGTTAGGTTAGGGCTAGAAAAGAGATGTCCTTCTGAAGCTACTATTTGGTAATGAAGGAGACTTTGTGTGCTACGACACACAGGACACACACACACACACACACACACACACACATCTTCTTACTCTGAAAGCCTCTGGCACTGAATGCTGTCTTTCGAGGTCCCCTCCTTTCAAATAGAACAGAAAAGTAAACACTGCCCACCTGCTTTTGGCCACAAAGGTTTGGGAGGTTGGGTGATTAAAGTGTGTCAGCCACTTAGCAACGTGGTCTTCAAAGATCGTTCCCTTTTTTGATTCTCTTTACAGGGATGGCCTAATTAGTAAAGATGAAATGATGGCTTACTTCCTGCGAGCTAAGTCCCAATTACACTGTAAAATGGGACCAGGATTTGTCCATAATTTTCAGGAGATGACCTATCTCAAGCCAACCTTCTGTGAACACTGTGCAGGATTTGTAAGTCTGTTTTCCATTATTTCTCTTGTGTGTAGTTATTTGTACAGCATCCTGAGAGTGTCGGAAAATAATACACCAACAGAATCCATTGTGTGCTTTAGATCAGAAGTAAAGTATGATGGCTCCCTGAAATTAAAAAATTAAGTTTAAAACAAAAGCAATATCTGCAGGTTTCACTATGTTCTTTCTAGGATTGTAGGGCTGGCAACAGGGGAGGATGGAGAGGCTTGTTAACTCAAGAGAGCAGTTTGTCTGTTAATCCCTGCCAGGGAAAGGTTCTGCCCAATGAGTCTTGGCATTCGTCACTAATACTCGTAGCAGGTGCAATTAAGGGGAGTATTTATCTTCACCAGTTCCTTCACCCAGCTCTTGTTTCATGTGGTAGCAGTCACCAGACATCCATCATGGCATGGCTCAATAATTCATAACTCAAAAAGTAAAAAAAAAATCTTTTTGGAAGGAAGATGGTTGTAATAATAAGTAACGTTTATTTGGCACTTGACAGTAATGAAGTACTTCCATAGACAGTATAATTGATCCTCGTAACTAGTTCATGACAAGGACATTTTATTCTCCCCATTTGCCTATCAAGACAGAGAGGTCCAGAGAGGATAAGTCCACTTTCCCAGGATCACACAGCCAGTAGTTACCAGAGCCAGGATTCAAACACGGGTGTTTTAACTCTGAATCTGGAACCAGGAAGCTGGTTCACTTCTTTTCCCCACATTTGATAATTCTTTGTCATCTAAAGGCAGCTTTGGCCTTGGTATTGAACAAAGACTCATGGGCTCTGAAAGTCTAGTTGATACCCAAGTTGTAGAAGATGAAAATGTGATCCTCTAGGACAAGATGGCCCTGCAGCCAGCATGCCTATTACTCTTTGGTCCAGATGCCAGAGCTCAGTTTTGTTAGCTTCATTCAGCCATCATGTTCCACTGGTTCCATAGTCTCTCCAAATCTTACGGCAACCTAAGGTCCAAAATCAAAAGACTGTGGGAAATATTGCTCTACGCCCATCTACATGAGGTCACCTGTCCTTGTCTGGCACCTGACCCAGAGCCTCTTCCTGCCTTGTGCTGTCTGCTAGTTATTAAGGAAGCATTAGCAAGTGATGCCCTGATTTGCCCTCCTGATAGGACTCATGCTTCACTTTATTTTTTCCAGCAGTTCCTGCAGCTATGCTAATAATGTGCCATATTTGGATATTAGAATGCTTCTTCTTAAATCTTATCCTTTCTTGTCCTAGATCAGTGGCTTTTGCTCACACACAAAACTCCCAGGAGCAGTGGCTTCCTGTCTTTCCCTCATGTGACACAGTCTTCTTTCTCTACTTATTAGTGACAAGACCTTGCCAAGTGACTTCACCTCTCGCTAGCCCAGTCTATATATGTATAATGTTAATACATATAAAAAGCTTAAAACTGTGTCTTTCGCACAGCAAAAGTTCCATAAATGGTAGCTGTTAGGATTATTATTATTACCATCACCAAGGTCTTGGGGAGGAAAAATTTCTTATCACTGCAAAGTCTCCATGTCTGGGACCTTGCAAATTATTTAAATTTTCTGGATCATCCCAGTCACCTTTTATAGAAGAGACGCAAACTAGATTATCTTTAAGATCCCTGTAGCTCTGACATGATGTCATAGTCCTGACACCACTTCCGTTTTCTGGTTTTCTGTATGGACTGCTCTGTAGGGATTCCTCTTCCAATCATCCCAGGCACCTGAGGCCTTGCTTCCAGTTAGTTGTCTTAATAATCCTTCCTATCCCAGGGCACATTTGAATCTTAATAATATATTCTGAAGGACCCAATAACTTTTAAGACTCAAAGGAATCGCTCTCCACTGGTGGAATTTCCTTCTCAGAAAGGGGGTGAGAATCAGTCTTCCTGATGCCCTGAGTCACTGCACATTGGCAGCTATCTATTCTTCTCATAGGTGAACACTCAGGGCATTGTTCCCCTATAATACCTGTAAGTGATGCCCTCATCAGCCCCAGTAAGCCACTGGCCCTGTTTCTTTCAAAATCATTTTATTAAATAGGTATCAGTCACCTAACCTAACCACTACAAGGTTAAAAGTGGAGTTTTTCCAGCTTGAGCGAAACCTGCTGAATTGAGCAAAACAATGCCGACGCTCCTGTGTCCCTCGGCCGCACGTCTGATGCCGTGGGAGGCACGGGAAAGAATGTGGTGTATCAGGAGGGTGGACACACCACCACCAGAATGATCCCCTGAACGACCTGGGTGACCACCCCCTCCTTACACTGGAGGCCCTCACATCTCTCCTGAGACACCTGTCACTTCCTACATCCTCCTTCCTACTTGATTGGCAGAATCTGAACATTATTCTGCATCTCCCACAGCCTTGGCACAGACCAAACACTGAGCAGGCCGAGAATGAATACACGAACAAATAGATCTTTTCCTTTTCTGTATTCTTTTAAGGTACCAATGCTACTTGGAAAAGAACCTTGCACAGTGCAAATGCTTTAGTGGGATACGCACTGTGTAGGTTGCTTATTTCCCAGGGGGCGTGCCAAGAGGAGCTACTGCGATGAAAAAGAAGGCAGGGGGAGCTGGGGGCTTCCAGACACAGTGACAGCCTCCCCGTGGAATTTTGCTGAGAGCGCATTATACCAAAGTCCAATAATTGTACCAACATCAGTTTCCCATCCCAGCTCCCATTTGGCTTTCAGAAAGAAAAGGGAAGCAAAACTGTTATCACCCCAGCCCCCAGCTGGAGTGAGCTAGGAGCTGGTTCTTCTATCTGACAGGAAGGGTGTCAGGATCTGCTACATCCTGTTTGTGCGCCACCGAACATCATGCCTCCCAGGACTTCCTTCTTCTGGTCTTCTTTCCCACCCCACCCCCCACCCCCCCACCCCGCCGATTTTAATTCAGATTCTCTGACATTCTTTTGTCTTTTGTTACAGCTCTGGGGCATAATCAAGCAAGGATACAAATGCAAAGGTAAATAAATGTAATGTTGCTAACATTTTTTTTTTTTAATGTATTTTATTTTATTTTTGGGACAGAGAGAGACAGAGCATGAGCGGGTGAGGGGCAGAGAGAGAGGGAGACACAGAATCGGAAACAGGCTCCAGGCTCCGAGCCATCAGCCCAGAGCTTGACGCGGGGCTCGAACTCATGGACCGCGAGA
Organism: Neofelis nebulosa; assembly: GCF_028018385.1. Taxonomy (NCBI): domain Eukaryota; kingdom Metazoa; phylum Chordata; class Mammalia; order Carnivora; family Felidae; genus Neofelis; species Neofelis nebulosa. The sequence goes on from NC_080790.1 coordinate 27,595,102, forward strand.
TCGTGACCTGGCTGAAGTCGGACGCTTAACCGACTGCGCCACCCAGGTGCCCCGTTGCTAACATTTTTTAATGTGATATTTGGGGCAGGAATCAAATTTGACTGATGAAACCACAGAAACTCTTGGTGTCATGGAGAACTTGGGTCTTTGGCCACTGGCAGTTGAAGAGTTAATGTTTTTGGTGGGGCGGGGGGGGGGGGGGGGGTGGGGGTGGGTGGGGGATCCATGGAGTTTTGGAGATCCCAGACTGGAATTTTATAGTTTGTTGCAAGAGCCAGCAAACCACCCCTATCAACCCACACACCTGTCGCCCCATCTCCAAGATGTCTTGTGAATCACACAGTCTTGTGAAGCACACAGTTAAGGTGGGACTTCTGAAGTGTGCTGAGTGTAACTAAAATACTGTATAAAGGAACTGCGTCCTTCATGGGAATAGAGCCCACACTCATTCCCGTAATACAGATGCCTTTCTTTCTACTCTCACATCTAAGCTGTTCCTTTCTCACTAAATCACAGATGCTGATGAGAAAAGAGAAGCCTTAAAAAAATTATTTTTGTCCCTTTTCAATGAATTTGTTCATAAAGTGCCCCATTCAATAGGAATTTGTAAACAAATAAATATATACTTGATGAATGCAATACGCATGCATATTAATAGGCACTTAGGAATATGTTGCTCTTTGTACATATGATCATTACACATTCTTGGTGTTTAATTTCAGAAATTGCTGGATAATTTATGCAGACTATTTGTACTGATGGTTTTAAGAATCTGATAATGCTCTTGAAAGATATAACTACAAAAGGAAACATCTTAGTCACAGAATGGCTTTAGATTAACACTATTCCCTTAGAATGCCTTTTTTCCCCTGTAGCTATCTTTCAGGATTTGGCCCTTATTTTGCGTGAACAGAGAGCTTCCCTGAACCTCAATGGGAGCCAGTCTCAAAAACCTTCCCTTTAGTTCTTGGTATCAGTTGTCTTAGTGTAGCTTGGATTTCTACTTACAAGCAGTAAGCAACTGCAATATCTTACTGCCCAGCCATAGTTTTATTCTGGTTTCTGACCCTATCCCCTAAAGACACCCCCCCACACACACACACATATACACACAATTTTATGAAGATTAAAATCAATTAAACCCTTGGATCATCTTTGTGCACATGGTATTTTCTCTTCTTTTTTTAAAAAAATTTTCTTATGTTTTTATTTTACTTTTGAGAGAGAGAGACACACAGAGTGCCAGCGGGGAAGGGGCAGAGAGGGAGGGAGACATAGAATCCAAAGCAGCCTCCAGGCTCTGAGCTGTCGGCACAGAGCCTGATGTGGTGCTCCAACTCCCAGAGTGAGATCATGACCTGAGCCGAAGTTGGACGCTTACCCAACTGAGCCACCCAGGCACCCCTGGTATTTTCTCTTAAAGGCACATAGAGTGAAAAGATTAATTGAAATAGACTGAACCTGTCATTATAATTTGGTCTTTCCATGACGTCATTAAAGGATCATTTGAAATAAGACCATTTGGGGGAGAAGTGAGTATTGGAAAGAATTAGAAAGTTCCTCTTTGATAGTGAGAGAGAAATATACTCTTTATTTATTAAAAAAATTTTTAATGTTTATTTATTTTTGAGACAGAGACAGAGTATGAACGGGGGAGGGGCAGAGAGAGAGGGAGACACAGCATCTGAAATAGGCTCCAGGCTCTGAGCTGTCAGCACAGAGCCCAATGCGGGACTGGAACCCATGAACTGTGAGATCATGACCTGAGCTGAAGTCGCTTACCCGGCTAAGCCACCCAGGTTCCCCAAGAGAACTATACTCTTTAAAATAATCATATTTGTTCAGTGATTCTAAGGGAAATGTAGGACCCTGTATAGGAAATAATTATGTTGCTCTCTTCCAAAGCAGCCCAAATTTTCTGCCCCAAGTAGCAATTAATATTCTACTCTTTTAAAAAATATTTTTAAAATGTTTATTTGTTTAGTTTTGAGAGAGACAGAGAGAGAAGAATCCCAAGCAGGCTCCATGCTGTCAGCACAGGGCCTGATGCGGGGCTTGATCTTAGGTAACATGAGATCATGACCTGAGCTGAAATCAAGAGTCAGGCGCTTAACTGACTGAGCCATCCAGGTGCCCTAATTCTACCTTCTTAATTAAAGCATTCTAATGGGAGATTTCACAGAGTCTGCTGCCATTTCAAAGCCACAGTCAAGTCTGGAAAATGTTATTAGGCATAAGCCCACCTTGTTTCCTGTTTCTATGCAAAGAAAAGAAGGAGGAGATAAGATCATTTGTTCTCAAGAGGCACCTGGGTGACTCAGTCAAGTGTCTGACTCTTGATTTTGGCTCAGGTCATGATCTCACTGTGATGGTTGAGCCCAACATTTGGCTCTGTGCTGACAGTGTATAGTCTGCTTGGGGTTCTCTCTGTCTCTCTGTCTCTCTCTCTCAAAATAAATAAGTAAACTTAAGAAACTCAGTTGTTCTGGAAAAGATCTGGAGGAATGAAGAAGAATAAAAAGGTGTAGGCTAATACTGAATGAAGGGCCATCTCGCTGTAAATGATCAGAGGCAGCTGTTGGTCCTGGGAGACACTAGATGCTGGGGTTTCTTTCCCTCATTCTGGCTCAGGGAGCCTCTTGGTGGAAAATCCATCTTGGCCTGGGAGAGCCCCAGTCCCGTGGAACTGGCATTTAGTTTCAAGCAAAGGCAACTCTGCCTCGCCCCTACTTGTTTGCTTCCCAGCGCCTCAATGAATCGTGTAGTGGAAGAAGTTGAGCAAATGTGAGAGGAACCCCAGGAAGGCTAGTGAGTCCCACTGGCCCTTTTCTAGCCCCTGGACAGATCCTGTGGGCCTGAGCTGGACTCTGAGTCAACACGGGAAGGAGCATGGGGAGGACACGGCCCTGGCTCAGATGCCACCCTGGAAGCCCAGTCAGCACCAGGTACACATGATTCACACTAATCGTCTGTGATATTTTGGGATTTTTCAGACTGTGGAGCCAATTGTCACAAACAGTGCAAAGACCTCCTGGTTCTGGCCTGCAGGAGATTTGCCCGGGCACCCTCCTTGGGCAGCAGTCATGGGTCGCTGCCTGGAAGTCCCTCATTGCCCCCAGGTAATGTCCTCTACTTTCTTACTTTTCTTTTCTACTTTCTTTCTTTTGGCTTGCCTTCCCACACTTAGACCTCCACTGGGTCCTGGATCTGAACCTGGTCGGAATCATTATAAACACCAAGGCCAACTTCAGGTGAGAGGCATGGCGACAGCCTTGACTCCCGCTTGCTTCTCTCTGCTTTCAGGTCTCACTTCTCTGCAACTCACCTGCAGCCAGCTTGGGTCTGCCTCTGGTCCGTCCCTCTAGGGCCTTGCCCGCCAGACTCCTGTTGTTTGCTGTGAAGTGATCAGATGTCACATAATCATGACAGTCTTCCCCCTTCCAGTGCAGGATGAAGTGTTCGAGTTCCCTGGCGTCACTGCAGGACACCGAGACCTGGACAGCAGAGCCATCACATTGGTCACAGGCTCTTCTCGCAAGATCTCTGTGAGGCTGCAGCGTGCCACCACCAGCCAGGCCACCCAGACCGAACCCGTCTGGTCAGAAGCTGGCTGGGGGGACTCGGGGTCCCACACCTTCCCCAAAATGAAATCCAAGTTTCATGACAAAGCAGCAAAGGACAAAGGTTTTGCCAAGTGGGAAAATGAGAAGCCCAGGGTGCAGGCGGGTGTTGATGTTGTTGATCGGGCCACTGAGTTTGAGCCTGACCAGGATGAAGCAGATGCTGGTGAGACCAGACAGGATGGTGAGGTCAGTGCTGGGTCAAACCACAAATGAAATCACTAGAGGGAGGCTGAAAGGGGCCGACATGAGCATCATAGCGAGCCTGGGAGGCAGCCTATAGTTTTGAGGGCTGAATGGTTGGGCATTAACACATATCCCTTTTTGTCTTGCTGTTGGCAAGGTACATGATCATGGGCATATTATTTCTTCTCTTTGCACCTGTTTCATCATGTATAAAATTAAACCAGATGGGGAGCACCTGGGTGGTGCAGTTGGTTAAGCATTTGACTCTTGATCTCGGTTCAGGTTATGATCTCATGGTTTGTGGGTTTGAGCCCCACATCGGACTCTGTGTTGATGGTGCAGGGCCTGCTTGGGATTCTGTCCCTCCTTCTCTCTTTCCCTCACGCACTTGTGCTCTCTCTGTCTCTCTCTCCAGATAAATAAATAAACTTAAAACAAAATGGAACCAGATGGATTCTAAAGCTAAGTGAAGTCTGCCATTTCTGTGTCCTAAAATGATGTCCTAGGGACCCATAACTTACTGTGTGTATCCAATAGACCAGTACTCTTTACCAATCAGCTTAGTTTTCCAAGCTAGAATCAGGACCCAAACTTGGGGGAGGGGGACAGTGGAAACAAAAAACCTGCAGAAAGAGAAGAAGAGTTGGAAACTCTTGCCCTCACACACACACACACACACACACACACACACACACAAGCATTTGACAGCACTATGGAGAAGGGGGTGGTGAGAATCAGAGACATGGCAGACTCAGGGTTCTATAAGCCAGGCTCTGGCTCCGTGCAGAAATTATACTCACATCATCCGAAGCAGATTGGGAAGCATATGGAATTTGTTAGAATAAGCTGAAAATATAAATTGATTCAAGATAGACTTAGATAAATTTATTAGTCAACAGTCCATAGTGTATTCAGAAAAAAGATTTGGGGAAATTGGTGTCATATTCTTAACCTTTCAAGCTGTGCCATGGAGGGCAGCCATTGCGTCTCTACGGAATCATTCTCATAAACAGAATTATTGGGTTAGGCAGAGATCCTATTGGATCGAGCCAGTGTTCTTTATTCTTATGGGTGGTCCTCTACATTCCACTCTTTAGGAGACCTAAACACACTGTCTCCATAGTTCCCCCTGATGAGAAAATCTCCAGTGACCTTTAACCAAAATTCCTCTAGTTCCTTCCTCATTGAAGACAATTAATAAGGAGGCCACATATTATTTTCAGTCTTATGCAGTTTCTTGTAATTCCTGCTGAGCCATTTCTTTTCCTTTCTTTATAATACCAACTTTTAAAAACAGCTGTGTTGAGACCTAATTTATGTACTATAAAACATACTCATTTGAAGTGTATAATTCAGTGGTTTTTAGTAGTCACAGAGATGCACAACCATCACTGCAGTCTAATTACAGAACATTTATGTCATTCCCAAGTGTATCCATTAGCAGTCACTGCTCGTCTCCCCTATCTCATTCTGGCCCTAGGCAACCAACTAATTTACTTTCTGTCTCAATAGGTTTGCAATACCACCTGTATTTTTAACATTTCTTCATTGATCATCTTGGCAAATCTTTCAGTCCTATCCTTCCATTTCTTCAACTGGCCTAGCATAGTTCAAGGTGGGAATATAAAGGTGAATAAGAAAAAATTCCTGATACCAGGACAGAGGAAGATATCCTGGGGGAAGGGTCTTCACTTGGGGTCTAAAGAAGGGCCTCAAGGAGTTTACAAAAATGTATTACATTTTATGTGAAATTATATATGGACATATGCTCATTTCTGGGGAAAGGTCCACAGCATTGAGCAGATTCTCAAGGGGATCTAAAAAAAAGCCAGAAATCGTTATGCAAGATTTTTTGGATGAAGCCTGAAAATTGTGCTAGTCACCCCATTACCACCCCAGCCTGTGGAGGCTACTTCCATGAGTGCTGTGGCTATGATTGAAATCTCAGGAAAAACAAGAGCTTCAATGGGTAGGGTCATAGGATGCCTACCTAGAACTTTCTAGATGGTGCTCACCTCATGGACCATCTCTGAATTCAGAGGAGTACCTGCTTTTGCTTAATAATGGTGAAAGTAGCCATGAGCTCACTTCTGTTCACCTAGCACTGTTCAAGTTACCTCAACCTTGCTCCTGGCTTACGAGAAATTCACAACCTGTTAGATGTAGGACAATTACTTACATGAGTAAGAGTTCTGGATCTTCAGCCTCTATAAGCAAATAGAGACAAAGATCTGCATTTTTTTTAAATTTAATTTTATTCTTTGAAAATTGAACGTTTACATTCAGGGTTTGTCTTACCCCTTCAATTTTCTCATGTATAAGTCATAGAGACAGGTCACTGACTACTAGTATTGAATTTCATGTGTGCTAGTTGAAGAAGACAGTACGTTCATATATAAATAAAATGCATATGGCATACAGGCTCCTTCTCATCCAAATCAGTAACTAATGAAGACATTTACCCTTGTTTAGGGAAAAAAGGAAAAAGGAAAAAAAAAGGTGACAAAATTACGCCACAGTTGAGTATGTAGACAAAGGCGTTTCGTACTTAGGATTTTTTTCTGCCCGGCAAGGTAATGAATGGCATTCAGAGAAATGATCTACACGTTTATTATTTAGAATCAGATGATGTTTATGAGCCCCAACAGTAAAAAGGCCCACTGACAGAAAAGACAGTTGTGTTTGTGATATGCATATTTCCTTCGGCTGAGTTGCAGGATTCACCCTCATTTTAAAATACAAGGGTGTGAATATTTTTTTGTGACCGTGGATATCATTTCACCAATGATCATTGAGCCCTGGATCGCAGGGACAAGATGGCAGATCATAATTATTCTCTTGGCAGTAAGAACATGTATATTTTCTTTACAATGCGTCTTTGTTTTCCATTATCTTCTGCTAGATTAGATCTAATCAACAAATTTATAAGGGCTAGGGATTGCTGGACTAAACAAAGTTTAATATGTTTATATCTTTTTCCTCTCTCTCTCTATCTCTCTCTATATATACTTATATAGATATATATCTTTTTCCCTTACAAGTTTTCTCAGTGCCCTTATGCAAATTTACATTGTGGATTTCTAAGAGGGAAGCCTCGAGAAGAAGCATTTAACGTTTATTTTTGAGACAGAGAGAGACAGAGCATGAACGGGGGAGGGGCAGAGAGAGAGGGAGACACAGAATCTGAAGCAGGCTCCAGGCTCTGAGCTGTCAGCACAGAGCCCGACGCGGGGCTCGAACTCACGGACCGTGAGATCATGACCTGAGCCGAAGTCGGACGCTTAACCAACTGAGCCACCCAGGTGCCCCTCGAGAAGAAGCATTTAACAGACCAGTGTTTTGTGGAGCACTCTTTAGGGAACATTAACATAAGCATCCTTGTTGGACTCTGTAAGATTTAAGATTTCATGTGCTATGGGACTATATGACCTTTTAATTCCCTCTAAATCTTGAGAGTCAAAGTACTGATCATCTGAGATGTTCCCTCAAATGTAACTGATAAACTGCTTTCTAGGAATATTCTTATTTTGTTAAATGCAACCCAGACATACAACAGGTTCTGATTTGTATTGCAGGATGGCTGACTTCAGGCCGAGGACACTGGAGGCAATCATATTGGCATTTGGAAGGAGCGAGATGAGAAACTCTGAAGAACGCTCCAACTCAGGAAGTTATCTGAAAATATACCTTGGACTTTTATTGACTGGTGACACCATGGGATCTCCCTGATTGGACTATGGGACAGAGGATTTCCCCCGTGAACTATTTATTTCCTCCTCCCTGGGCTCTAGTTAGGTGTCACAAAGATTGGGTGATGTAGTTGGTAGTTTTCTCATCTATCTTTTTCTAGAGACATTTATCTATGAGTGAAGTGAAAGCTTTTCTGCATGTACTTGATACTCCTTCTCTAAACTCAAACTTTAATTTTGTTGTGAGAATATTATTTCAGTATTTTTATAAACTTTTGGTGGGGGAGGAGTCAATTTAGAGGTCTTTTTTTTTTTCTTTTGTGCTTTTTGGAGGGGACCAGGACTTATTTTCTAGAAGGACACAGAAGCTCTTCAGATCCTGGAAGGTGATGGTTCTACCAACCTAAGGAGAAGATGTTTACATTGTTCTTACCATACAGTTGCTATTAGGATATGTAACGAGTCATACATTTATATTCAATAAGTCTTACCTATTCTGCATCATAAGGAAGCTATGAGACAGCCATGAAAACTCTCCTGATATTTATAATTGCCATGGGGGAAAATTAAGTATATTTGTCTTATCTGACTAGATTTAGCTATCTTTCCTAAAACTCCTGTTAAGACTGCCAATAAGAAATGTGGATGGTGATTACAAAATCAATTAAAATTTTGGGGGATAAAATTTAGGAGAAAAACAAACCACCAGAAAAGCAAACCACTTAGTGAAATGAAAAACACCCAGCAGTCTTTAAAAAGTCAATATAGTTTTGAGAATTTTATTTGTTACAAAAGAAAAGTTTGGGTTGTGACAGGGAACTTTTGTCCTCTTCTGAAGAAACCACCATCCATAATTAAATAGTCATAGAAATCTGATAATCAGAAACCACCTTTGATTAATATTTTATTTCAGCTTTTCATGTATCAATATTTTAAATATCTTCCTTTGACCTAAATAATTAGATGTGGGTCTGTTTTTTACATGATTAGAAGAGAGAGAACTTAGCTCAACATGTTCAAATATAGAGATTGGATTGAGCCAGTGGGCAAGGGGAATGACCTGGTGCCTCGTGACCAGAGAGAAGCTGGACCCACAGAGGTGCCCTGCTCTGCATTGGGAGTTGAAGTGTGTATACCACATAAGACTGAATCTGTTTCTGTGAGGGGCAGTCCCTTCAGCAAAGAAATGCCTTTCTTCTCTTTCTGTTAGGTAAAATTGAGGACAGTTCTATTCCGCAGTTGACCACCTGCTCTGGGCAGGTCCTGTGCTAGATACACAAAGACAAGTAACACCTGATCTCTGCCCTCAGGAGCTGAGAGCCTGTGGGCGTTAAGGCAAGATGGTTCCATAAAGTACAGTTCCAGATTTGCTAGAACTAATTGTGCCAAACAGACTGAGAAATCAATGTGCAAATTAAATGAAGTTATTAGTTGAGGGAGCTTTGATTAAACTGTGTAATAAGAGAACTCACCATGTACAAAGCCCCTCAGAAAGCCAGCAGCCATCCCTATGTGTTGGCTCTATGTATATATACTATCTATTCCTATTCATAAATGCAATGAAATACATGTTCACAAAATTAAAAACAGAAAATGGCAATTTCAGTACATGAAACATTTCTTGTATATGTTTTTTTAATTTTAAGAAAATTCAGGAAGAAACTTGGATTCTTCTTTTTCTCCTCAAAGCAATTATTTCACTCATCAGTGAGTTTGGGTTAGTTTTGAGTTTTCATATATAAGAAGAGTTTTATATTGTCAGCCTTCCTGTGACAAAGATACCAAATGTACCTTGAATAAAAAAACAAATACAAACAAGAAAGGAAATAAAACAAACATATTTGTGTGTGTGTATGTGTATTCATACACATACACATGCATACACTCACACACACACTACTATTCTTACTTTGCTGAAGAGGAATCTGTGTCCACAATGAAGCTACCTTATAATTTTGATTATATTATTTACTCACAACCACTGGTGACTCTGATGTTTCAATCTGTCAATTTCCCACAATCAGTAAAATGAGTAAATTAGGCAAACTCATGGAGAAGCAAAATAAACTATTATATCTGGTTTCTCCAGACCTTCCTTTTGTAGATTTGATGGTCACTATCACCTTTTAGGTGAAAGGCAAAAGCAAAACCAAACTCTTAACAGTGACTGGTATCAGGTACCAGGACAGAATATGTTATATACTGCAATTCAGTCTTCCTAGAGGGATGTACAAATCGGACTGATGCTGTTTTAGGTCGGCCTCACCAGAGGGTGGCCCTAGTTGGTATTGAACAGTTTTTGTTGAGTGGCTGCCTCCTTAAGCAATAATGTCTCCCCCTGTCCATGGTAACAGTCTCTCCAAAGATCCAAAGGGCTTGCTGTTTAACTTGCAAGGCAGGACTCCTGCAGAAGGGAGCATCAAACTGTTACTGATGGTAGGAACCTTAGCATTTCTAAACTAAACACATTGATTTTTGACTGAGGAGGTAAATTCAGTCAAATGAAGAGAGTGCAGCCTGTCTCTGGCATGCGATCTGCAGTCAGATTTAAATCTCATTTCTGCCAGTTGTAGTCATGAGACCCTGGGCAAGTCAGGTACCTCTATGTGAGCCTCAGTTTCTTTCCTCCTGTGAAAGGAGAGATTTCCCCACCTTCCTCAACAGACCTCATAGAGCTATTGTAAACATCAGGTTGAATAGTACATGCAAATATCAGGTTGAACAGTATATGTAAAGACCTTACAAGTAAGTTAATCTTACTCTGCAGTTAAGCAGGTTTCTTTTCTAAAATTGTCTGCAGGATCCCAGACTATATGTTTTCATGACTGTGTACTTTGGAGGCTCTAAACCCAACGTTTAACTAAATTCTGCATGATTTAAACAACATGAAACGCATATTCTTATTCCTGACATTATGTGTGTGGAGGGTTAATTCTGGTCTGTTTCCTAACACTGGCTGTTGTCTCTCTGTTTGAAAATAGGTAGACAACATAAAGAAACCAAATGCATAAAATGTGAGTTTAGAGGAACATAGGTCAACGCATAACTACCCTTAAGAATTTAGTGTTAATAGAGGCAGACAGAAAAACAATTAACTTTTAAAATAAAAAGTACACCATTTATTTGACAGCCAGAATGTATTTTACAACTACTGAAGGTGGTAATGAGTGGAAACTAGTTGGAATTTAAGACTCCTCAGGAAATAGCTTCCTCCAAGTTGCATCCAAAACTTGCTTGCTGGAGTCTAGATGGTACTCAGACCTCAAACAAAAATATCTATTTTCTTTTAAAAATGTTAATAACAAGCACTTTGGAATTCACATCTATTCAGAAACTAAGTGGCTTGCAGTTTATACAAAATAGCAAAAGGAAGGCATTGCTGGGGGGCATTCTGTAAGGCAGCTGGCCTGAACACTTCAAAAATAAACCTAAAAGGGACCAAGCAGTTCTGGATCAAAGGAAACACATTAACCAAATGAAACGCAACAAGCAAATGCAATGTTGTAAACCTTGATGCGACTTTTAAAGCAGACACTTTGCAGGCAGCAGTTAGGGAAATCTAAATACGAACGATAGCAGTCCCCTTTATCTGCAGCTCAGTTTCCAGAGTTTCAGTTACCTGCAGGTGATACCATTGAAGCAGGTGATTCTCCTTCTGACCAATTGTCAGGAGGTCATAGGTCGATAGTAGCCTAATGTGACCCCTGCCTCACAACATTCAACCTCACTAGCTTGCTTCACTCACCTCACTTCTCCTCGTGCGGGCATTGTGTTATCTCACATCATCAGAAGATGAAAGGTGAGTACAGCCCTGTAAGAGGTTTTGAGAGACAGGGGCGCCCGGGTGGCTCAGTCGGTTAAGTTTCCGACTCCTGATTTTGGCTCAGATCATGAGCTCAGGTATGTGGTTTTGAGCCCCGCGTCGGGTTCCATGCTGATAGTAGAGTCTGCTTGGGATTCTCTCACTCTCTGCCCCTCCCCCACTCATGCTCCCTCTCTCTCCCTCTCTAAATAAATAAGTAAATAAATAAATAAAAACTTAAAAAAGATGTTTTGGAAGAGAGATGATATTCACGTAACTTTCATTGCAGTATTTACGTTCTGTTTTATTATTAGTTGTTAATCTCTTACTGTGCCTAATATATAAATTAAACTTTATCATAGGTATATTGTAGGAAAAAACAGCCTATATTGGGGTTCAGTGTTAACCGCGGTTTCAGGCATTCGCTGGGGGTCTTGGAACATATACTTTGCTGATGGAAGGGGACTACCATATGTTAAATAACTTAAAGTTTATTCACTTCAGTATGAAAATGATTTCATGGTTCTATAAGAGAATGTCTTTATTTTTAGGAGGTGCCTGCTAACATAGGGATGAAGTATCAATATTGCTATTTACTTTAAAATGGTTCAGTGAGGGGCACCTGGGTGGCTTAGTCGGTTTAGTGTCTGACTTCTGATTTTGGCTCATGAACTCGGGGTTCGTGAGTTCGAGCCCCACATTGGGCTCTGCTGTGGTGGGATACTCTCTCTCTGCTCCTCCCCGACTCTATCTCAAAAAAAAAAAAAAAAATAAAATAAATAAATAAATAAATCTTAAAATGGTTCAGTGAAAAACAAGTTTTTGTGTAGAGAGAGAAAGTGAATGTGGCAAGATGTTAACAATTGTTAAATCTGTGTAAAGGGTATATGGATATTCATTGTACTATTCCTTAAGCGTTTCAGCAGTTTTGTAGTTTAAAAAAGCTGGGGGTGGGAAAAGAAATGATTAATTCTAATCTTGCTGGAAATCGTTTAGAAGCAACAATGAGAAGAACAACAAAAAGCAAGTTCCATTTGCAGAGTGCCTAGGAGGGCCCAACAGGAAAGATGGCCAAAAGCATCAGAGATTGATCAGAGGCTTTCAGGGGAGATGTCCCCGTAGCAGAGGGATTATAAACAAACAAACGCAGCTACAAGCACCCTCTCAACAGAGGCAAGTTCTGAAGTGCATCTCCTCAATCCTTTGTTCACAAGGGAAGGAATGCATGTACCAGCCCGGGTCGGGAGCCTCCCGAACCTGGTTTGGTTCTGAGAAACAGAGCACAGCACACAGGGAACATTTGCAAGAACATGATCTGCTCTACCACAGCAGGCTGCTACAGTCTTGTGACAAAACAAAACCAAAAAAGATCCGCGGTTGCCAGTCCTTGCCAATTAGCCTTTACTAATTGAACTTAGTGCAAACCCCAGGATGGTGACAGATTTCACCTGGTCTGGACATTATCGTGGCTCCTTCCCTGCATGAACTTCCCATAGATTTTGGATAAAAGTTCAAAATTACAAACAGTTAAAACAAAAACCCAAGGCATACCAGAGGGGAAAAAAAAGGATATAGCTAAATAGGTATCAGAAGACCTCTCACCTGAAAGCAAGCCAACCAACCACACTGTTACAGAGCAGATGAAAATTGTTTCTGCACGTATTAAAGCCACTTCATGAATTCCTAGTCCACAGAAATCACGATAATAGTAAATGCTTAGCGTTGTTTTAAGCTACTAAGTTTTAGGGTATTTTGTCACACAGTAATAGAGAACTAACACAATATCCTGCTGGACAGTTCAGCGCTAACGTTTAGATTATCTTCTCTACTGTGCAAAAAGTTGTTTCCCTACCAGATAAAAATTGTTTGCATTCTTAAGTTTTCTTCAAGTGAGAATCTGGATCCTAATCCATAAAAAATAGTATAACAAACAAAGTTCTGTTCCCCTAGAAGAGAGTTTCTCAACCTCTGCTTGACTGACACTTGGTTCCAGATAATTTTTTGTTGGGACAGGGTGGGGGCTCTGCTGTGCATTGCAGGTCACACTGCTAGATGCCAGTGGCACATCCTCCTCTCCCTTAAGTTGTGACAACCAAAAATGTACCCAGACATTTGCACATGTTCTCTACGGGGCAAAAGTGCCCGTCTCTGAGAACTACTTCCCAGAATTATTTGGAGGTCTTGTTCAAACACATGGCTGGGGGCCATCCACACAGTTTGATTCTTTTGGTCTGGGGTAGGGGCTGAGAACTAGCATTTCTAACAAGTACCTAAGTGATATTGGTGCTGATCCTGCTAGCTGGGTACTACACTTGAGAATCATTGCTCTAGAAAGTCAGATAACCTTTATGTACACTTGTTAGATACTACTTTAGAATGAAACCCAAAGGCCATGAAGCCCTCTTTGGCCTTAATTCCAGGTTTCCAATGACTTTTCTTAGTATTTCTAAAGATATAGAAGGTGAAGGCAATTCTGCATAGTTATAAAGGTAAACACTGGAACAGAACTCTAAATCTTTCTAAATACCAGAATATAAAAACCAAAGCAAAGAGACCTTGTAGCTTTTAAAAGTCTAAAAATGGAAAACACATCCTAAAATAAGAAGAGTTCAAATAAGTTCAAATATATCTGTCATATAAATGTAAACAGGCTAAATTCAACTATTAAAAAGATTCTCAGACTGGTAAAGAAAAACCCAGTCCTAGGCTGTGTATGAGAGGCTTGTCATAAGTGATTCAGACACTCAAAAGTTAAAAAAAATGGACAAAGATATATCAGGCAAATGAAAACAGAGGAAATATTGGTCATAGATATAGTATCACATAAAATTAAATTCAAGGCAAAAGGCACAAAAAGAGACAAAGGCGGGCCTATTTTAATGCTAAAGAGAACAATTCACAATGAAAATATAATTACAGACAGATGTTTTTCACCAAACTATAGAACATCAACATTTATAGGACAAAAGTGTAGGAGATTCAATGAGAAAAACACAAATAAGTGGAATAAGACATTTATTTTCACCTTCTCAGCTCATGATATACCAAATACTGAGTACAGAAAAAATAACTTGCCAGATGTGGACCATCCAAAATGGTAGGCACCAGCCAGTGTGCTGTTGAGTACTCAAAATGTGGCTAACCCAAATTAAAATGTGCTGTAGGTTGAAAACATGTCAGATTTCAAAGACAGTTCACAAAAAAGGTAAACTACATCCTTAAGAAATTTTGAGTATTGATTACATGGTTGCAATAACATTTTTGATATAATGGGTTAAATAAAATATATAATTAAAAATAATTTTACCTTTTTTTACTTTCTTAACATGGCTGCCATAAGATTTACAATTGCATACATGGGGGTGCCTGGCTGGCTCAGTAGCAAGAGCATGTGGGTCTTGATCTCAGGGTCGTGAGTTCAAGAGCCATGTTGGGTGTAGAGATTACTTAAATAAACTTAAAGAAAAAAAAAGTTAAAAAATAAAATAAAGTGCTCCTGAGAGACACAAAAGAAGATTGAGATGAATGGAAAGCCACTAAATTTTTGGGTAAGAAGGAAACATCATAAAGATTTCAGTTGTCTTCGAATGAACCTTTGAATGTCTTACTTCAATTCCTAAAAAGTGCTAAGAGGCAATTTGTTTTTCATTAGCAAATCGATTTTAAAGTTCATGGTCGGGGAGGAACAAACATAAACAGCAAAGTAATATCTGAAAAATACTAATGAGTGAGTACTAATTAGCTCCATCAGATATTGAAGCACAATATTATAAAGGTATGAATTCATAGACAGAATACCAAGTCCAGAAATTGAGGAAGCAGTAGGATAATTAAGTATATGATAAAGTGGTCATCTCATGTCATTTCAGAAAATAAATATAATTCAGCAAAATAACTAGAGACCACTGGGAAGCAAGCTTAAAATAAATTTGGATTTACAGCTCAAAACTTATACCATGATAATTTACAAATGAACGAAAGATTTACATGGAAAAACATAAAACCGTACTATAAACTATGGGATAAATATTTTAAATTATTAGGTCAAGCCTTTTTTTTTTTTTTTTCAACGTTTTTTTTTTTTTTTTTTTTTTTTTATTTTTGGGACAGAGAGAGACAGAGCATGAACGGGGGAGGGGCAGAGAGAGAGGGAGACACAGAATCGGAAGCAGGCTCCAGGCTCTGAGCCATCGGCCCAGAGCCTGACGCGGGGCTCGAACTCACGGACCGCGAGATCGTGACCTGGCTGAAGTCGGACGCTTAACCGACTGCGCCACCCAGGCGCCCCAGGTCAAGCCTTTTTAAGTAGAATGCAGTACACAGAGCTACAAATTCATTAAGACAAATTCAACTTCTGGGTTTCAAATAAAATGGGCAAAGGAATTGAAAAGATAATTCACACCAAAAGAAATGCAGAGGACGCAATATGTTACCCTTCTCCCTAAAAAGAAATATAACTTAAAACTGTACTAGAGTAATAGTTTTCACTCCTCGGATTCAAAAAATTTGAACACTTTCTTGGCATGAGTGTGGGGAAGTAGACATTCCATTCACATATCACTGTTGGGAATATAAATTTGTGGAACCTTGATGAAGACCATTTTGGCAACATCTGTCAAAATTCAACATGTATTTTCTTTTTGACCTAGTAGTTCTGTGTCTGGGAATTTATCCTAAAGATGATGATGATGATGATGATGATAACGTTAGCAGTAGTAGCAGCAGCTGAAACAGGATTTACTGTATGTCAGGCATTGCTCTAGGTAGTTTACACAGGGCCATTCATCGAATATCTGTAGTAACTCGAGTTCTTACCAACAATGAGAAACTTGAGGCACAGAGAACTTAAGTAACAGGCCCAAGGACACACAGCTAATAAGTGGTGAAGCTAGGCTTCAAACCCCAGCAGTATGGATCCAGAATCCCGGCTCTTACTTATGACCTCTCAAGATCTCCTGGGACACAAGAGAAATACAAAGTGAACACGGCTTATCACAACATTATTGTTCAGGATAGGAAACCACTGTAAATAATCTAGTATCAATTAATAAAGCCCTGGTTAAACAAATAAACGCTTATATCTATCCATACAATGTAATGCCATTTAGACATTTAAAAAAAAAAAAAAGGAAACTCTTCATGAATTGATATAGAAAGGTCTGCAAAATAAATTTTAAAGAAAAATCAAGGTGAAAACAGTATGTATGGATGTATTGCATGCCATCATTCGTGTATAAGTGGAGGGAAAACATGAGCTTATTTATTCTCTTTATATGTGTAAAATATCTCTGAAAGAGGACACATCCACACACCCGTAACAAATTAGATATCTATGAGTGGGTAGGGGGAGGACTGTGTGGCAGAGGGACACAGAGACTTCAGTGAAAAACTT
Source organism: Neofelis nebulosa (assembly GCF_028018385.1). Lineage (NCBI taxonomy): Eukaryota > Metazoa > Chordata > Mammalia > Carnivora > Felidae > Neofelis > Neofelis nebulosa. The sequence continues at coordinate 27,611,791 of NC_080790.1, forward strand.
TCTATGTTTTGAATTTTGAGCCATGTAATAGCTATTCAAAAATAACTGGTTTTTGAATTCCAAATATAGCATTCTTTCCAGTGCCACATACCATCTCTTTTTCTATAGCTAAAACACCTTCAGAGGGGTTGTTCTACACACCCCAGTGCTAGTAAAGATCATACTCTCAAAAAGAGGCTTCTCTAGTATACGATATAGGCAGCTACTTCTGGTCTAGGACAGTGCATTATTAATGAAGTAAGTCCTCAGACATACATGAAGACATTTACCAGCTTATGGTCTTTAAGCCTTTCTGCTCACCTGCACATTTTTAAGTTTATGTACAAAATGTTTTATCATAAGTTTAAGTAAGTTTATTGCTTGCTGTAAGATGAAATGAGCATTGACTGTGATCGGAGTAAATATTTCAGGACATGATTTGATAAAATAGGTTCTAGGTACCTTACTGAATAATGACCTCCAAGTCTGAAAGAAAGCATTTAACATTTTGTCTATGAGTTTTATTCAATGAATCGTAATAAGATTTGGTTTTTATAAAATAGTCTGGTGATATTTAAAATAATCCACATAACTAACCAATACTCGTTTGGTTTCTCTGAATTCAGAATTTCCCTAGACAGGGCAATTTGATCCTTAAGGGAAATAAATATAAAGAGATTTAAGGGGTGGGAATGCTTTGAATAGATATTAACCAATATATTTTAAGGTCTCTGTGTTTGGTACCCAGAGGATTTTACACCTGGTGCAATTCACAAGAGGAATATATCAGAGATATATTGTGGACTTTTTGTTTGCTTGTCTGTCTTTTGGTGAAGTGGGAAAAGTTATTTTCTCAGCTAGGTTTGGGAAGGAGTATTTGTGGAAGACGAGGATTGGGAATTTATTCCTTTACTTAGAGCAATCCATTCGAGCAGCGTATCCTTTGCAATGACTGCGTGTTCTTGCTAATTCCATTTTGGAAAACTATGCTAAATCAGATGCATCATCCTACCTTCTTAGTTTACCTTGTTTTTTTTTTTATCATTAGGGAAAAAAAGTGCCCAACTAGAGGGAATATTTGATAGAAATGTAAAAACAAGGAGTCTCCTGATCTTCACCTCCATCCCTTTGTTGTCCTTGATGCTGCTGCAAAGCTGCTCTGTTCTACACACACACTGAATACACTGGAAAAGATTTCTCTTATTAGACAAAAACTAGAATTAAGAAGCATCATAGGTCTGTATGTAGGATATCAAGATAATTTAGGCTGTTTTGAAGTTGTAATAAGGAGAATTGAAACATTTATTCCAAACTTGAACCAGGAAGGGACGAGATATATTCTCCCTTCGGTTCTGTTTAAGGTGTTCCTGAGAAGTAATTACTTATGTATTGATAGTAGCTAAACATTGAGTTTATACCATGTACTGTACATCATGGTGGACATTTTATACAGATTATTATACTTAATAATTGTTAGTGCACTCAAGTTCTGAATCCAGAACACCCATCTCCCGGTGCTCTAAATGAATTGTTAGGCAAATATTTGTTGTATCCACACATTGCTTTTCCACTTTTAATACAGGTATACATTTCATTGCCCTAGTCTGTTACAGATGTGCCTCTAGGGGAGACATGCTTTCTATTACTCTTGTTTTTCCATGGGAAAGCACTTAAATAACAGGGAAAGAAGGTAACTGTTAGCAGTGCAATATTTAAAACTATTATCTCAGCATCATTGTAAATAAGATTACAAAAAAGCCCTCCCTTATCCCTTTCAGTTGGGATTTCTGAAAATTGAAGGTTAGAATAAAACAAATTTCTTTATAGTTTTGCACTAATGTAGTTGACTTTAAAAATAAATTTTTTTAAATGTTTATTTTTGAGAGAGAGAGACCGAGCATGAGCAGGGGAAGGGCAGAGAGAGAGAGGGAGACACAGAATCCAAAGAGGGCTCTGAGCTCCTAGCTGTCAGCACAGAGCCTGATGAGGGGCTTGAACTCATGAAACATGAGATCATGACCTGAGCTGAAGTTGGTTGCTTAACCCACTGGGCCACCCAAGCACCCCAATGTAGTTGACATCTGATTGGTCTTCTGTACCACTGGTACATTGAGTGAGAAAGGATTTTGTAGGAATCTAATGCAGGAGACATTAGAGCCAGTGCTGGCTAAGGCTGTGTTAAGTGCTGGAACCTATGCTGGGAGTAAACCTTTTTGTCCTGAGGAACTGATTGTACTTTTCAAAACTTTCCCCAAGAAAATTTCTCAACTATCTTGTAAATGCCGCATTTTAAAAAATGGCATTAAGATACAGTCAGTGATAGATAGGTTTGCTTTGAATTCACAGAGAATTCTGCTATATCTTGAAGATACTCATTTGAAAATTTCCTTGAAATTTCCTTGAAAATTTCCTTGGCTTTTTGTAACCTCTCAGGGCACACTTCATTCCATTAAATTTTACATTGTTATTTTACTGTCTTTCTCCTCTAGTGAAGATTCTGGAAACAGTCTAAATTTACTTTCATGTCTTTCCTTCCTCAAACTCCAGTAAGCTGGCTTTAGTTCTGAAAGTTCTATTGAAAAGGTCACAAGATATAATGGGTATTTTAAGCTCTGGTTCACTGAATCCCTGTAGTATATGGAATTGTTGGTTACTGAGCTCTGGAGCCTAGGTTTGATTCTAGCTCTCCTGCTTTCTAGCTACATGAATGTTGGTAGTCTACTCAACAACCATCCTGGGCTTCATTCTTTGTGTGAAACTGGGGTAACACAATGCTCTTGATGAAGGGTAACAGACTACTGCCCTTATTACTAAACCTAGATTCCCATGCTGCTGCTGTTTTCCTCTTGCTTCTGTGACCCTGATCCATCACTCCTTAAGTGGTTCCCTGAGATTCTGTCTAATCTAGAAAGATCTAATGCCCTTTCCCCCTCTTTGGTGATTTAATACAGAGTCCTTATTCTGAATATCCCAATGCAAAGTCAGTGGATGTTGATCATTCCCAAGTCTGTGTCCTGACATTTCCCCAAGTTTTGGATTGAAATCATCCCCCTCCCTATTATTATGTGGGATATAATATATGCTTCTGATTCCAATTGTTGCCCTCTCCTTAAATCCATTCTCTTCTCCGGTCAGTGATTTATATAGAATCCAGATGTTGCATATGTTGGTATACTGAGGCATATAAACTAGGTCCAAATTACTTAGGAAGAGATGAAGAGCCGTCTATTAATTGGCTTCTACCATGTTTCTACTTCATAGGAGCAATACTAAACACTGTGTTATCCTAGTACCCTGGTGTAACTTTCATTTTTATTATATTCTGTAATTACCTGTTTCTGGCTTTGCCACTGGACATTTTCCAAGGCAGGACTAACTTACCTCCATGTTTTTCAAGGTCTTCCCTCAAATTCCTAGGGAACATGTTTAAAAAAAAGTTTTATTCTAGTTCCACCCTAGGTTTCTTCATTTACATTTAGTGGGAAGTAAATGATTTACTGGGAAAGTTCTCATGCCAACAGCTGTGTTTATGCAACATCTTTACCAACATACTTTTACAGGTGACTAAAAGTACCCAAGGTGAGTGAGTTCAAACACTGACATGCGTACCTGCCTCCATCAGTGATTTGAACTGTAGGAACACATTAATGTATACAACTGTGGAAACGGAGCACTGAACAACAAAAAGAACATTTCTAGTGATTATAATTATGTTAGTGAGCAACGAGAAACAAGAATAGCAGGGAAAAAAGACATTTTATATAACATTAGGTACCCTGTGATGAATGTGTTTTGTAAGTAAACCCAATGGCCCTGTTAAAAAATAATGAATCAAATACCATCCAAAGTACTTAAGACAGAGATGGTTAAGTATTATGAATATGTCTAAAACCTATTTTCAAAAGGATATAATATAGGTAAATAAAATATCCAGAAAGGTAGAATGGGCACAACATAAAAAAATCCAATAGAATGTAAGTGATTTGGGCAGTGGGAAAATAGGTTAGTATATACAGACATGATTTCAAATGGTTTCCCTTAGCAAGAACTTATTTAACTCTTCTGTGTCCAGCACAGTTGGATGGATACTAGCTCAGTTTGGATCTAGAGCAAGAAATGAGAATGATAGTGGCAGATCTCAGATAATCTGCACAGAGAATGTGGACATGCTAATTTAGTGTCTGGTTCAGAGAAGAAACAAAAGCACTAACAAAAGGTTCTTTCTCAATCTAAGTTAACAGTATTTTAAGATTTCATATGTCAAAAATTCCCATCTAAACATTTTATCTTATTTCTTCAAGAAATTCCCACCTTCCCTACTCTAGTAAGTTATTGTTTACTGCAAGTTAAAGTTACGAATATGTGTAAAATCAATACACGCTCTACACAAAATCTCAGAACTTTATTTTAATATAATGACAAACTGGTGGTTTGAAAGATACCCTATTCAGAGAGAACTTAATCTGTCAAAGAGGAGAAACTAAAAGACCATCTTTTTGTGGGTTTATAATGGGGGGAAAAAGCTAGTTTGAGGCAGAAAATGGAGATGCAAATTTTAGAGCCATCATAAAAAAAATGTGTATTTGCTTGCTTACATGCTCAAATTTGAAAAGCAGTCTATTAACCACAAAAATAAATCAAAATTATGTTTGTCAAAAGAATGAAACATATTCATTAGCTATACTGTGGAGTCTTTGGTTACAAAACAGATAAAGCAAACGTTAAGGTAACTACTGTGAATACATTCTAGGTTAAGATGTGAAACCTTGACAATTTTATTCCCGATAGGACATCCCTATACATACTAAATATATTTAATAGCATAGAGACACCAATAATTACAACGTTCAAGACAGACCTTAAAAATCTTTAATGATAAATAAGAGTATTTTCAATTATCTTCAAGTTTGAACCTTTTAGGATGGTAAAGTCTTGCCAAAAAATCTAAAAAAACTGGTAAAATTAACAAAATGATCAAGGTAGGTTTTTAAAATGGTTTTTAGGTGCCAAAAGAATGTGCCTATCTCAATAGCAAAAAGAATATTGCTATTCTATGGCAAGACATTTAGTAGGAAAAGGAAATACTATTCCTGCTTTTACAAACATATTTTCAATTCACTTCCTTTTAAGAAAAATGTCCCTCATTCGTAGGAAGAATGGCGAAATAAAAAAAAAAAAAAAACCCCTGAAAGATTAGGGTCATTAATTTATCTTTGCCTAATACATTGTGTAACAACAGCTCCCCACAGTGGCCAGAAGTGAGTAGTGACTCTTTCTAGCTGTAATGTTCTAGTGAAAGGTAAATTTGGAAATACGTATTTTTCAATTATTTGTGGCCTTAGGGTAAGGATTATCTTTCATTACAAATTATGTTTTAAAGAAACACTCAATAATCTTTGGGGAAACAAACTATTAGCTCTTAAGCTGGAAACAAGTATCCACAATAATTCAGTTTTTAAAAGTAGCTAAAAGAAAACTCAAACCAGAGAGAGAACATACAGATACTTTATTGCTCACCTTTCACACAAAGCACACCTCCAGCCATTTTCTTTCACAGCTTGACAATGTTTACGTTTACAAAAACCCAGCCCGAAGCTTCATGTAGATTTCAGTAAAGGAGAATGTAAAACATCAACTCAGCCAGGCTTTTGTTTTCTGCAGCAATAATAAAGGGCCTCCTGCACTAAGCAAAAATCTGTCCTCTTACTTGGTAGTGCATTTCTTCCATTACAAAAAAAGTCTCCTGCCCCAAGCAAACTAATTTTGTATTTGCTGAGCCAGTGGTATTAACTCGTGCATAAAACAAATTTCAGTTTGCTGTTTCTTCTAACAGATTTCAAGTAAAAATAAGGTTTAAGGAGGAACTTGTTTTGAATGGATGCAGGTCAGTTTGAATTGCTATACTATATAAATGCCTACATGTATTATAGGTTCACAACTTAGTTTGCTTTTATAATCTTTACGGATTTTGGCCGTGTTCAAGGTTTTCAGAGTTGAGCATATGGTACAGTATTCCATCAAAAGAATAAGGCTACTGAATGTGCTATCTGCAGAAGAGCTCATTTAATAGGAACAGACCCAAAGTTCTATCATGAAGCAAATGTGGCATAATCTCTCTGAATAAAAAGCCAATCAGGGCAGAACTGTGCTTGGAAAATAGGCATTAGAATACTTCAAGGAAAACACATATAAATGGACTGTTAATATGAGGAAGCCTTCCTAGTTGTAAATCTAAAAAAATCTAGGAGAATCCTCATTTTCAAAACTTTTTGAAAACTACTTATTCAAGTAATTTCTTCCCCAAAAAGTACACGTGTTCTGACTGTGGAATTAGTCTACTGGTCAATTAAAGGCAATTTTAATTACCTTTTAAAAAATTCTTCATACAAAGGAGAGAGGTTGTATATGTTTCTCAAACAAACTGCATTATGTAAGTCCTTAAAAAAAAAAAAAAAAAACAGAATTGAATGAAGACCTACAAATACTTATGCCAAGCAGGAATCTGCCTGCCACCTGTGGTCTCACATTAATTCAAAATTGATGCTGGACTCAGAATTCTGAAACTAAGTTTCTATTACTTGAGCTCTAGCAAAATGTAAGGTTCCGTAGCCTCAACTAGTATAATGTCTTCCCTGTCCAAAACCAGAATGATTATACTGATAACCTCCATGCTGGAAGTGCTGTTCAAACTGTCCCCCTTGGTGATAATTCTGGCTCCCCCTTCCTCCCCAACCTCCTCCCTGGCCTCCACGTCCACCCCGGCCTCCACGACCACCTCTCCCTCCACGACCACTGCCTCGATCACTATGATGCCCACCATCTTGGTATCTATTGTCCTGCTGGTATCCACCACCCTGGTAACCACTTCCTGTATATGTAGATGTTTGGAAGCCACCATAACCACCACCTTGATAACTACCACTGTGGCCACCACCATGATAGCCACCTGGCTGGAAACCTGAATCTCGATAACCACCATCTTGGTAGCCACCTCCTCCTCCTCCACTCCCTCCATCCGTCCAGCCTCCTTGATGCTTATTTCCTCTTCCTCCCCCGCGGCTACCATGGTCATAGCCACCACGTCCACCTCTCCCTCCTCCTTGTTCATGACCTCCTCGTCCTCCATATGAGGAATGTTCATAACCACCTCTCCCTCCTCCTCGGCCTCCTGCTTGCTGCTGGGGGCCATCTTGCCTTTTCTGCCATGGTGGCATCTCTGGAGGTGGAGGTTCAATTTCGTTGGGTCTACCTCCTCTGTCAGGCACCCTGCCCATCAACACCTATGGGGTAAGAAAGAGGTTTTAAACTGCTGTATTTTTATAAATAGAAATAAATGTATGTGAAAGAAAAGTGAAGATACTTTAATCACCTTATTGATGGCACAGGCAGTCTTTTCTCTTATAGAGCCACTGCTTGTCCTTAAAATCTTCGACAAGTCCTGTCTTGCAGCCAGAAGGTGGGCGACAGAAATAGTACTTTTAGGAGATAAGACTGAGCGTTTTGGCTGGTAAACCTTTGCTAATTTTTCTGTCTGACTCTGTTGAAACAAAGTGTTCAAAGACAAAAGTCAATTTTCAAAATGAAAAAGAGACACTGATATTAAATATGTTCAAGACTTCCCAAATGTCTGATAATGTTACTAGGTTTAAGGTTGGAGGAGAAACATACTCACCACTGCTCCAACCTAGTCAATAACTATCTGAAGATACAACTGTGAGACCTGCTAATAGAGCAAAGAATAATGTTGGGAGGTGGCTCGGAGGGAGATACAAAGGGTCAAGGGGCTTCCCTTTAGGATTGTGGGGCCAAAAAGGTAAAAAGGTTCCCCCCCTGCCATTGGTCTCAGATCAAACATATTCGTTTTATCTAGGTAGATACAAGGATGTAAACCATTTCAGTAATTTTGCTTTTTAATTTTCCCATCTTTACTTACAATGAGAAAAAATGTTAGCTATGATTAATTTGTACTAATTATGTTAACAGGACACATTTCTTCCAAAGTGATCCCCCTGTGTAATACTTTCCTCTATTGTAAGTAATAAATAAGGAAAAAAGGTGTACATTAACCATTTAGTAGAAGGATAAGTTAATGACTAAAACTGTCAGCTCCTGAGAGACAAAACACTGGGAAACTGGGACACCGGGGCAGGCCACTTAGATGTGTGTGAAACACAAGACTGCAAAAGATAAATGAGCGAAGGACATAAAGAGAAATTTCACACACAAGAAAGTAAAGTTCAAACAAATATAAGAAATGTTTCCCAGACAAATTAATCTAAATGTGAGAAACAACAATCTCCAATCTACTAAATTTTGGAAGCAACAGTTACAAGTACGATACACAGTAAAATAGCACAAAGACAAATAATATTTGGTGTCAGTTATATGCAGGTCTTAAAATGTGGATGGTAAATGTTTAAATTATGTGAAAAAATAGAATGTAAAAAGGGTTGTTATGATTGTATATATAGACAAAAGAAGGGAGATAATACTAAAAATGAAAACAGCTATTGTGGTTAAAACAATGGGATGATCAGTGACTTTTTATTTGAAAAAGTTTTCTTTAATAATTAATAGGATAAAGAGATTGTCATTCCATAGTTTGTCTGGAGGAATGTTTCCTGAATGTCTTGTATTTCTTTCCACTTGTACCTATAGTAAGTGCTCGACTTACTGTTTGTTGAATGGAAACAAACACTTTTGAGAAAATAGTTTTATGTTGCAAATAAAACTGATTTAAAATGCAATTTCAAAGTGATACAAGTACATAAATTTCATTATGTGAAACAAGTTCATTTTGTGCATATAAAGTAATTTCTATGAAGTTATTTAAAAACAAGTTTCAAAATGAGATAGCAGTACCTAAATTCCGTTAGAGGAAACAAAAAAAAAAGATTTGTGTAAGTAATCTGTACAATGCTGATGTTCCCCAATACATTTAATATAGTTTGTAAAATCACTGTGTATTATGGTTCAAAAGGATATTAAATATCACTTAGACTAAACATGATTATTTTAGAGATGTCCAAAATGGGGAGAGAAACAGCAGCTCCAACACACAGGGTCAGGATGCCCTGTGCTGTCATGCCGATGCCAAACTCAGGACCGCGGTTTGTCAGTGCCTCAGTCAGTGCACTGACGTCAGTCAGTAGACGTTTTTCTAGCTACAAGAGGTGCAAGATTTTTGTTTTTCAAGTGCATGGACCCTGCTGAGAGTGAAATGATTGTTTCTGGTATTTCCTACAACAGTCACAGGAGAGAACCATTTGCTCCATGTGTTGCTACCAAGTAGCTGTGAGGTCTCAGACAAAGCCTCCATTTTCTTTCAGTTGCAAAATGAGGGGAATTAAGACCGATCTCTAAAACCCCTTTCCAACACTGAAGAATTATAAGTTGATAAATATCTACCCCAACAATGTAGCAGCCAAATAGGGCTTTGCTAAGGTTTAAAGATTTCAGGTGAAAATAACATATTATTAGCAAATAACCGGAGAACTAAATAAAAACCATTTCAGAGTCAATTAACTAAAATTCAGAAAAAAAATCTGTTTTCAAACAGGAATATACTATTAAGGGAATACCTCATACACATTTGGACCAACCTCCCCATAAATTCAAGGATCAGCTCCACTTCAGGGTTCTAAGGAGGTCAAATTAATCAAGTGTGCCAATTTCTTTCCGCTTACTGATCGTATAGTAGATATTTAATATTTAATAAATATCTGTTGAATGACCAAGATCTTTACCTGGATTATCTCATTTAATCTGAAGTAAAACTGAAGTCTTACCAGATTCTCCAATTCTCTATAAATGCACAGTAATATCTGGTCTTGCTAAATCCAGTATTTCTCACTTTAAGTAGCAAATTAAATTGTTAGCTTTAAGTATAGCAAACAAGTGATTTCAAAATTTATTATTTTAGTGATTTTTAAATACTCTATCCATTTCTCTTACAAATGGGTACTCTTAGTAGGGTCTAAAACATACGGTTTTGCTAAAAAAAAAATTGAAAAGCCTGAAAAAAATGTTTTCTTCATTATTGCTGAATAGCTGGAAGAGTTGCTACTCAGCAACTCACTAAAGAAAAATTCCTGTATGTGTCTCCTATGCATTTCTCTTGTAGTCTCCACCATAGCTAACCTGTGCTAGGAATGTTTAAGGATCATGTCTATAAATACTCTGCTCTTTTAAATTATTTAGTATGTACCTTAGCTCTGTCAGACCAGCCAAAAGACTGGACAGTGACATCCAAACGTTTTATTAGCAGCTTTCTCCGAACTTCATATTCATTGGCTACGGCTTGGTTAATTGCTTCTATCTTTTCCTAAAAACAAAATTTAAAAGACCAGTTAGAATTTAAGTCTGCTTGACCCCCTGTTCCAAGAGGGCAGAAACTTGTGTCTGCTTCATTCATAACCAATTAATTCCCCAGCACTTAGCACAAAGCAAATTACTTGATATAGTACTAAAAGTTATAGTAAGTTGATGAAAAAATAGGCAAAACAATGTCTCAAAACATAATAAAGAATAAGCACAGAATTCTCATTAAGCCTTCCCATATTTCACTGTGTGAAGCTTAGCCCAGTGACATTTTTGGCTTGAAGGCAACCCATTTGGCAATTAGAAACATACTTGACTGCAATTTATTTTTTACTAGCTATGTGAAATATTTACAAATTATGAGGTAAGTGCTTCTAATCATACACAAATAAAATTATTCTGCCTAAATCTTAAGATTCACAAAACTGATTCTGAGAATGTCCAGCTAGGATATTACATATCAGAAAACATAACTTAAACAACACAAACTGTAAGTGTCAACACCATGAGAGAGGCAGATGGTTCTTTACCGAGTTTATTCAAGATGACTGCTACTCACCCAGTGGGCTGGTCCCATTGGCTTCTTCAATAAAGGCTTTCCCACATGGTTAGGTGGAACTTTTGCTAAGGTCTCCTTTAACTGACACAAACACATAAATGAATGAATAAACAAATCTAAAAGTAAAACATATCTTCCTCATCTTCCCATTTCCCATCATATCTTGCCATCAAAAGAAGATTCCTGACAGAGGCAAAGGTGGAGGATGTTTTGAAATGTACAAGACCCACACGATAAAGACACTCACTTGTCCCACTCCTCAAGTACCTATGGAAGCATGATTCCTTCACTGTACCTAGAACAGTGCCTGACAACAGTAGGCACTCAATGGGTATTTGCTGAATGGATGAATGAACACACAGAAAATATAGACTATGGATACAGTGCTGCTCCCCTGTAGAGTTCAGCCGAATTTGTGCATCATGGTGTCCACTGACCCCACAATGCAAATGTACCAATTCTTAGAGTCCAGCAGATATGCATACAGAGAAGAACTCTGCTATAACAAATACCATTCTCTTATATTTATTTATTAAAATTGCTTATTCCTAGTCAATTATATTTTTAAAACCTCTTAACTGTAGATTACGTGTGGCATAAAAATAATTCTGACTTATTTTCACATACTAGGTTGTTAGTAGTGGTCAACAAACCTAGCTTGCCATCTGAAACATGTAAGACTCAAAGTGACTGGATTAAAAAAACAAAAACATTGACATCCTTTTCTGTCCAGTCAATGGAAAGGAAGGTGATAACATTTAATGATAAAGACCTTAAAAATTAATTGCCTCAAAGTTCAGTGATAAAATTTTAAAGAGGACTTAAGTCTTAATTCTTTTTACATTATACCTAGCTTATTTCAGTTTGTAAGTCAAAGCGTAAAGCTTCCTTTTTGAAAAAGAAACATGCTCACAAGTTTAAAAAAATAGTAAAACACTAATTTCTCTTTAAGGTATCTAGGATTTAAAACCCAAAACTCATTTAGTAACAATAATATGCACATTAGGTTCCCATTTAGAGAAATTAACTTGCTTCATTTCAAACAAATGTAGGACTATGCCTTTAATACACTACAATCTGGTACTAAAGGTCTTACTTTTTTTTCAATCCCGCTGAAGAATTGGAACATAGTTATATTGGCTGGAGGTTTGGACATTCCTAGAGCAATACATATGCCTTTCAACTCTTGAAAGACCTCACTACCGCCTCCTTCTTGAGCTTTTTTTGGAGGAGTATTCACACAGAGCATTCTGGCAGCTTCTAGTTCTGAGATGAGGTATGCTGAAGTAAACAAAATAAGATTTCAAAATGAGATACAGCTACAGTTAATAGTCATAAGTCTGGAGTCACAACTCTATAGACCTAGTGATACGTAACTTTTAAAGCTGCAAGAATGGATAAAAACAAGAAAAGAAAACCATTTTTACCTGCAAATGACATAACATATAAACTGGTTCTGTAATTCAGGTATTTAATCAATATATGTTTAAAGGGTGATTTAAAATAAATGATTCTTCTTTGAAACCAAAGTAACAAGGTAGATCACATCTAAAAATCTGGATCTGTGTTATCCCACTATCCAGAACAGGGGTTGGCATCTGCTAACAAATTTACCAAAGGTGGCAGGTGGCAATCCTCAGCAACAGTTGGAACTGGTTATTATTTTTTTTTTACTTCTTACTACTGACATGCAGCAGTGATGGAACTCTCTTGCTCTCTTACGTTCCAAAATTTAGGTAGTCTGTTCAGAACTGGCATAAAACATTTTCAAGTAATAAAAACTTAACTTACAAAAGGGGAAGGGCACGGAATTCCCCAAAGATCCTTTCTCACAGCCTCCAGTAGCCTAATGCCACCCTCTCTGGCTGTTTAAAGAAACCCCTCTTCCATCTTTGATCTTCTCAATATTCCCTTTCCCCTACCTTCCTCCTTCTCTCCCCACTCCCCCCAACTCCCCTGAAAAACATCAACAGAACTTTCTAAGCTTTCCTTGGCAGAGTCCTTCTGTATCAATATCATCCCCTTATGTGTTGATTTCAGCCAGGTATAATGAGGGCTGCAATCTGCTTCAGGTGACTGAAGGTATAAAATATTCACTCTTATTTCTTTAACCTTCCCAAGGACATTTAAATTTTTATGCAAGATGATTAATAATCATTTGGATCTTAGGATTTCCGGTTATGTGACAAAGTGAGAACCTTCTGACATTAGAAAGAGAGTTTTGGAAAAAGACATTTTCTGGGCTCTTAAGTCCTATGAGAAATACCAAAGAATGATCAGCTTGGGTATTTCATTTCCTATACCCAAGGTGTTATGCTAGAACAATAAATAACAGCCAAGCTGCTGGAAAGGTCATTCTAAATGGTTTTGATAAAATCTTAATGTGTTCCATACAGCAAACTGTATGAGTTAAAAGACCAAAAAAGTAAAACTCCATGGTCATGAAAATAACCACTGTTTTTCTAAATAAAGTTTTACTGGAACACTACCATGATCATTTCCATAACCTCTCTGGCTGGTACATGCTACAACAGCAGAGTTAAGGAGTTGTGACAAAGACCTTATGGCCTACGAAGCTGAAAATATTCACCGCCTTGTCCTTGTAAAGAAAAAGTTTGCCAACCCTTGTTCTAGAAAATCATATGATTTAATAAACTGGTTCTCCAAATTTGGGACAACATAGCTCAGGCATCCATAAAATTAGTTCACCAATACAATTCCCATCAAAAAAAACATTAACTGTAACTGAAGTTCAAAGTACTAGGAAGGGTACTGGAAATATAATACAAAACAAAACAGATGATCTCTACTGGCAATCTAGTTAGGAATAAAGAATATATGCATAAAAAGATGAATAATTCTTCATCTATTAAGAACTCCGATATCTGACTTATTTTACCTAAGGGAAATAATTGGACAACCAGACAGGCAATGAACAGCTAAAACTTCTTAACCGGACACAGGAGAGTTTTTTAGCCACTCATTCAAAGTCTAGTCTACTAACAATTCTAACGAGATTGGTTATATTCCCCTTTGGAACACAATGTATTAAAAGCTTCATATTAAGAAGTTCAAGGGTGCTGGAGAAGTAAAATTATAGCATTAAGATGTGACAACTGATACTTGGAAAGATGAGAAATATTTATACAGAGCGAAAAGAAAATGAGCACATGTACATAAATACTAGCATGACAGAGGGAATACAAACTGAGGGGAATATTTTAAAGGGGAAACAGCAGAAGCAAAGATAGAGGAGGGAGTAATGTATATGTGCATGAATTCCAAGAGCAGCATAACCTTTAGTTGGTTTAGTCATTTAGTTGAGAAGCAAACAGTTGTATATTACTGAGGAGCTTTTGAGTTGATAGCACATTAAAATAAAGTCTAGGGGCGCATGGGTGGCTCATTCGGGCTCTGACTTTGGCTCAGGTCATGATCTCACAGTCTGTGAGTTCGAGCCCTGCACTGGGCTCTGTGCTGACAGCTCAGAGACTGGAGCCTGCTTTGCATTCTGTCTCTCTCTCTCTCTCTCTGCCCCTCCCCCGTTCATGCTCTGTCTCTGTCTCAAAAAATAAACATTAAAAAAAAAATTAAAGTCTATAAATTATGACCCTGAGTCCAAAATAATATTCAGTGCAGTCTGCTTAAGAAACAGGAAAGAGTCAAAGGCATTTTATAAAGATTTATATTCAAAGTGGTTTTTATAAGTATGAACACTAAAAAGGCCAAACTCTTAGCTCTTTGAAAACATTAGTTATTCATGATCATTACTAAGCTTTCCATAAAGTTCTTATCTTCCTATGTAAGATAACATATCTCGAGTGCCAAATACTAGGTTTTGGTAAGCAGTGTTACAAAGGAAGAACGAGTGAGTACACTGTGGCTGAGCCAGTTCTAGAAATTGCACAATTTGAAGGATACTGAATGCACACCTAAGAACTACATGCAGCAGTATTAGTATTTCAAGCAGTATCTAACCTTATGTGTATACCCCCCTCCACCCCCCAAAAATCATTCAACAAAGGGGAAATTATGAAAGTGATTCTGGAATAACTCAGTGTCTGGGTATAATGGCTATGAACACCATTTTTAAAAAACTGAACTTTCAAAATTAGAGCTGTCACATTATTCAGAAACCACAGTTATAAAGACAATATTTTAAAAACCCCGACCTATTTATGTCATAATAAGAACTATAATACTCACTTAACCAAAGCTTAATCTAAATGTGTCTCAGATGCTAGAAAACTTGTGAGTTAAGACTACTGGCTGTGTTTACTGCAGGGTTCACTTAAGGCAATAAAATTTGTGAGTCTACTTACTGTTTTTCAGGGTGAAGAAAGAAATCGTAGTTAGTATACAAAAAACATGGAAAGAAAGAAGTTTTTGTAACAATTTATTTCCCAGAATGATCAGTAAGTGCAGGAAAAATTCAAATACTATTCCAGAAAATTTTACATTGTAATTTGATAGATTTACAAACAAAACCAAAACCCCCAATTACCCAGCCACAAAGAAATACCCACAATATACAACACTTTAATTTTTTTAAAAAATCTTCATTATTCCCACACTACCTTCCTAGTCTGTTTTAAAATGTGCTTCCAGTCCAGAACGCTAAGGTTTAATGATCACACACTTGAATACTGGGCACTACGTACGGTCACATTAGGTGAAGCATAATACTTCGAGTACCAGGAAAGTTAAATGATAAAAGAGGAGTAATTACAAAACAACGCTGCTACCAGTGCACAGGACCACGATTAGCTTCTAAGTTGAAAATGTAATAGTTTTCTTTAAAATATGTAGCATTCTGATTTCAATCCGTAATGAAATAGTAAACAGCCAGTTTATTAGTCAAAGAAAACATGAATAAAAAATAACAGCTACATTCTAGTAGCTATGAACTTACTGAGCAAAAGGAGGCAGTTCTTCTGAACGAGAAGGCGCTTGGTCACATCCCCAGATGTCAGTGAAAGATACGGACAGTTCATCTCCCCTAGTAGCCCACTCACCTCAAGCTGGAATTCTTCAGCTTCACTCGGACCTTTTAAGAATTAAAATAACCTTGTTTAATAAAAATTGTTTTTCTTATTAGCATAAAAGTTATATATGTAAGTTGCAAGTTTTAACAGGATATTCCTAACACAAGTTACTTTGACTTCTAAATCCTTCCTTTCTCACACCACTGCCAACTTCTGTTCTTGAGAAGTTTTCATTAGGTTATTCCCTTATTGGAGAATGTTTAATGGTTTCCTAATTTCTACCTCACCTAATCTAATTACCTGTCTGCCCTTAAAGATTCTTCTTCACAGCTTCTCCACTTTACCTTCCCTGCGAACTGCTATGTAGTAGTACCTATGACATATATATAGTAGTTACCCTCTACCTCCACAAATATTCCATTTGTGCCACGCCAGTCTCCTCACTGTCGAAGGAACAGGCAGACTCATTTCCACGTCTGTGCCTTCACTTAAGTTATTCCCTGCGATTGATATGCCCTCTATGCGCTTCTCATCTATCAAACCTCACCTGCCCATCAAAGCCCAGTGGTCTTGCTCCTTGATAGAACCTTCCCCAAGTGCTGCTGCGCTCACTGATTTCCTCCTGCTGTGAACCATAAAGTGAAGCACTGAATTACTGTACTAACCTCCAGTGGTTCCATTTGTGCCTAACATTCCCAATGAGATTAAATCTGAAGTTAGCAAACATGACTTGTAATTCTGTATTCCCATAACATGTTAAGTACAGAGTTTATCTCGTGAACCAAGGAAAAACAATGCCCCTTCTTCCTTACCATTCTTTCTAATGGCTTTCTATCACACACAGGGGCAAAAATCAACAAACTATGAATCACTTGATCTGAGTTCATTTTCTCATCTGTAAAATGGGAAGGCTGTATTACTGTTTTGCAAACTGTTCTGTAAACTCAAATTCCAAATAACTCCTTTACAAGGAGCCAGGGAGGAGGAGAGACTTGTGTTAAACATACTCCCTCTTAACTTCAACCAAATAGGTACAATTTACCTGTTTTGTATGTTGGCTTCTATGAGATGTTTTCTTTTGAAAGGGGCTCCAGGTTATAGTTATCATCTAGTATACATGTTTTCACAAGTTCCTATAGTCTCTGAAATGTGAGGCCAAGAGGCAGTATTAAGAGTGCTGACCCCCAATCTTGACTGCTGGGGTTGAACTCTGGTGATATCATGCACTAGTTGTGTGACCTCAGACAACGCATTTAACCTAGCTGTGCTTTCTTGTTTCATGTATAAAAGAGCAATAAAACCTGCCTCAGGTTTTAAATGAGTTAACACATAGAAAATGCTTAGAACATAATGCTCAATAAATGTAAGCCATGCTATCATTACTGTTACGCTACAGTGTCCTTAATAATTGCAAACGGCTGCAACTAACATGTGCACATTAAATATACTAAACATGTAAAAACGTGAGCTCTTCAAATGGGATTGTGTCGGGTGTGGGTGGGGAGTATGTGTATAGTTCTCCATGAGCGTAGGTTAACAAGTAGGCATTTATCTTTGTCTCCCATTGTAGGTTTACCTATGGTAGGAGGGAGCCAGATGGTGTACTGTTAGGTTCCAAGCTTCTGTCTGTTTTGCAGAATAAACAAAGTAGTGCTAATACAATAACAAAATTGGCAAGTATAAAACAGCTCTCAACACTGTAAATCTGATGGTGCTGCATCTGATGGTGGTGGATCTAGTGATACATTTCTGCAATACAGAAAACTTCTTAAGAAAGTGTTCTTTCTCTTTCTTCCCGTGTATGAAAGAATTGTAATGCATTTACTTTACATGCCACATGTCCTCCTGGAATCTAGTGGTCCTAAGAAAAACATTCCAACTTTGAGTTCTAGCCACCAATTTAAGAGCTCACAAGTCATGTTTTACAAAGAATGGAAAGTTCATATATGCAATATTTGTCTCCCATTTCTGTATCTCAGTAATAAGAGCTTTTCAACTTTCACTTAACTTCAACTTTTAATGTTTTTTTTTTCTTTTTACACTTAGAAAAAACTTAAAACTTCAGGTTTAGTACTAATAATGTTCAACTGACAATACCCCAATTTTACTTTTATGTTTTGCACCTAAAACTGAATGTTTACTTACTGTTAGTTGCTTGCACATTTTCCTCTAGTTTACAGAACACTCTTAATTCAGACACCAGCCAAGCACAGAGTTTGGTAAACTCAGGGGAACTGGCTCCAGCACAGACTGCCTGAGACAGAGCGCCATCTTCCAACAATGGACCCTTGTAACTGGTAAGTAAAAAATTATACTTCAGAAGAATATAAAATCACACCTAATATTTTATACAATTTATCTATGTATTATTTGTAGTTAGAGGACCAATTTCTAAACCTGCAAATACAAATAAAATTTACAGAAAATAAAATTTAAGTTTTTAATTTTAATCTAACAAAATAGAAAAATAAGCTACTTGGTAATTGCATTTCAATTCTTCAAAATACATAGGAGTATTTAATAGAATCATATACACTACTAAATTATGTCAACTTCTATCCATTCACTGAAAGCTCTTATTGTACAAAGATTTTCTTACTTTAACTTAATTGAAATTAAAACATTAAAAAGTGATAGCTCATTATACTATAGTTTACAATTTCAGAAATATAACTTAGGTTATCTTTTCTAGAAATTTTTCCAGAAATGAATTAGATAATTTTTTAATGACTTTCTTTAAAAGCAAAAACTTGTCAGTTAATCAATTATTTGCTTTTTCTATATTTAATGACAGTTAAGACTATTAAGACATACTAGTACTCAAGAAATGTCTGGATTTATTTACAACATGAATAACTGCTGGCAAGGTGATGTCTGGGCAAACTGGTGCATCTGAATCCTAACCCTTTTTAAGTGATTCAAGCATAATCTTAAAATATTATTAAATGTTCACATATTCATAAAAGACAACAGTAATAATGAACCCCAGCCTAGAATATAACTAGAACCAAAGATCCTGTCATTCTCAAAGCAATTTTAAAATATATGTTCTTCAGAAGATTATTTTATCTTTTAAGTGAAATACTGATAAAAACACTGTTATTAAAGATGAACATTAAGTATGCTTAAGATAATTTGAAGTTTGGAGGTACAGAGATGTTCGAGAAATGACAATAATTTGGTTCTTTTAAAATGCACTTAAGTGTTTATACACTGAATTGAATGGGAAAAAGCCTTACACAAAAAGTGAGATTATATAGCCTGGCATCTAGATTCAACCCACAAATTATTAGATACTGCAATATAGAGACTAGGCCTACAAATGTCTCCTTGTGTTACACATTTAGAATTTGTTAGTTTATTCTACAAATAGTTATTGAATTTATACTGTGTGCCAGATTAAAGATAAACGATAGTCATTTAAACTGTAATAATTCTCAGTGAATCCTTTAAACGTACATGTCAATCAATTAGGCCTGAATTTTAATGACTGAATGTCATCAAACTCAGTAGTTTTGCTTAAAATTTATAGCAAAGTTTTCAGAAAATCTGATGGTTCAATCTGATGGACTGTACATTACAACCCATCTCAAATGTTTACTTGATTACAATGATTACAGTAACAACTACTTTTTTAGTACTCCAGAAAATACAGTGAAAAGGGTAGAACAATAATGGGAAGAAACAGCATCCATCACCAATTCTTTAGGCAACATCTACCCAAGCAGAATGACTACATTTAAATAAGGCTCTCTTCCCTCAGTCTACTACTCCTTCAATGCTAACCTTAAGTGTCATTTCTTCTAGGAAGCTTTTGGGACTTTATTTGCTTTCCAGGTGTAAAGAGACCCTCGTCCTCAGTTCTAGCAGCATTTTCTCACAGTGTGAATTTCTCTTCTACCTCACTTTGGGCTAGTAAATGATCAGCCCAACACTGCCCCAGAGCACAAGTGCTCCTTAAAAATGTTTACTGAATGAATGGATTCATATGTGAGCAATCAATTTAGTCTGAGATGTCTGCCAAAGAGACCATTTTGCTGAATGTGCCTTTTACCTATACTCTAATCAAAGAAATAAGCCCTCTGAAGTCTGGAATATTCTGAAAATTCAGAGCAAGCTCCAAAGAGAGAGACAATGATAATTCACTGTAACAAAAAAAGATAAACACCACCAATTCTTTTCTCAAAAATTTCTACCAGGACAGCAAGTTACTTAAATGGGCAGACTCTGAGAACCTCATGGTGTCCTTTCCTTTCCTTTTTTTTTTTTTAACTTTTTAAAATATTTATTTTTGAGAGAGAGAGAGAGAGAGAGAGTGCGAGCGAGCGCAAGTGGGGAAAGGGCAGAGAGAGGGAGACAGAATCTGAAGCAGGCTCCAGGCTCTGAGCTGTCAGCACAGAGCCCAATGCGGGGCTTGAACTCACAGACCATGATATCATGACATAAGCCAGAGTCAGAGCTTAACGGACTAAGCCACCCAGGGGCCCCGTCGGTGGACTTTCCTAAAGAAAGGTTCCCCCAAAGGTTTCCATGTCATGAACACTCTTGGGGAGAGTTTTGACAAAGGACTTGTTATTTTATAAATACAGCTAGCTAAATCTGTATTTTTTGGACACCATTTACCTGTAGACACATAATGTAATTCCACAGTTTATTTCTGGAACCACCCGTAGTCCAAAAGGTTCTAAATTCTCAAGTTTTAATAGAGTACACTGATCTCAGTGAGAGATCAGAAGCCCTATTCCCAGCTTCTAGATACTAAATCATGGTTGGGTAACTGTAAGAAGAGACAAAATGCACAACAAACATGCAGGGGATGTGGTGGCTGAAGAGGACTCTAAGGGTAGGGACCAATGGTGGCTTAAAGAAGTAGAGTGTCACTGTCAGGGGAAACAGCAAGTGGTTCCCATGAAGATGGTGACAGGTTAGGTACATAAGTGAGGTGGCTAGCGGAATGGATGCAGGCATGTGGCTTAGGGAAGCCTGAGTGCATGCAGAGATGACTGGGCAAAGGAGATTTTTTTGAGAGAAAATGGGGTGGGGTAGGAGCAGGGGCTCAGGACACGAGCAGAAGTTTGGAGAACGAGTAGGAAAAAAGAGAATCAACTTTGGCAACCTCCAGAGTGAGGGGGTAGGGCAAGACGATGGGGAGCAAGAAGAGAAGCTCGGGGAGGGGGGTGGCGAGAACCCAGAGCCCAGACAATGACACGCATGACTGACAAACGCTGCGGGTAACTCGGCTGCAGGGAGTACAGGGCAGGCCTACGGTCGTCGCGTTAGGAGGGCCCCGACCCGGCAGGGCAGACAGTGGACGTGGCATTGGGGTCCGGGAGCCATATGGAGGCGACAGCCAGGAGCCACCGGGTGCGGCGTGTAAAGGCAGGTGTCCCCGACTGGGGCGGAGGAGGTGTTCCCGGGGGCCGGCAGTGTGAGGTTTAGGAGACCTGTACCCTGGCAGTCTTACCCCAGATCTTCCAACGACTCCAAGATGTCAGTCTCCATGAGGTCACACTCCATGCTACTGTGGTATTCAAATTTCCGAGTCGTCAGGCTCCCCTCTTCGCCGGCAACGCGTACACTCGCGCATGCGCTGCCTCCCCGGAACTTCCAAGTCGACAGCTGGCGCCTCAACCGCTGCACTGCGCATGCCCGGAGCGTGCGCAAGAAACTCGGTCCCGCCCTCCGCCCCACCCCTGCCGGCTAAAGGGGTGCTGGGCGGCACCGTATTACACATGCGTATTAGTGAATAGCGAAGCCGGTGGCCCGAAGAAGGGCAGGAGGACTGGCTGCGTGGCAGCTGGGCGTGGGGACCTACCTCGAGGGGGAGCGCCCTAACTTCTCTTTATTGGGTGTACGCATGTGCGAATATTGGAGCGTGATGGGCGCAGGAGGAGCTTGGGGGGTGGCGGCTCAGGACTTGGTGGGTGTTGGCTGTGAAGCGGAGTCTTGGGAGCCCGGGGAGTCATCCGGGTGGATGCCCGCAGCGTGCTGGCGTGTTCTCGCCTGAGCTGTGGGGCGTGGGGAAAGGGAAAACTCTAATTCCTTAGGACAGGCGTAGACGGGCCAGTGCCGAGAACGCCAGATAGCGTGCCATTTGATTTCGCTGTGGCTGCGGTAGCTTTATTACAGGCTTAGAGAGGCGTCAACTTTCCCTTGACAAGGAGGAATTCAGAAAGTTGTTTCATTCCCCCTGTTGCGTTCTCTACCTGATTTCTTAAGCCCTTTCCAGAGCTTTTATTCCCAGGCGCCTTATTTTAAGGAGGCGGCGGGGGTGTGGGGGAAGGGCTTCACTCCGTATCAAATAGAATAGTATATATTTAAATCCACGCAATTTAAACAGCGAATAAACTTTTTTGTTGTAATATCATTGTTTTTGACATTTGGCTCCGTGTGACATTCAGTTCACTATGGGTTATGATTCTTCGGCAGTTATTGATTGGGCATGTATGTAGAAGTTACTGATAAATGAGAAAATTGTTCTCAAAGTGACGGCATATTTAGAAAATTACACTTAAACATGTATTGGTATAATGTTGAATTGTATAGGTCTTTAAAGAGTTTCCACACTGCCAGCAAATTTTATTTTGTAGTTCTCAACATTTTTGTGTCTAATGGATACATGCCCCTATCTTTACCCAGTTGCCCCTCTTCCCCTTATTTTGCATCATCTGGAGTGGGGGAAGGAATGAACATTTATTATGTGCCTTTGGTATGTTTGACATGGTATTACGCCCTTGATCCATATTATTTTATGCAATCATTATAAGTTTGTGTAAGTATTACACCCGTTTTACCGATGACACTAAGACTCAGTAGCTTAATGATCCTTAAAAATAGTAAGGCCAGTAAGGATTTTGATACTGAGTCATATCTGAATTCCTATTTCTTCTTATTTGACTAAATAAGGACATATATAGGATATGAAAAAATAGGAACATCTAGCTAGTAGAATTTGTTTAAGCATCTATGTATTGTACATAGTTACCTAATTATAATGAAAATGGAATACTTATTTGTTCTTGTAGGGTTGTTCAAGGTGCTAACTAAAAGTAATGTTTAATGCAAAATCAATTGGGGGAAAAGAAAGGGTTTCATTCTTTTTTTTTTTTTTTTTTTTTTCCTTAGGTAGTCTTCATGCCAAGCGCTGAGCCCAAGGCAGGGCTTGAATTCAGGACCCTGAGATTAAGAGTCGGAAGCTTGACCGGCTGAGCCACCCAGGCACCAAAGGGTTTCATTTTTGACTCACTGCTTGATGTAAGTTGTAGCACATAATATTAGTGAGTGAGCAAATGATGACTCCCCTGAATTTCTTCTTTTCTCTAATGCAAATCATTAATTTAAATGGAGAGTAGCCAACATAGTTTATAAAAATAATTTTATAATGAACTTTGCTGCAATAAAAACAATGCTTGAAAAAGTAAATATTGTCAGGGTGCCTGGGTAGCTCAGTTGGTTAAGTGAACAACGCTTGATTTTGGCTCAGTTCATGATCTCATGGTTGTGAAATCGAGTCCCAAGACAGGCTGCATGATAGGCACGGATCCTGCTTAAGATTCGCTCTCTTCCTCTCTGACCCTCCCCGTCTCGCACTTAGGCTTTCTCCCAAAACAAAAAAGTAAATGTTGTCATAGTTTCTATAAGATTTACTAGGAATCTTGTGCATTTTATTTTGAAATTGTTTGTATTTTAAACTGGGTATCTAAAGACCTTATTCAAGCTGAATTTAATAGAATGAAAAGAACACTGATCTAGGAGTTAAGGAGCCCTGGTTTTGGCCTCAGATCAGTACAATAATGAATTTTCTAATACTTAGAGGTATCTGAAGTCCATCAAGTATCTTTGAAAAATGAGTTTTCTCAAACTTTGAGAAATGAGTTTTCTGTGTAGAAGGTACTTAGCTAGAGACTGGATAATGACTTGTTGTGGGTGCTCTTGTGAGGAGGCATGGGGGCTATTTACCAATGCTGGTAACCTTTGATTAGACTTGTACCCAGAAACAGTGTAAAATTAAACTAATAATAAATAAAAAATAAAATAAAACTAATTAAAAATGCTCCTAGTGTCTATCCCTGAAGAGGCCTAGTTACTGTCAGTTTTCGTTTCCTGTTGCTGCTGTAACAGGTTACCACAAATTTAGTGGCTTTAAATAAGACAGATCAATTAGTTATCTTTCATTTCTGGAGGTTGAATGTCCAAAAGGGATATTGCAGGCCTAAAATCAGGAAAGCTGCATTCCTTCTGGAGTGTCTAGGGGAAAATATGTTTTCTTCCCCTTTCCTGCCCCTAGGAGCTGCCCTCATACCTTGGCTTATGACCCTTTTTCTTTTTCGGTAATCACATCACCCCAGTCTCTGCTTCCTTGATGTCATGGCAACTTCTCTGACTCTTAGTCTCCTCCCCTTCTTGCACTTATAAGGACCCAGATAATCCAAAATAATCTCCCAATTTCAAAATTATTAATTTAACCACATCTACAGAGTCCCTTTTTGCATGTAAAGTGACATATGAATACATTCTGAGAATTAGAACACAGATAACTTTGGCGGGTTCATTGTGTGTACCACATTGTCTTTCCTGGAGAGTAAAAATCTTGAAGGATCTTAAAGACCAGACTTTGTAAATCTTGAAAAGAGTAAATAGAAATCATATGTAATACTTGTGACAAAAAAATACAGAGGGGAAAATTGAAATGAAAACTGATTTCAGTTTTTCAGAGGAACATCTTTTTATGTCATAATCTTAAAGATTATTATAAGGGAGGTTTTGAATTATGTAGTAGGTAAAAATTTATGCAGCTGAGAATCTTAAGAAAGTTACTTATAGAACCTATACAAGGGTAATTTGGATAATGGCAATGAAGTAGGTACAAATTTGAACACAAGTTTTGTCATTTGTCAAAGAACGGTTTCTAAGAGTTGACTAAACAGGCACTTAAAATAAGTAATTTTTCTTTCTCAAATAGAAGAGTTTGAGAAATAACAGCATATTCCAGTTTTAATGAATTTGCCTTTAGAATAACCTTGCAACAAGGAGAAAATAAGAAAGACCATAGATTTGTTCATGTTGCTTATGAAGTGAGTTGTACATGCTACTAAATACAATCCTTGTCAGCTTGCACAGTAAAACAGTGCTTTCACAGTAAAATATTAGCATCTAGGATTAACCTTGTAGGGTCTCAAATACTTTTACTTTTTTATTTTTTATATTTGATTTATTTTTTTAAAGTAGGCTCCACATTCAACATGGGGCTCAAACTCATGACCCCAAGATCAAGAGTTACATACTCCACCAACTGAGCCAGCCAGGCATCTCTCAAATACTCTAATAAAGAATGCTTGTTTTCAAATCATGCCTCTGGCTATGTTAGTATATTTTCAGTTTGTGAATAGTACATGTTAGTATACATTTCTGGCCATGTTAGTATATAGTCAGGCAATTTTTCGAGAATGTTACAAAGTTTGAGAAAAATACATTGTCTGTGTTTAAATTGTGGAAGAGATATAGATATGGAGGATATAGATAAAGATATAACCAGATCTTTCTGAACGAAAGCTCCAAATTTGATTTCTGTTGTCTCTCCAACGATACTTCAGCCTACTTGCCCTGTCCTGCCAGCCTGTAAATCAGGCACATGGTGAACCAGACAGATACTGGTCTCATCTGAGTGCAGTAAATAGTTTTTTTGGACTATAGCCCAGAGGTAATAAACTAGTCTCCATATCATCCTGAGTTATGTTTTTTTTTTTTTTTGCCCAATATTTTTGAGTCATATAATAGTTTGGAGATATTATCTAACAATCTGGATCGCTCTTTTCTTGAAAACATAAATCAGGTGGGTGACTGGGTGGTTCAGTTGGTTAAGCATCTGACTTTGGCTCAGGTCATGGTCTCATGGTTCGTGAGTTCAAGTCCTGCATTGGTGAGCTCAAGCCCCACTTCAGGTGAGCTCAAGCCTGGCTTTGGGTGAGCACGAGCCTTGTTTTGGGTGGGCACAAACTCCACTTCAGGTGAGCCCCACTTCTCTCTCTCCGTCTCTCTCTCCCCCTCTCCCTCTCCCTTCCTCTCCATCTCTGCCCTTCACTCACTTGTGCCCTCTCTCCAAGAAAAAAAAAAGAGAAAGAAAAAGAAAAAAAGAAAAAGAAAGAAAGAAAACATATATCAGGTAACTTGGCAGCACTGGACTCATATTGCCCATCGAAGCAATGATTGGCTTGGTTGAGAAGGTTGCCCCTTGTAGATGGGATGTGAATCTACCAGTTCTCTATGGTTTTTGGATGCTATCTCTCAGGCAATGTATAATATACACGTACACCCAGCAATTTACTTGCCCTCCTGTGAGTTTGTATTTTCCAATTCTTTTATTCTTTCACTTCTTAATGCTATTGATCACTTCTCCTATTCTACCTCTCATAGGCCTCTGCTCCTTCCTCCTCTGCCTATTCTAGTATACGGGAGGGAAAATGTTTCCTCTACCCTCTTAGTTAATGAATGGGGCCTGTAAATTAAACTGATAAACACAGATTAGCAGGAAAAAAGACATACACATTTTTATTGATGTTACTTTTTAAATTTTTTTTTATGTTCATGGTGCTTCGCAGAAAAGAAGTGAAAACCCCAAAAAGGTAGTTAGATTTGAGAGTTTATGTACCATTTTAACAATGGGTGATAAATGGTGGAGAAGTAACTAAACACAGAGAAGGGATTTGAGCTTCTAGGGGTGTTAAACTGTGGGAAGATAAGTATATGGGGAAACTACTGGAAGATAAGGGTTGTTTCAGTAAGGTTTTTTTGTGCAGTCCCACCTTGGTGCCAACTTTCTTCACGGCCATAAAACTCTTGGGGTGGTGTTTACGGCAGGCCTAGTTTCTCGGAAGTTTGTTTTTAGTCAGCTAATGGAAGTTTAGAGAAGACTTCTTTCTGCATCTGTTGTGTCCCACATTCCTTCAGCTCAAAATAATCTGAATGCCAAAGTGGCATATTTTGGAGTGGCGTATTTTGATTCTTGTCGGTAGTCATGTGGAACTTCTACTATTCACTTAATACCCCTTGCACGTCTGTTCCTCTGTACTCTGTATAGGTGGTATCCTTTGCCTGGAATCCCCTTCCCCTCATTCTCTGACTGGCAGCTCAGTCTTTAAGACTCAGTTTGGGGGAAGTCTTCCCTGCTTTAGGGACGCATTCTCTACTTTCCAAAGATTCCGTAATGCTCTGTCCCAGGTAACATTCCTGCTCTAGATCAGTGCCCAGAGATCCCCTCTGCTCTCTCTGCTACGTTGCTCATGTTCTACCAGATCCTCAAGGCTTAGCTCAGCTTCACTAAACCACAAAGAAGGTGTTCCCTCACTGCGCCAATTAAAATGAATTTTTCTCTGTGAATTTCTGAGGTGATGGTGCCTCACTTGATTGACTAGCATAACTATTGACTATCATAACTAACTTAAATGCAGATTCCTGGGCCTTGCCTATGATACATTTTAGGTCAACATTGCAGGGGTGGATTTAGAAATCTATTTTTCTTAAAAACCGCTTCAAATAGTTTCATAATTAGTCCTTCGTAATTTAACATATACTAATGTTATATTTTTATGTTGCTTGTTTAACGTGTTCTGATCTTTTCTACCCAGTTGCTATAAAACCATCCATGTCCTACATACTGCTTAGTATGTTGATGCATACACAATAGGCATAAAGAAATGTTGATTAGTTGATTGACAAGAAAATTTTTCCTTTCTCATGACCAGATTTTGCTTTCTTTTGAGAGAATAAAGTGATTCTTTGTAGGAATAAATAAGTATACAACGATGAATTATGCTCTGAGCTCTTGTATCATCCTGGAACTCAGTCAATGCCTATTTAAAACTAGGCTATTCTGGTAGGGTGATATGTTCTCTGCTGATTTAGATTGTTATTAGCAACTTTGTCTCTTATCCCAGTGTAGTGATTCTCTATGGTATGGAGGATTAGAGTCTTCAAGGAGATTTTTCAAGCCTCCCTCCTGGCATGAGTCCCCAGGAGAATCACAGCATTGTGATGAGAGATACTGATTGGGGGTGTGCTGTGAAGAAAATAGGGCTAACACAGAATAAGGGCTGTAAATCACTGTCCTAAGGAGAGCTTGTCAATATGACCATTATGATTAGATTAACAAACAGGCTGATTTTGAATGTCCTCAGCAATCTTAGTTTCCAATACTTAGCAACAGTTATCTACTTATTTCCTTTTTTAAAGTTTTAACTTAAATTTCAGTTAGTTAACATACAGTGTCATATTAGTTTCAGGTGTATAGTATATCGATTCAACACGTTCATGCATCACCTGGCGCTCATCAACACAAGTGCACTCCTTAATCCCCATAACCTATTTCACCCATTTTCCCACCTACCTCCTCCCAGATAACCATCAGTTTGTTCTCTATAGTTAAGAGTTAATTTCATTATTATCACAAAGGGAT
The DNA here is from genome assembly GCF_028018385.1 of Neofelis nebulosa. Lineage (NCBI taxonomy): Eukaryota > Metazoa > Chordata > Mammalia > Carnivora > Felidae > Neofelis > Neofelis nebulosa. The sequence goes on from NC_080790.1 coordinate 27,640,085, forward strand.
CATGGTTTACAAACACAGTAGAGATAAGAATAAAGTATATTTTAAGCAGAAATTATTATATTTAAATTTTTGTGTTGGATTACTTTATGTTTTGGAAAATCTGGATAAAGTCACATAAATTTGACAACTGTAGAGAATCTTGGGACGTTATTCTAGACCAGTTCTTTTCAACCACTTCCAAGAGAGAAATAAGCCCTAATGCCCTAAGGCATCCAGCGTATATAATTTGCTTTTCTCCTATGCATCTAGAATACCTTGTATGTACCATATTTGGGAGAAATAAGAAAAGACTCACTAAATCATTTTCTCTAGGGCTCATATCTCTTCTGTGATTGAGAAAGGCTAAATTATCTAGAGCCCAATGATTTTCAAACTTCTATGTGTATCAGAATTACCTGATATACACCCTACCCAAAAAGGTTCTGACTCAGTGGGTCTGGGAGGGTGCCCCTACATTTGTATTTATTTCCTTTTATTATTATTATTAATTATTTTAATGTTTATTTCTAAGACAGAGAGAGACAGAGTGCAAGTGGGGAGGGGCAGAGTGAGAGGGAGACACAGAATCCGACTCAGACTGCAGGCTCTGAGCTGTCAGCACAGTGTCTGATGCGGGGCTCGAACCTGCAAACTGTGAAATCATGACCTGAGCCAAAGTTGGGCGCTTAACTGACTGAGCCACCCAAGTACCCACCCCTCACATTTGTATTTCTAATAAGTTCCCAGATAATAGTTGACACTGCTGTGTAGAGACCACAGTGTGAGAACCACTGATCTAGACCAACTCTTAATCTTATTTACAAAGACTCTTGTCGATCAGTAAGAAAATAAATTTATATCATGACCCAGTATACACAGGTGTGTGCACACAGCTGAAACAGTTTCATGATAAAGACATACTTCTTGCTAGGTGCTGTGCACAGGTTTGCTTGTTTTAAAAACTCTTAACAAATGCTGATTAGAGCCACTAAATTGATTTTTCATGTTACTAACAGGTTGTGAGCAGCAGTCTAAAACACAATAGATGAGGACATCTCAGTTTTTTTCAGCTTTAGTATTTCCACCCCATGGCTTAACTATCCTTATTTTATAGATAAGTACAAGAGGTTCCAAGTACAAGAGCCTAGGCGATGGCCACCCACTAAGGATTCAGACACATCTGAAGAGGCTAATGGGAAGATGTTTGGGGCCCAATGAACAAACACCTGAGACTGAAAGCTTGCCTTCAGCATCCTTCAGCAGTGAAAAGCCAACATGCAGGTGCTCAATTAGATTGGGTAAAAAAACTTACCCTAAGAGAGCATGATGGTACAAACTTATTCAGAGACACTGACTAGGGCTTGTCCAGGAGGAATGGTTCTCAGCATAGTATAAGGCAATGCTAGTTAAGTGAACTTGAACTTCTGATTTGGCTGAAAGGAAAACCAAACCTAATTCCAAATGCAGGAAAAGAGAGATACAGGAGAAGTGTAAGAAATCTTTAAAAAACAACAAAACATTTTAGGAGTATTACAGACACTTGGATAAAAGGAAGCCTTGTTTAATGGCCTGAAGACAAGATGAGAGAAAAGGTGTTTGTTCTCTTCTTTACTCACTTTACTATTGTGACCCTGGAAACGGGAAAACTGTGGATGACAATGTCAGTAGTAAGGGAACAACATCTGCACCAGAAGTTATGTCAGGAACTCTGACATTCATAGGAATGGATTGCTACCTAGATTTTACTGAGGACTGTCTGAAGACTGAGGATTTTTTAAGGGAGATTTGCAGTCTGTGATTTTTCACTAGGCTTATGTGTCCTACACAAAATACCTAGGAAAAGAGTTCCTGGTTTGTGTGAACTGATCTGTCCCAGGCCCTGAGTGATGATGAACTGACACCTGAGCCCACAGTACCTGATTCTCAACTTTGTGCATATGGAGCCTGGTGGCCCAGTGTGTCCCCCATAAGTCCCTGCCTATGACCGTGACTGTCCCTCCACCACTGCCAACAGCAGAAGGATCTTTTGGAGCCTGGACACACACATGGTGGGGCCACCTGCACATGCGCAGTGCAGCCTGCAAGCACCTGCCCAAGCAGGTGGGCACCTCAGCAGAGCAACCCATCTTCTTGGAGCTATCGGTTCCCAGTACTGCACTCCTGATGTGCAGCTGGCACAGGGAAGGTCATTTGCATCAGACCCCTTCTGGCCATGACCAGGAAAGATACACAGGACCTCAGTGGGTCTCCCAAGTATCTATCATCAGCGGACTTCCCATAGATGGCACGGCTAAGGACTTCTGGTGAGATCCTGCCTTATGGGTAAGTAAATCTGTTTGGAAGCGGGGTGGAGTTTGGTGTGGAGATATGTCCCCCAGACGTTTCTGCTGGTGGCTGGGTGTACTCCTGCACGTCCCAGATCCACAATGGATCCCAGGGTGCCTGGGTGCTCATGTGGCCTGCAAAATGCAGTTCACTCTACACACCTACTCTCAGGCATAAGGCCCTCCGGGCCATCCTCCTGGGGCTGTGATTCCCCTCACTAAACCATTGATGAGAAGGTTTGAATGATGGTTACTGTCAGATTCCATATGGTGTTGCTGTTCTCTTAGTATAGGGGCCTGTATGCAATCCTTGTTTTTAAATTCAGGGTGTTTCCCATATGTAAAAATACTTCTTTGTGAGGTACAATGTATTGTAAGATACTCTATCAATATAATAATAGATTTGGGGAGGGGGAAGCAAAACACATGACATACACATGGATTTCTTCACATGAAAAAAATACCATAAGATCACAATCAAAGTTTGAGTTTAATCCTTTTATAAAGATTCTTATGGGCTACTTTTTGCCATTGACAAACTTATACACAACATGATCCATTGAGATCAGTTGGATAGGATAATTGAGCAATATTGTCGATGAAGAATGACCCTCTGGGATGACTGTTGTGTGACTGAATGGAGGGTGATGCCTTTTACCTGCTACAGGGACCCATGAAAAAAGACCAGATCTGTGGAACAAGAGCATGAGGTGACATTTGGACATGTGGAGACATTCTGAAACATTCCTTTGAGACATTCAGATGGGGCTGTTGGATAAGCAATTGGATAAGAGTCAAGTTGAGTGGAGAGGTCTGGATTGGAGATGTAGTTCTGTGAGCTACCTCTGAAAGAATGGACTTGAAGGTGAAGTGTGGATGCAATTACCTAAACAGAGAATATAGTGAGAGAGGAAAAGGATACCTTGAGAAACGGCAATATATATATTATTTAAGTTTATTCATTTATTTTGAGAGAGAGAGAGTCAGGGAGGGGCAGAGAGTGAGATGAATAGACAGGCTCCACCCTCAGCAAGGAGCCCAACATGGGGCTTGATCTCCTGAACCCTGGGATCATGACCTGAGCCAAACTCAAGGGTTGGATGCTTAATCAGGTGAGCCACCTAGGTGCCCCAAGAAGTGCCAGTATTTATTGGCACATAAAAAGAGGTGAAGCTTCAAATGAGGACAAGAGCAGAGAGGAAGACAATCAAAGGAGTGTTGTACAATGGATGTTAGGACTAGATTCAGGATGAAGGGTGGGGACAACTATGCTAAATGTTGCAGGCAGGTCTAATAGGATAAAGATCAGAAAATGCGCAATGAATTTAACAGGAAGAGCTAGTTCAGTGTAGTAATGGGGGCTAAAGTAAGATTGAAATATGTTACTGAGTGAATGAGAGGTGAAGAAGTGAGGGTGGTGAGCCTAGAGGAAAATTGAGAAGTTTGATGTTTCAGGGGTAAAACCAAAAGGAAGAGAAGTTGCTAGAAAGATATGTGGACTTAAGAAAGATTTGTTTGTTGTTGTTTACATTTTGAGCAGGTTTGAAAGCCAATGAAAATGATCTAGCTGAAAGTGAGTGATTTTATATAAGCAAAAGAAGACCAAATTGGTAATATTTTTTGGAAATTTGGGAGGGGAGAGGATGCAAAGTACTGACAAAGACTCTTTCCTTTGACCAGACTTCAGTCAGGCTCCTCTGAGTCCTCTCTTTGACGAGGCCCTGACCTTGAGCTCTGTCCTTATCCAGAGGCCTTGCCCTTTAGACCAGTTTTAGCAAGAATCCTACTGAGTCAGTTTAGCACGTCCCCTACCCTTGATATCTTTTCAGTTCTTTATTCCCCACTCCCAATATCACTGTGGCCTGCCTTCAGAAATCCTTTCAGTTTACCCAGAATCTCCCTACCCCTGCTGTTTCCTCCTAGTAATATTCTGTCCACTGACCTCCATTCTGCTCTTAGGCTATAAACCTCCACCTGTTCTTAATGTGTTTGGAGTTGAGCTCAATCTCTCCCCTTCAGGCAAAGAGCCCATTGTAGCTTTTCTCTCAAATAAAGTCTAAAGTGTCACGAATAAGTATTTCTCTAACCTTACTAGGGTATGAATGAGCCTGAGAGCTGGAAGCATGGTGATCCATGTCATGCAGTGGTAACACAGCTGATGAAACGATTCCTTGCAATAACTTGGCAGGCATATAGCTAATAACATTTAGTTCTAGCAAACAGCATGGGAAAACAATATTAGAAGCTTATGTAGGTTTCTACAGGCTGCATTTGTGAGGTATTATTCAGAAGAGATGAACTCAGAAAAGAATTTCTATGTTTGCAATCAGGAATGAAAAAGGGTAGAAAAACTCTTCAAATTCAGGGATTTCCTCTTGGAAGAGACAATTGCTTTTCAACAACCCCAACTAGAAAAAGCTGGTACTAAGAAGGCTTCTGGGGAATAAAAGCCAATTAAAACTCAATCTTGTGTAAAGGGTCAAGCTCTCTGGATGTTAAAACAATGGAAGGAAGGAAGATGTTTCAGAGTAAGCATCCACCTAAATGTGTTCTGCCCAGTAAATCCATTCAATGCCTCAAGGAAGAGAGATTAAATGTGAGGGCTCCCAGAGAAACCTTATAAACAAGGTGTGCACAGTTTATTTATGTGAGGGAGTCTTTAGGTTAAGAAAGCAAAGGAATATAATGATTCTGAGAACTCTGTCTTAAAAAAAAAAAAAAAAGAATAAAATTAGGGACAGAACTGAGAAGAATCAGAATATGAAAGACCTGTTTAGGAAAGTTAATCTGGCAAAGGAATCTGGTCAGAGAAGCCTGTGACTGACTCACACTTCATGATCTTGGATCCTGAATTTTCTATAGGCGGGAAGCTGACTGAAAAAGCTTCTCAGAATACGAGGGGCTCTTCCACAGTCTTACTATCAGGTGATGCTAAGAAGGGTGATGACTAGGAAGAACCTCTCAGAGGGTTGAGCCAGGGCATGGAGGCAGTTTCAGAGGCTTCTTCTGGACCTTTCCCACCACACTGACTCTTATTCCACAGTTCAGAGAGCCAGTGTTTCAGTTGCCAAATATACTGTCTCTACTGTATGCTCCAGAGGCTAGGAAATGTCTGGAGAGTGGGTCTGTTTGATTACCTGGGGTATGGACTTGAGCTATGACTCCATTGCTCTCACCCTAAAGGGCAGTTGGCATGACAGCATTTCTGTTCCCTTCATACGGTGCCAGCTCAGACTCTGCTGGATAGCTAGTCTGGATTAGCTCTGTGTATAGTTATTCTGGAAAATGGCCAGATGTGAACCTATACATTGGAATACTGCACAGAAATGAGAATATACAAACCATAGTTACACACAACTATATCAGTGAGTCTCTCAACAAAATTAAGTAACAAAAGTAAGACACAAAAGACTACATAGCATGTAAGTCCATTTGTTTAAAGATAAAAAGCAGTTAAAACTAATCTATCATCTTTGAAGTCAAGCAGTAACTTTTATGTGGTAATTTTTTGGGGGTGACAGAAGGGGAAAAAAAACCCATGAGTTTCTGAGACCTTTTTGAAGATTTATCAGTCTGTACACTTATGACTTTCTGTATGCTATAAATATTCTTATGTAAGTCTTTGGTTGGATCTGTATGTGTATATTAATATCTTTTAGATATATACTTAGAAGTCATATTCCAAGGTCATAGACTAGTTGTCTGTTTAATTTTATTAACTACCATGTTTTCCAAAGGTTGTGGCATTTTACATTTCTACAAGGAATGAGAATTTCAGTTGCCCCCCATCCTTGTTACAGCCAATCCTTGTTATTGTTTGTTGTTTCACTTTCACCATTGTGGTAGGTGTTCCTTGTTTATTTCATTGTGGTTTAATTTTTATTTCTTTCATAGCTAATGATATCAAGCACCTGTTTGTCATTGTGAATATTTAAAAATTTATTTATTTATTTAAGTAATCTCTCCTCATGGGCCTCGAACTCAGGACTCTGAGATCAAGAGTTACATACATGCTCTACCAACTGAGCCATCCAGGCACCCTATCCAATGTTAATATTTAAAACAAGGTCTGGCACAATATAAGCCTTAAATGTGTGTTTAATTCATAAAGGAATTAGATATCAGAAGGTTCAACATTATGCTTCTTATTAAATATGTTCCTACCTTTAAACACTATGGAACATATGGCTTTTCTTCATTCTTACATGTAAAGTTCCTGAAATCAGCCTTAACTACCCTCTTTCTATATATGATATGATATACTAAGTTCTAGTAACAGATTCCCTGGCTCTGTCACTTGTTATTTGTATGATTTTAGGAAATCCTAAAGCCTCAGTCTCCTCATCCTGTACAATGGGTGTTATAATAGAAACTACATCGAGGTGCTGTTTTGAGGCTTAATGACATAATCTGGGCAATGTGTTTAGAACAGTGCCTAGCATATAAAAGCTATCAGTAAATGGGTTTTTTTTATTATTATTTTGCAGAAATGTAAAACAAAGCTTGTAGCTCTTTTCAGTAAACTGTCAAATAGTGCATTTGAATAAAGAAAAAAATCCCATATTCGTTTTTACAGATATGAAACTAAAGCTCAAAGAGATATTGTTCTAAATTTATACAGGGTGCCATCACTAAGCCTTCCTAAAATAGAAATTTATGGTAAGGGTTATTTCTCTTGAATAGCGTGGAGAATTCATCTGGCCAGCTTTCTTGTTAGAGAAATTTGCAAATAAAAGAGTTCATTGATAGGATATCTCATTGAATTATATTTTATCTATAAAAATGCTATGGGAAGGGAAGCCAGAAAAAAATAATAGCAATGGAGAGGGAGGGTGTTGAATATGCATGATTGGCTTTCAAGATAGCAGCTTGTTTTATGGATGAGGGTGCAGCCTCTTATTCTAACAGGCATGAAGTTCAGACTTGCTTTTTAGTCTTTCAGTATCCACAGAGTGAACCATCTGAGATGATGAAGCTAGCTGCTGATACACTAAGTTTGGACTTTTGAGCTATGAGGCTCCTTGTTTGAAGGGCCAAGAGAAAGATGAGTCTTTGATGTACAAATACCTTTTCCATTTTCTACAATCAATGCTAGTCTGTATTCCAAATGTCAGAATACCGATAGTTGATGTACTGAGCACTTAAAATGTTCCAGGTGCTATTGTGAGAGCCTCACAAATATTACCTCACTCTTGCCTGAAACAACTGTAAGATATTGATACAATTATTATCACTTTTACTAATGAGAATGTTGAGACATAGGAGGGGTAAGTAACTTTTCACAGAGCCAGTAAATGAGAGTGCCAGGGTAAGAACCACGGCCAGATGACTCCAGAAGCACGCTAGTATTCTGCTTCCCATTGGCAGAATGGTCCTAGAGGAGGAGGTTTGGAGAAAGAAGGGAGGTGTGGGTAGAGTGAAAGGAACAGAAAAAGATGGGAGTGTTGAGATGCAGCAATTAGACCCCCCAATTCTTGTCGTTGAGAGCAGACAGCTCCCTGGAAGGCTTCGTTTTCTCCGCTGGTTGTGCAGAGATGCCACGAAACTGGGCTCCAGGTTCCTGGAAACCACTTAACTAAGCAACTGAGGTGTATGCTTTCTCCTTGGAAGTATCATTCTTTGGTAAGTTCATTCACACCAGTGAAAACCCAGGCAACACCACACCTCCCGTCTTTGCTTGCCATGTACCCAGATGCCTCTCTCCACCTTGGCCAGACCTTGCCTAGTTAAAGCCACCTCTTCTGTTGTTTGCATTATAACCTATCTTTTAAAAAATGCTTTGCATTAAAGTCCATCTTAGTTAAAACTGCCTAATTGCTTCACTTCACCAAAGTAATAGAAAACCAAAGCATTGATTCATTAATGCATTTGACAAACATTTACTGAGTACCCACTTTCTGGTATCATTTTTAATGAGCCTGTGCTACTCCATGCCCCCTTACCTAGCTCTCTGCTAGAGGAGATCAACTATTATTCACAAATTACTGGGTAGCATTTGGTGATTGAGATTGGAAAAAAAAATCTGTGCAAATAAATGTCTTCATGATTTATTTATTCCATGATCATATTATCTATCTGATCTCAAACTATAGTATTGGGAAGTGACCAAAATTCTCAAATTTTGAGTTGTCTTGACTCTACTTCTGCGTTTCTTTTTTTTTTTTTATGTTTGTTTTTGAGAGAGACACAGAGAGAGAGAGAGACCAGGAGAGAGACAGCATCCAAAACAGGCTCCAGGTTCCAAGCTGTCAGCACAGAGCCCAATGTGGGGTTCAAACTCATGAACTGCGAGATCATGACCTGAGCCGAAGTCTTAACCAATTGAGCCACCCAGGCGCCCCTACTTCTATGTTCCAATTTTATGAAACTTTATTTTTTTTATTTCACTGTTATAAAAAAAAGATACCTTACAGATTTTTGAGTTTTGAAAAGTGATAAAGAAACCTTAGAAACATGTATTCTAAATGCCCTGTGGATAGATATTTTAATAGAAGTTTAAAAATATTTTATCATTATCCCAGAGCTATGGATCATTGCCTGCCCCTCCTCCCACCTTCCTTTCTACTGAAATTTTCTCCCCTCTTGCTAAACCAACAAGAAAATGACCTCGTGTCCTCCCACCTCAGTTGTGGTTGACTGCGTGAGAGAATGACTTAAGGATACTGTTCCCTGAGATCTATAGCCTCATGTGAAAAGATGAACATGTTCAAGCATTTTTCTCTGTTGTGAGTGTGGAACTGGAAAACTAGGGAGACTGAGCCATGTGGCCCCATGGGCAGCAGTGAAAAGGACATGTGGAGGGCTGCTGTGATGTAGCGTGGCCAGATGCCCTAAGTTAGGAGAGGTGAGGAAGCCATCCGGACACCTTGGAGGACATAGGTGTTTTCTCACCTTTTAGATGAAACTGTAGCTCAGAGAGCTTTAGTTTAGTTATCCAAATGTGAAGAGCTATTAAAGGGCCACTGTACTCCCAGCTTTCTCACACTCCTTCTCTTCATATAAAAGTTAAGGCAGGGGCACCTGGGTGGCTCAGTTGGTTAAGCGTCCGACTTCAGTTCAGGTCATGATCTCGCAGTTTGTGAGTTTGAGCCCCATGTCAGGCTCTGTGCTGACAGCTCAGAGCCTGGATCCTGCTTTGGATTCTGTGTCTCCTCCTGTCTCTGCCCCTCCCGTGCTCATACTCTGTCTCTCTTTCTGTCTCTCAATAATAAATAAACATTAAAAAATTTTTTTAAGTTAAGACAAACCTCCCAAAATGACCTTGGGTAGTACCAATGAAATTAAATTCCAGAAGAGTCTCCATTTCTCATGATTTCTCATGACTGACGATTTCTCTTTCTCTCAGAATACTTAGAGGCCATATACACATATTTTTATGGGTTATCTAATTTGTATTTTTACAAATAGTACTTTTAAAATTCCCAACCTAGTAAGATGAAAGTTTAATGCTATATTCTCTTTACCTCACTATTAGTAAGACTATCCATTTCTCACCCCATTTTTACTGGTAACACTGGTAACACTGATCTCTACAGCCTGCTTTTTGCCTACAATTCCAGTGAGTACAAATCTTTCTGTTGAATGAAGGAGGCACAAAAAGAGGAGGAAGAGAGGTCCTCTCTGCTCTGCAGCTTTTGGGGGAGAGAAGATTTCTGTGCTGTAGAAAGTAGTCAAATAATCTAATTTGATAAAGCATTGGAAATATTCATTAGACTCTCAATCTTATCTTTCTGTGCAATAAGGAGATTTCTTTGAATATTCATAGTGATTGCCAACTTGTTTCCTGCTAATATATATCCGCCCTTGGAAGCAAAATTGAAACAGAGGCACTTATACGATTCCAAGGACTTTAAGAATAGTACCATTGTCCTATGAAAATAACCTTCAAAAAGAAACCTGGAATACAGGTTTGTTTGTTTGTTTGTTTGTTTGTTTTTACAACTGGTTATTTCTCTATTTATTTTTCCCTGGTAATACTGTTAAAATTGACATCTCTATAGTCCAAAAAAAGAAAAAAAAATTTATAAGATGCTTTTCTCAAATCAGTGGTCCTTTCTTCCTTGTATGGATGGTGGGGTGGGGGGAGTATGTATGACTGCTCGTTTCCATCACTTAAAAATTATTAGCAGTTTTATTTAAATTAGCAGTTGTAGGGGCGCCTGGGTGGCGCAGTCGGTTAAGCGTCCGACTTCAGCCAGGTCACGATCTCGCAGTCCGTGAGTTCGAGCCCCGCGTCGGGCTCTGGGCTGATGGCTCGGAGCCTGGAGCCTGTTTCCGATTCTGTGTCTCCCTCTCTCTGCACCTCCCCCGTTCATGCTCTGTCTGTCTCTCTCTGTCCCAAAAATAAATGAAAAACGTTGGAAAAAAAAAAATTTTAAATTAGCAGTTGTAAGATATACACTTACTAACTCAAATAACTCAAATGACCTTTCTGAAATTGATGTGACTCGTTTCACCAGCTTGAGGAAAATCATCCCTATATACTCTTCATCCTCACATGCTTTGTTTGGAAAGAATTCCACTGTGTTTTTTTCTGCCCTTCCCAACTGTCCAAGACTGTTTGGACCAAAGCTTCCGTCCTTCCATACACCAGGCAGAGAATGAGGTGGGGAGTCCCATTGGCCTGTTAGCTGCCTGTTGCTTCAGATGGTATTGCTGAGTCCTGCTGTTGGCTGTGTTGCACAGCCTGATGGACTCATGTCCATTCCTTTGGTGATGCCCTTCCTGGCTTAGATCTTTGCAAAGGCTGATGTCCCACTCCAAGGTTATGTTGACATGTTTGGCTATGTTCCATTTTCCCTGACACTGTGCCACAGTGGATCCAGAGGGGCTCCACACTGAAGCCCATTCTATACTGGGGTCAGTTCCCACACTTTACCTTTTGGGTGAGCCTGGACTACTCGCCTAGAATACCTATTCCCTGTGATTCAACTTTGGAGTTCCTGACAAATTTTCTGCCAATGGACTACTGTCTAAGCTATCATGATCTAGCCAGGTCATGTGGGGCTTCAAGTATCTTCTCTCCCACGGGTCTTGGGGTCCTTAGAAAAGTGTTCATCCTCTTTTCCTGAGTGCTGCATACAAAGGGGTCTTTACCCACAGGATTCTGTCATATTGGACAGAATCTTCGACCTGTCTGCAAGCCTACCTTTATTTGTATCACTAAAGCAGTTACCTTTCCAGATAGCTCATTTAACAAAACAGTCTGCTCCTGGATAAATTGTGCCGTAATTTTGGACCCAGAGGCAGCTGCCATAACTTAAAATTTTTCCTCATCTGAGACTGCAAACACCTATGCAAGGCCCTGTGCTGCCAATAATAGGGCAACAAAGGAAGGATTTGAAGGTATGCCAAAGAAGGTATGAGTTTCTGAATCTATGTGTATTCATGTTGAGGAGAAATCCCTGTGTGTACTCCAACACAAATTGGACTATTGTCTGAAAAATGTAGAGGAGGAAAAAGCCTTTTTCTCTACACTCTCATGTTCAGTGTCTGGGAGCCTGCAGATTAAACTGACAAAACACACACTAGCAAGAGAAAAAAAAAAACAGAGTTTATTCCTAAGTGCAATATGAGGGTGCCCAGTGATGAGTGACTCAAAGGGGTGGTTAGACTTTGGGGCTTATATACCATCTTAAATGGTGAAGGGGAAGGGGAAAAAGGCAGTGGAAAAGGAAATGACTTCTTAGAAGGAGGATAAGCCGGGGAAAGGGCATTGGTGGAAGACAAATGGGTTTTTGGACAGATAAATGGGCTTCTAGGAGAGTAGACGGGGGATAGGAGAGCCTGAAGTCTTAAGTCTGTTGGAATGTAATGCCTACTTCTTGAGTTCTAGTCTCGAAGAAGATTAGAGTTGTCCCCATGGCAGGGATTTATTATTGACAATTGAAGTCTTTTGGGATACCCTGCTTTTAGGAAGATGAGGTATTTCAGGAACTCACATGCTTTCATCTCAAAATAATGTTTATGCTACAGTGACATATTTTGGGGTGTCATGTCCTGATCCCTTTCAAGAAGGACTAAATCATTTGAACATTATAAAGAATAACAAACTTTTAAAATATACAGAGGATAGTTTCCTGTTCTTTTTGAAGAAAAGTTTGATTCACTTTAAGAAAGTTTAATTTAAAAAATAACCCACGTATCTCCTAATCTCCCTAGAAGGCCAACCATAATTAACTTTAACACTAAATATATATTCAGTCCAATGGATCTTGGACAAAGGAGCTTTGTGACTTTGGAATCCCCTTTACTGAGAAACTTCAGCCAGTAGAAGGAATAAATTCTTATGTTAGTGGACCTTGCCTGGTGTCTCTCGTTGGTCAATTCCATGCTACCTCATGGCATCGTAAGGAAGAGGGTGCTAGTGTTCCACGTGGCACATTGGTATAGGGAATGAAAATGCAGTCAACACGATAGAAGCTTTGTTTCTTGCTTGTAATTTTCCTACTTTTTGATGGTTAGTATATAGTTACTAACACCTAACAAAATTCTTTCCTGCTTGACAGATTTTTTTTCTACTCGATGGCTTATTAGATTGGTTTGGTCTCTACTGAGGACTGGATGTACAGTATGTACATATATACATACATACATTTAACCTGAAAGATAAAATATAGGGAAAGTATTTTCAAGTTAATTGTGTGCCTGTGGGCCTGGAAAAGATGAAAGATGAGTTGACTAAACCCTAATGAAGTGGAAAACGTTTGTATTTTGTTTCAATAACTATGAGCCTGGGAGCCCATGGGGACCCGTGGTTTTTATTCTTTGCTACAGCACGTTCTCAACAATGGCTTTGGAATAATCTCTTTGTTCTGTGGCCAGTGAGGTTTTGCCACTGGTGGCAGATGACAATTTATTTTTGAATTGGACTGGACAGGGATACTTTTTTTTTTTTCTTGGCTATGGTGATGATTTCGGGAAGACGGGCCTCAGTAGAATGTTAATTCTGGCAGGTTAGATTTTTCATGTAATCCTAATTGGAAGAATCAGGAAAAATGACTGTAAGTTGGACAATAAATACTTCCCACAGGGGAAAGATCTAACTGGAATTGTTGCTAATGATGTCAAGCCTCTTCTGTAGCTGATGACTGTTATAAATTCAGACTTCTCTCTTGTGCCTTATCCTGGTAGATACGCTTTGAAGACCCTTCTCCCTATGCTACTAGAAGGCCCCTAAACATTCTTGCATAGCTGCTATTTCATATTTATGTTTCCTTGATGACTCTTGTGAGCCAATAACAGCATCTGCTCCCACAGTTTGCTGGGCATTAAAGCAAGAGTCCTCTCGGTACTCTATGATCTATGACGGACGCTTCTTATCAACTGCATTTTAATCAGGTTCCCTCTTCCCTACCTTTAAGTAGAGGTGTTTCATGCATCATGACATTGACAGATAGATGCCCTCCTCAGCTTTGTTCATAAATTCACAAGAAAATTAGTTTACTGTTATGAAATAATGCACTACGTTTTCCTTGTTCAGATTTGTTTCTATCAAAAGAGGAAGATTTGTCATTTGCCTGAGAAGGACTGAATTGGTTCTGGTCTTTGTTAGAACACTGAATGACACTTTGGCAGTGCCTCCGTGTGTGTGCTTATTCAATTTCAGATAAGAAGACACTTATCTGTTATGTAGCTTAGGCCACATAAAAAAGTTTTAGATAAAACAATTCTGTAGATCCAGGCTGTGCTTTGAAACAATCATTCATTTTATAGGGATTTTATTTCTGAGGTGACATTCATAACCTCGTATTAAATGACTTCTTATAAAGTTATTTCACAGCACTGAAGAAAGAAATCAGAGAAAGACATGATTTAAATATATGCATTTAGGGGCGCCTGGGTGGCGCAGTCGGTTAAGCGTCCGACTTCAGCCAGGTCACGATCTCGCGGTCCGTGAGTTCGAGCCCCGCGTCGGGCTCTGGGCTGATGGCTCAGAGCCTGGAGCCTGTTTCCGATTCTGTGTCTCCCTCTCTCTCTGCCCCTCCCCCGTTCATGCTCTGTCTCTCTCTGTCTCAAAAATAAATAAACGTTAAAAAAAAATATATATATATGCATTTACCCAAATCTTTTGCTAATCCAAGGGCCATGGTATGGGTATTGCTGTGGAGTCTTATATATAATGAAGGAATCTTAAAATACTCAACTTAGAAATTATTTTGGGGTAGTGTTGTAGATTGAATATTTGTATCTCCCCTCCCCCCCATTCATATGTTAAAATCTTAACCTCCAATGTGATGGTTTGAAGAGGTAGGGCTTTTGGAAGTAATTAGGTCAGAAGGGTAGAGCCCTCATGAATGGCGTTAGTGTCCTCTAAAAGGGATTTCAGAGTGGCTTCTTTCGCCCTCTAGCTGCTATGGGAGGGTATAACAAGACAGGAGCCCCAACCCGGAAGAGGTCTCTCTCCAGAACCCGACCATGCTGGCACCCTGATCTCAGACTTCTAGCCTTCGGAACTGAAAAATAAATTTCTGTTGGCTATAAGCTACCCAGTCTATGGTTCTTTGGTAAGCAGCCTGAACCGACTAGGGCAAGTGGTGTCTCTGGTTTCTGCAGAACAGTAGTTTAGAGAATGGTCAGTAGATTTAAAGAAAAAACATGGTAAAGAGAAAACACGGTCCAAGAGATTTATGAAGCAGGTTAAAAAAATGTAAAATTTTCTTTATTATAATATTGCACATCTCCTTTAAAATGTTAATGTTGGTTAGATTATCTCCAAGAGATAATTATGTTATATTGTGCTTCCTAAGGTTATTTGACCACAAATTTAGTTTTTCTCCAATGTGTCATTCTGTGGGGCTCATGTTTAATCAAACACACATAGGAAAGTGCTAGTAGAGTGTGGCTCCTTAGTAATTTAGTGGAAGAAAATGGGATCCCGAAGAGAGAACTGACATTCCTAAGATTACCCAGATGTTGAAGTGCTGTCTCAAAGCTAGAACCAAGCTCCCCATGTCTTTGTTCTTTCCATGATTCCACACTGCCTCCACCTGGTTATGTTTTCCTATGTGACTACCACTAGTAGAGTAGGTCCTATATCCTCCTTTTTTCATGGCATGCTTTTTGCAATATACATTTAAAAAATAAACTATTTTTTAGAGCAGTTTTAGGTTCATAGCAAAATTGAGCAGATGGTACAGAGATTTCCCTTAAGTCCCCTTGCCCGAAACATGCATAACCTCCCCCGTTATCAGTATCCACCACCTGAGTGGTACATTTGTTACAATGGATGAACCTATGTTAACGCATCATCATTACCCAAGGTGCAGTGTTCACATTGGGATTCACTCTTGGTGTTTGTTGTACATCCCATGAGTTTTGATAAATGTATAAGAACATGTATCCATCATTACAGTATCACACAGTGCAGTTTCCCCGCCCCAAAAATCCTCTGTGCTCCTCTCATTCATCCTTTCTTCCCCCCCAGCCTTGACAGTCACTGGTCTTTTACTGTCTCGATAGTTATGCCATTTCCCAGATTGTCACATAGTTGGAATCATATGGTATGTAGTTGTAGGGGAGGAAAAACTTAGTTTTTTCCCCTCTGCCCTCCTAGGTTCTCTAGCTGGGTCATACAAATGAGACTGACAAAAGGTAAATTAGCAAGAAAGAAACAAGAAAAAAGTATATGTATTAGTATACGTATCGTGCATTCACATGGGAATACTCAAGAGGTGAGTAATTCAAAGGGATGATTAGAACTTGGCTTATACAGCATCTTAACAAAAGAACAATATATTTTTAGAGAAGTGACCAGACAAAGGAAGAAGACTTTGGGTTTTTAGTTCTAGGGTGGCAAATTGTGGGAGGGTAAATGTATGGGGAAATCAACGGAAGATAAAGGCTAGTTTCAGCAAGGTTTGTTGTATGGATTCCTCTGGTGCCATCTACAGTTGTCTCTGGTGATTAACTTCTGTCCTTCCCCATAGGGAGGAGTGAGGGCATCTTTACAAATTTAAGTCCTATTTTAAGCACATAAGGAAAGGGCAGAGAGCTTTCTTGAATCTGCTTCCACTTAATTGCTTTTCGCTCAAAATAATCCTCAGGCCAAAGTGGCATGTTATGGGATGGCATATTCTGGTACCCTTCATAGTCTTTTCAGACTGGCTTCTTTCACTTAGTAATATGCTTTTAATACTCTTCCACATCTTTTCATGGCTTGATAGCTCATCTCTTTTTGGCTCTGAATAATATTTAATTATCTGGATGTACCACAGTTTTTTAAATCTATTTTCACCTGCTGAAGGACATCTTGGTTGCTTCCAGTATTTGTGCAATTATTGGCACACATTTGTATGCAGGTTTTTGTGTGGAGGTAAGTTTTCAGCCCATTTGAGTAAATGCCAAGGAATACAATTGCTGGGTTATATGGGAAGAGTATGTTTAGTTTTGTGAGAAGCTGTCAACTGTCTTCCAAAGCGTCTGTACCACTTTGCATTTCCACCAGTAAAGAATGAGGGTCCTTCTTGTTCCACATCCTCGTTAGCATTTGGTGTTGTCAGTGTTCCGGATTTATCTAGTAGGTGTGTAATCCCTATATAATTATTAAGGTTTATTTTTTCTAATAAGGTCTTAACATTTAAATAAAATAGAACGCTTTTAAGGAAAAAAAATCAACCTATTGTGGTCACTTCTTCCCAATCCCCAGGCTTGTTTCCCAGAGGTAAACTTCTAACTCTTGCCTTTATCTTTTGGTATCTGCCTCCATATTTTAAAATAACATTGTATTGTCTTAATTTGTTAATTCTATACATTATCTCTTCATTTTCTATTATGAGGAATGAGAATTTGACGCTTTGCTATTATGCTTTTCCTCAGCCTAATTTTATTGCTCACTTTCCTGACTTGTGTTTATTTTTCATACACTGTTTTTTGTTTGTCCTGAAACTAACAATTGCATGGCTTTTTCATTTGCTTTGTTTTATATGTACAAATATATTAAAATATTTATATGAATATATTTATATACATATGAATAAGATATATACACAAACATACATATGAATAAGCAGAAAGAGAAAAGAAGAGAGAAGGGAGAGAGAGAGAGAACTTGTCAGTATAATTTTGCACATACAATCTAATCAGAACCTCTTTTTCTTTGGAGACCTTCCTTGGGCCCACAGATTTCCAGTCTCTATCTCTAGGCTCCTTGCAGTCATCTTCTGGGAATATTCTTTGTGACCCTTTTAGATTCATTTCATGGATACTTTGTTTCTTGGCTTACTTATTACTTTGGTGAAGAACGTTCTCCAGCATGTCAAATATCTTAAATTTACTCTTGTGCTTGGTTAATATTTTGGCTAAGTATAGAAATCTAGGTTGAAGGTAATTTTCCCACAGAATTTTAAAAACATTGCTTCCAAATTACACTGTTTTTGAGAAGGCTAATTTACTCATTCTAGTGTGCTTTTAAGAGTGACCTTTTATATGTTTTGTTCTTTCCGAAGGCTTTTATAATCTTCTCTTTAACCTTGGTGTTCTGCAATTTCACAATAGTACGCTTTGATTATGAGTCTTTTCTCATTTTCTAATCTGGCTCTTGGTAGCCTTTTCCAATCCCTGGATTCATGTTCTTCATGATTGACAATGTTCTCTCATCTTTCTTTGTGTATTTGTTTAATGGTGGTAAAAGACACATAAAATTTACCATCTTAACCATTTAAAAAAATTTTTTTTAATGTTTGTTCATTTTTGAGAGACAGAGAAAGACAGAGTGTGAGTAGGGAAGGGGCAGAGAGAAAGGGAGACACAGAATCTGAAGCAGCCTCCAGGCTCTCAGCTGTCAGCCTAGAGCCTGATGTGGGGCTCGGACTCATGACCTGTGAGATCATGATCTGAGCTGAAGTCAGATGCTTAACTGACTGAGCCTCCCCATACCATCTTAACCATTTTTAAGTGTACTGTTCAGGACTTCACCTGATTAGATGGGGCCCACCTACATTATGGAGGGTAATCTGCTTTATTCAAAGTCTACTGATTTGTTAATCTTGTCAAAAAAAAAAAAATGCCTTCACAGCAACATCTAAACTGATGTTTGACCAGATATCTGGGTACCCTGCCTAGCTAAGTGGACATATGAAATTAATTAATCATTACTGTCATATAAGTGGAATCATGCATATTTGTCCTTTTTTGACTGGCTTATTTTACTTAGCATAATGTTATCAAGGTTCTTCCATGTTGTAGCTTGTGTCAGAATCTCCTTCCTTCTTAAGGCTCAATTATATATTCCCTTGTATGTACATGCCACTTTTTGTTTATCTGTTCATCTTTCTATGGACATTTGGGCTGCTTCCATTTGTTGGCTATTGAAAGTAATGCTGCCATGGACCTGGATGTACAAATATCTTTTTAAGTCCATGCTGTCAATGCTTTGGGAGTATTTACCCAGAAGTGGGATTTCTGAATCACATGGCTGTTACTTGTTTTTCATTAAAAAAACTTTTTTTTTACATTTATTTATTTTTGAGAGACAGAGAGAGACAGAGCATGAGTGGGGGACGGATAGAGAAAGAGAGAGACACAGAATCTGAAGC
Source organism: Neofelis nebulosa (assembly GCF_028018385.1). Taxonomy (NCBI): domain Eukaryota; kingdom Metazoa; phylum Chordata; class Mammalia; order Carnivora; family Felidae; genus Neofelis; species Neofelis nebulosa. The sequence goes on from NC_080790.1 coordinate 27,658,923, forward strand.
ATGCTCTAGGCTCTGAGCTGTCAGCACAGAGCCTGATGTGGGGTTCGAACCCACGAACTGTGAGATCATGAGTTGAAGTTGGACACCCAACTGACTGAGCCACCCAGGCACCCCTGTTTTTCATTTTGAAATCCTATTAGTTGGATCTTAAAATTCTTAGATTGATTCTCTAATTTCCTTACCTTTTTTCTTCTCCCATTTGACTTTCCTTTTTATTCTACTTTTTGGAAGTTTTCCTTTACAAGTTTTTAACTCGTTTCCCATCTTTTTCTTTCCTTCCTCCCTTTCTTCCTTTCCTCTCTCCCTCCCTCCCTCTTTCTCTTACCATGTTCCCTGTCTTTCCTTCTTGAACCTCAGCTATTATGTTGAACAAGCACTGCTTTGGAGTCAAATCATGGAGCAATTTATTTTTGTCCACTACTCTCCTTTTATTGTTTTGTGGTGCTGGCTGGTTCTTTGTCTGCCCTTGAATGACATTTAATGCCATAACTTCCCTCACATTTTCAGATACCAAAGATGCTTTCAAGTTGCATGTTATTGTGGTAGAGGTGGCTAGAGTCCCTCCCTGAAGGAAGTGGTGGAAGCCTTCTGAGAACAAATGAAGGCATCGTGGCCCAGTCAACTCCTATACACGTATGCATAGCTCTGACACGAGTCTGTAACTTGGACTGTGTCCAGTCAGACTCTATGTGTCACCGTATATGGGAAACAAAGAAGTAGAAATTGCATAACAGGCTATACACTGCTGTGCTCGGGGCTCAGCCTTTTGGGTCTTGCTGAGCCTGTGCTGGCACGAATAAAGCTGCTTCTTGGAAAGAAAGTCCTCGGTGTCTTGTTGCTCTGTGCGAGAATCCTGCTATAGTATGGTTGAATGCTTAATCTTTTTTTTTTTTTTTTTAATGTTTATTTATTTTTGAGAGAGAGGGGGCACAGGGGAGAGGCAGAGAGATAGAGACGAGGATCTGAAGCAGGCTCTGTGCTGACAGGAGGGAATGTGACACAGGGTTCAAACCAACGAACCATGAGATCATGACCCAAGCTGAAGTTGGACCCCTAACCAACTGAGCCACTCCGGTGCCCTGATGCTTAATCTTGACTTAAAGTTAAATCTTACTTTCTCCAGCTGAAGATGCAAAGTGTGGAGTCAGAAAAGGGAGAGTACTGCAGACTTCTTTTCTCTTTATACCTGGCACTTTTATTGCTTCTGTGCTGTCATTCTAATCACACATCCTGATCTCTGTCTCCTCCAGTGTAGGAATCCTGCGAATAGAAGGCATAGGAAACAGAGACGTATCTCTAGTGACAATAGGGTCAAGGTATGTGGTTTCTTATAGGCTTATATGGCTTTCTCATTTTCCTATATGATTTGATACATAGTCATTATTTTCTTAACTGTATTTTTTTACAACCTCATTAACAGATACAAAATGTTAGTATTTGATGCAGGGATAATAAATCATTTCAGTTATGTTGAAATGCCTCCTGAAAGTCCTTCCACGGTACCCACCTGTCTCTAGCAGAGTTGACCTAATCTGCATCTTACACCACTGCTTGTGCCTGCTTCTGTTTTGCTCCTAACAGACTATATTAGAATCATCCGTTTGCCTGTCTGTTTCCCTCCAAGACAATAAGCTCCTTGAGGGGCCTCATTATTTCTCACGTGCCTGGAGTATAGTGTTATTCAATACATTTCTATCAAATTGAACAGACAAAACTCAAATAGTAAAAGATCAAAGATTCAGCAAAAGAATTCCGCAAAGTGAGAGCTGATTCCAGAAGAGAGGCTGTTTGTCTATTTGGGAGGAAACATCTCCCATCCCCTATTATAACCTCTGGTCTGATCCTTTCCTCCTGCTTTAGTGACTAAGAGGGGGCTAACATTTTTTTTGGAACATTTTTCCAAAGGAAACTTTGGTTACCATGATCGTGTTCAGATACCTAAAGGATTTCTGGAAACTGACCTCTGGATACCCAGGGAATTAACATATTCTGAAAAAAAAAATTAGTCTGAAAAAAAAAGATAATGAGATAGGCTAGTTTGTAAATATTTGGTTCACCTTTCTGAGAGACATATCTTTAAGCTATAAAAGTGTACAGTATGTTTTATGGGTTTTATCTTCCTTTCTAGCTCTATAAAATCAGAGTTTTATTGGTGTGAGCCCTCTGTGTGAAATAAATGATAGATAAGCAGATGATCATTTTATTTCATGGTTGAGACAAAATGTGCTCAGCTTTATTGCACCTAATCCCCCACTGAAAGAAGTTTTAAAGTGCATAGTAGTTAATTCTGTTTGGCAGATATGAGCTGTAAACATGTTTTCATCTGCTTTCTCCCCTTATTAAATTAGAAATTTTTAGTGATTATAGGTTTTTACTTCTCTTTTGGGGCATTTGGAAATAACTTTTTATATCTGTTTTTCAGATGCATTGGTGATGTCCCAGAGTGACCTGGGGTACAATATTAATTAGTTTCAGCATGTTAGTACCATTGGCATAAATGGCATTTTTGGTTTAGAATCCAAAGATAAGCCATCTTCATCATTGTCAAAGCCATGTTGCCTGATCACCCCAACTAGAAAATAGCTCTTCCAACTTGGTACTAATCTATGACTCTTTGTCTACACTTAGTACATAAAATACCTTTTGCCTTTTACATGGCTGATTCCCACCCTCTTTATCTTTTCTACCCCTGAAGGTGGCACTGCCTAATCTTGACCAGAACGGGGCAGAAGATTGATCTTATTTTTCATACCAAGTCTGATAGGTTATTTTTGGTTTTGTGGCTCATTGAGCCTAGAAGGTGATGAGGTCACATCCAGACTCAATATGATGGGGTGCTACCATGTGATAGAGATAGAGATGTCTGCCCAGGTTCAGTTGTGGGGGCGCAGTTACAGCTCACATTATTAGATTGCATTAAGTGTGGGAGGAAGGGGGTTGGAGACCACCCCTGAATTCATGAGTTGTGGGACAGATGACATCTCACAGGAGCACCATGAGTCCAAAGGGTACCCATTAGGAACGTATCCTTTATCTCTCCCTTCTGAATTCTCTAAGCCACTTCCCCAGTCAAAGCATTCACTCAGAGTGAAAAAACATACAGTCATGCCAGAAAACCTTAAGTCAAAAATGCTCTAGAGGAAAAGAGGCTCCCATTCAGTAGGATATCTTATGGCAAGAGCCTCCACTCCATCCCAGACCACTTCATGAAGTGGACAGTCCAGTGGATACAGGCTACCAAAACATCTAGCCCTGGCTTGCAGGCGTTTGTGCCTGAAAGAGTGAGAGGGAGAGGAGACAGGGAGACAGAGACAGCGAGGTAGAGATGCTTTGCAGAAGCAGGAGGATTCATTTAAAGTGACAATCTCAACTTGTGAGTTTTTTCTTTGTTTCACTTTTCATTTTGATGTCTTAGGGAAGTGTTGGTCATTTATTGAACATCTGTCTGAGGGAGAAATCCAACTCAGGTTTGACCCGTCTCTTCTAGTTTTACAAACTTTTGCCCACAGGCAGACAAACCTAGTGTACATGCTGGCTCATGACCCATCTTTCATCATTTTATACTTCAGTGAATAGCTTGTGGTTTTCCATTCTTTTCTTGGTCGTTGGGCTTTTGCCCATTCTGCCCCCTTTTTCTAGAATGCCCTCTCTCCTGCCTGTTCGAGCCACTCCTTCCTGGGTCCACCCAGTCTGCTACATCTCTGCTAGCATGTGAAAACTTAGCTCAGGCATTGCCACACCCAGGATGTCTTCCTTGGTTCACACTGTGGCACATGTTGGTTTGCTTCCACACACCCTCCCTTCTTTCCACTGAGCAACACCCTGATTACTTTTAGCATCAGGGGTGGCTGGGCTTCTTCTTGGACCCAGCGGTTGAATCTTTACTGGTAAGCTAATAGTAATAATTCTGTTTCTCTTACCAGTAACTGTTTTAGGAACAATCAGATGGTGCAATTCTGAGTACCAACACATAAAGGGAAAGTCTGGAGCTCTGGGAAAATGTATCCTGCTCTTAAAAAGCAAGATAAAGGGACATTCTCTCTTCTAGTATGTTGCTCGTGAGGAAGTGACATGCGGAGCTGTGGCAGCCATCTTGTGATCATGAGGGGACAAACCTGAGGGCAGAGGCCAATACTTTGAGAATGGGAGAACAGAAAGATAGAAACAATTAGAATCTTGAAAATGCCCCTGAGATGCCGACTCAACCACCCTGGTACTGTCCTCCTGCCAGACTCTTTGACACAGAAAATAATACATCCTCTTATTGTTTAACCCAGTTTAAATTTTTTTTTAATGTTTATTTTTTATTTTCTTAAAAAAAATTTTTTTTTTAACGTTTATTTATTTTTGAGACAGAGAGAGACAAAGCATGAACGGGGGAGGGTCAGGGAGAGGGAGACACAGAATCTGAAACAGGCTCCCGTCTCTGAGCTGTCAGCACAGAGCCCGATGCGGGGCTTGAACTCACGGACCACGAGATCATGACCTGAGCCGAAGTCGGTCGCTTAACCGACTGAGCCACCCAGGCGCCCCTTAAAAAAATTATTTTTAATGTTTATTTTTGAGATGGGGAAGGGGAGAGAGAAAGAGAGTGCAAGTGGGGGAGGGGCAGAGAGACAGGGAGACACAGAATCCGAAGCAGACTTCAGGCTCTGAGCTGTCAGCACATAGCCCAGTGTGGGGCTGGAACCCACAAACCGCAAGACCATGACCTGAGCTGAAGTCAGATGCTCAATAGACTGAGCCACCCAGGCGCCCCAATGTTTATTTATTTATTTTTTTTTGTGAGAGAGAGGGGGAGAAAGCATGAGTGAGGGAGGGGCAGAGAGAGAGGGAGACACAGAATCCAAAACAGGTTCCAGGCTTTGAGCTGTCAGCACAGAGCCTGACTTGGGGCTTAAACTTGTCAACTGTGAGATCATGACCTGAGCCGATGTTGCATGCTTAACTGACTGAGCCCCCCAGGTGCCCCATTGTTTAACCCAGTTTAAATTGAGTTTTCTATTATTCATACCTAACATCTTCTTTACTGATACCCACCTTACCCCTTATCTATATTTCCTTTAGAATCTTGTGCATTTTTCTATCATGATTTCACTTCTAAAAATAGCTTTATTGAGGTATGATTTACATATCATAAAGGTCAGCTGCTTAAAGTATGCAATTCAATGGTTTTTTAATATATTTGCTGTGTTTCATAACTATCACCACTGTCTAATTTTAGAACATTTTATCACCTCCTGAAAAGGAACTCTATGTCCCATTAGAAGTCTTACCCCTCACCCCACCAGCTCTAGGCAGCCATTACTTTCTGTCTCCTATGGATTTGCCTATGCTGGACATTTCATATAACTGCAATCAAATTATATATCTTTTGTGACTGTCTTCTTTTGCTTAGCATAATCTTTTCAAGTTTCATACATCTTATAGCATGCATTTATTCATTTACCACATTTTGTTTATCCATTCACCAGTTGATAGACATGAGAGTTATTTCACAACTTTTTCGTTGTTGGGGCAATAGCCTGATCTTGGTTTGCTTCTCCCGACATGGAGCTGCAGCCCTTTGAGTGGGTGAGGGCAATGGGGCCCCAGTATTCTTAGCCTACTGTGCTTGGGTAGAGCCTTCCCCCTGTGAGTGTGGGTGGAGGAAGGTAGTCCTCAACCCCTCAGCTGCACTTACCTAGAATTGAGCCTCTGCTGCAGGGAGCTGGGGTTGGGGGTAAGCAGTGCTGGCAGCAGGGTCTTCCTGAAGAGGTACCCTATCCTGATTAGGAACTGGGGAGACAGGGAGCCCTATATTCACCAAGCCATATTCACCCGGAGTGGATTTTTCTCATGCTGAGTTGGGGGATCAAGGAGGGAGTGTAACTGGGGCCCAAGGATGTAAGAGCACCTGCCTCCCGGGGTCCCCAAAAGACCAGGTTCAGCCACTTGCCACTAATGAAATCCACAGGCAGAGAGAGGAGCAGTGGTGAAACAAGAAAGGCATTTATTTCAGTGAGGCCAACACCGGGAAGACAGCTGTCTCCAAATTGCTGAAAATACTTCTAGATTTATATAAGGAGAACATGGGACAAAGTCAGTGGGTACATGCAGTTGGGCAGTAAAGGTCAGGTCCATCACTATCATGGGGCCAGTCACCAGAGGTCTTGCTGGTATGAGGGCAGTTGTTGTTGCCTGAGGGGGTAGGTTCTGATCCTCCTGGTCTTTTGCCCGGTTAAGAGATAAGCTGGAAAGAGGAATGAAAACAGAAAGTACAGTCTGAGTTCAAAGTGGAGGTCATTAATCGACCCAATTGAAGGAGGAGTGCAGAAACTGGGAGCACAGTGAAGCAAGGCTTTAATCAACATTCTTGCAAGGGTGGGTGTCTGACAGACAGGGGCGGTTACAGCAGACAATTTATATCCTAGTGTGCAAGTCCCTCCCCTGGTTCCTCATTGGCAGAGTACTAAAGAGGTTACAGTTTTACCCGGATGTCACTTATGCCCATGTAAGGCAAAAAGTAGTCTGATTGGGATAAATGTACATTCCCTGAGGTGATGCAGAGGTCTTTAGTCCCTCCTCCCTGTTCTTTGGAACATGCTCATTGCAAAGCTCCCGAAAATAAGCCTGTGAAACAGAGAGGGGAAGAAGAGCAAGAAGTGAAGTGTCTAAGGGTTGGGATTCCATTGTGGAGGAGGGGAGGGGTTCCTACATATTTCCAATAGGTTGTAAACCTATTGTTAATTACACAGCACAGCTTTCATTTGGTATTTCTGAAAAATAAATTGTCTCCCTTCTCACAGTTAAGGTGACAGCTGGGTCCTCTTTTAGGAGCAAGTCAGGGTTTAAGTGCCAGGGATGCTCACCGTTCTTGTGAGGATTTAGTAGATTTTTGAGTAAACCTTTCTTCATTTGCTGTATGCACTTCGGGCAATTTCAAGAGACTTTAAATGGCTGTATTTTTGTAATTTTCACCAGTTGTGTGGCAGTTTATTTTTATGTAGGAGACATGGAGCTCTGAACCTGAGTTCCTTTGCTTCCTCCAGACTTAGAAGTCAGTGGGAAGCTGGTATAGATGAGTTAGAGTTCAGCTACATACTTAATGGGCCCAATTTGGATGTGTTGAGGGGATTTTTCCCCCCACACCACCAAGCAAGCTTGGGACACCAGCTGGGTGTTCTACAATTCAACTTAATTGTGATGCTGATGCAGGCAGGCTGAGGAACCCAGAGGAGAGTCCCACAGGACCAGCCAAGAGGGTCCTTGGCTTCATGCAGGATAGAAATCAAATGTTCAGCCAGAGAAAGTGAAAACAGAGTTTATTGAATAGCATAAGTGACAGAATAGCAGAGTGTCTGGGAAACTTGAAGGGAAAGAAGAATGAGTCTTGTCATTGCTTGGAGTTAGGGGTTTATACTGAAAAAGGGTCTAGGGTACGTGTTCCTTCAGAGGAACAGAGCTCCAGAGTCAGCTCCAATCAAAGGCGAGAGTCAGGTGAACAGGAGGTGTTATTCCATAAATTACCGAAGGTAGGGGTGTTGATGCCAGTGTCAGCAGAGGTTTGTTTGAAGCTAATGTCTTGGAATGTGTTTGGGGATCTGGCTCTTCTTGGATGTTATTAGGTGTTTGGGGCCTAGACAAAACTCTGAGAATGATTAACTTTCTCGCTTCCCCCTTGAAGCGGGAACATAGCTTCTTTGGCTTATTCGGGGCAGAATATAGAACATGAATAAATGGGGTCTAACAGAAAAACAGCAGAGATGGAACCTTTTCTAAAAGGCAGTCTTTTCCACTTCCCTACTTGAACATTATCTACCCTGAGGTGGCATCTGAGTCCATATCAGGAGACTGCACTGCACTTCAGAGGCCAAATTCCAAGCCCAGGCGATTACCTGTGCTTCTGACTGGCTATAAATCAGAAGTTCCCATGACCCCCTTCTTGGGTTGGGTTAATTTGCTAGAGTAGCTCTCAGAACTCAAAAATTTCACTAACCAGATCACCCATTCCTAGTATAAAGCTAGGTGGAAAAGATGCCTAGGGCAAGGTAGGGAGAAGGGGCCCAGAGCTTCCATGCCCTCTCCAGGGGCACCGCTCTGCCCAAATCTTTTTTTTTTTTTTTTTTTTTTAAATTTTTTTTTCAACGTTTTTTATTTATTTTTGGGACAGAGAGAGACAGAGCATGAACGGGGGAGGGGTAGAGAGAGAGGGAGACACAGAATCGGAAACAGGCTCCAGGCTCCGAGCTGTCAGCACAGAGCCCGACGCGGGGCTCGAACTCACGGACCGCGAGATCGTGACCTGGCTGAAGTCGGCCGCTTAACCGACTGCGCCACCCAGGCGCCCCGCTCTGCCCAAATCTTAATGTGTTCACCAACCTGGAAGCTCTCTAAAGCTCTTCCTTTGGGGTTTTTATGGCGGCTTCATTACAGAGTCATGATTGAGTAAATCATTGGCCATTGGTGATTGGTTCAACCTCTACCCTTTTTCCCCTTCTTGGAGGTCTTGGGTGGGAGTGAAAATTCCAACTCTCTAATGACAGGATTGGGTTCCCTTACCCTCAGACCCCAGCCTTAGGTGCTTTCCAAAGGTCACGTCATTAACATAACAAAAGACACCTGTACTGTTTCCATCACAGGAAATTCCAAGGGTTTTAAGGAGCTTGGTTCCAAGAAATAGGGATGAAGGCCAAATATGTATTTCTTATATGTATGTATTTCTTCTCTCACTCTTTTACTTGCTAATGATAATTTTGTCTTTGCTTTCATAGATTGTCCCCTCCCTTTAGTCTTATTAACAAAATAAAACAAAATGGGCCAGAGGTGGAGTCATTTGCTCGCTGGACAGCAAACCAAGACTTAATTGCAGTTTCAACCTTTCCCAAGAGTGGAATTTTAAACCAATCAGTCTGGAATTTCCTGGTGAGCCCTAGTGAGTTA